>NC_133325.1:434612168-434920331 GCF_042186555.1 Aquarana catesbeiana | reverse complement strand
GGGCAGTAGCCAATAGCTTTCATCTCTTTATTTATTCTGAGCATGCGTGGCACTTTGTGCGTCGGATTTGTGTACACACAATCGGAAATTCCGACAACGGATTTTGTTGTCGGAAAATTTATAGCCTGCTCTCAAACTTTCTGTGTCGGAAAATCCGATGGAAAATGTGTGATGGAGCCTACACACGGTCGGAATTTCCGACAACAAGGTCCTATCACACATTTTCCGTCGGAAAATCCGACCGTGTGTACGGGGCATTACATGCTCTGAACTTTGTTCTCTAGACTGTCCTCTTCTGGCCTAGCCAGTGCTGGTTCTGAGGTAGGACCTAAACTTGCCAACTGTGCCTGGGTTACGGTGCTATTCAGCTTGCCAAAAGATGAAGCTCCCTAAAAGGGAATGCTACACTCTGCCTATTAAAGGCAAGAACAGCAAGCCCAGGCCCCAGCCATAGCACTCACTTTGCCGTAACTGATGAGAGCATAACCCATGCCACTATGTGGCTGATGTCATTTGGAGCCTTATCATGGAAATTGACACCAGCTCCAGAACTAGAAAGTTTCTGAAAACTCTCCTGAATACTGCGTCCACAGTCCCCATCCACATTTCCATCCTTTTTGATATGACCACAAGAGCCCAGCAGACTTTCAGGTTATTCACTGCATCTTCCAAGGAAGAGCGACATGCTTGCTTGCCTCATCAAGGCCTCAGCCATTTAGAGAGGCAGCCTTTAGATGCTTCACATCCTTATCTCTGAATGGATAGAGCTTGGCCATTTTGCTCAGAAGGGACGGATGTCTCGCGACCTTGCTCCACTTATCCAAATTATGTCCCCTAGTTCTGTTAAGAATGAGAATATGTACGAGTATGTCTCCAAGTTTTGCGATTCAGAGTGTGACCCTGATCCGACTTTACAGTCTCTGGATCAAAGTTGCATCAAAAGTTGCATTAAAGTAGCACAAGAACCCATCAAAGTCGCTGTAACTCTAAGTTGCATAGATTGGAATGGGTGCCATTGAACGTAATGGGCTGTGACCCGCCATGCGACTCATGTGTCCAAAGTCGCATGACACGTCACACTAGTGGAAACAGAGCCCAAAGGTGCTTACAGAACTTCCTCTTGCTTTGCAGGAGACTCTACCTTGGTTGGGACACTTCCAGTTCTTCCTGGTCATCCTAGTGGGAGAACACGCCCGCATTGGCTGTTGGACTTTGTGTGTGGCTTGTATCCCACTCTTTAAGGGATTCTTGCACCACGTGCTCACTAGGGATTCCATTTGCTGGAAAACACCACCGCCTGGGCTTATCATTGCTCACACAGAGACTTGCCCTCTGGGACCGGTGTCCTGCATCCCCAGCAGGCTCCCTCCTTGGAGCAGCTGACATAGCCGTGGGTGCGTAGAGGAGGATTCAGAGCATCTGCTATGAAGGCGTGACCTTGATGGTGACCTATGACAAATACATCTAAAGAAAAACGTTATGACCTAATGATGTCTTTATCATCTCGTGCCGTGTATGGTCAACCTGACCTTGAAAGACTCACAAAAGCAAAATAGGATAGAAAGGAAATAGTAAAAAGAACTCAAAAGAGTACCTAGGTCAGCAAGGAAAGGAAAGGGTTAAACCCACACTCTCATACCTGCTACACCAGGGCTGGCCACATGGGGGGGGCGCGCGCGCAGTGATACATTCACAGTGTGAACTGCAGACAGAAAAACCTGCACAGGTGATCAAATCATAGTGGAAACACACAGGCAGCATACCAGGGTGTTAATGCAGAGCCTGTAATGATTGCACACAGCACTTTGGGAAACTGCTGCAAGCTGCCTACATTGACAGTACTGACCACCGATTGACCTTCTCCACTGAAATAATGCCACCACTGTCCACGGCGCCCATGCACTGGGCCCCTGGTCAGGAACAACCCAGGGATGCCCGGCCAGAAGAGAAAGCAGCGGCTTGGAATGCAAATGCACTCCAGCTGCCATAGACTGGAAGACACTAGAGCCAGAGAAGAAACAGACACACACAAACTGCTGCCATGGAATATGTAATATAAAAGTATACATCACTACACACGGCAACTTCAATCCTGCTTCTACGATCAGACCGGGCTAGGTAGGTTGATCACACCGGGTTTGGGGCAGATAGCCAAGCTATTAATGGGTGGCCCTATCTGGCCATTGCGCCGCTTGCCTGCCAATGGCCAGGCTTTAGCTCTTCCAGCGCCTCCTTCGCTTGCCCACTCCATACCCTGCTAACAGCCAAGGCTTATCGGAGTATCTTCCGTTTAGTTCGCTCCATACCCTGCTAATAGCCAGGGCTTATCAGAGTATCGCGACCTGTCTTCCCAGTGCTCACCGCCGGCCAGTCTTGATCGCGGAGAAAAAAAACGTCAGGTAGCTGCATAACCAAACTGGTCCTTAGGAGGAGGAACACGGCCGCTGGCTTGGAGCAAAGATTTATGGTAGAGCGGTTCTATAGGGGAGGAGTGGAGGCGGGGTTAACCCACACGTATGCTGCCATGGAGTCTGTCAGGAAGTGTATTTTTCCAAACAACATGAGGTGAAATTGAAGGCTTTTTTCGAAATCAATGGTGGCACCATCGGACTACAAAATGCATGAAATTTTTGATTTTCAGTCGACAAATTGTTTGGAATTCGACCCATGTATGGCCTGCATAACAATAACAAAATTGTTCTCATGCTATTTATTCTACTTGTCAAATGTTTTACATTCATTAAAAATGAGTGCTTCGGGAGAATACCGCATTATGGCCCCTAGATGGGGGTGATGATCATAAGAAATATTTATTTCCTATGATCTTCACCACCATCTAGTGACCAAAATCTGGCATTCTCAAACCACTCCATTTTTCATGAAGGAGAAACATTTGATCTACAATGGAAATTGCCTGACGACATTAGATTTTAGGAATGTACTGTACATGCCACTTTCATACGATTAAGTATGCAATTTTTTTTTTTTTTAATTAAATCTAAGTGTTCTTGTCTACTAAAAGGCCTACTCCCATATTCAAATTAAAGGCTGCATAACAGAGAATGTAGAGAAGCAACGTACCAAAGCACTGTGAATAAAGCTCTCTGCGCACTGGGCAGATTCCTGTCTCTCTAGCCTGTCTCTGTTGTAATTTAATATCCAGCTCTTCCTGTAAGTGGACAACATCCATCCGGGTGCTGGGCGTGCTGGACACCTGCTGAATCCACAGTTGGTTGTTCTCCATCCATTCTCTGTAATTCAAACAAACAAGTGTTTTTTTTTTAAGTATTTCTACTGGAAATCAGAGACAGGTTCTATAAGAACTGTTAGTAACACTTAAAGCGGAACTTTAACCATAACAACTTGATAAAAATAATGTTCTTTAGTAAGGAACATACATTCCACATTAATAATTATGCTACCAAAATTAATGTGTGCTTTAAATTTCCTACAGCATTTCTCCTGTTTCTTCTTTCCATTTTCTTTCTTTTCCATTTTGCTGAAGCCCAGATCCCCTGAGAAGCCATAAATCTTTAGGCTGTCAGCAGATCGAACTCTACAAATTTTGGCACAGTGCCTAAACAACAGAGAGCAACTGACCATGTGCAGAGCAGGATGAGACAGTGTATTACTGGATTGTAAACAGTATAAGCACTTATTTTTAATGTTATATGCACCTACTCTCAAGAATTAAAGTATAAAAAGTTTATAGAATTAAACGGGATGACCACCCTAACATTAAAATTGCTACATCTACAGGTATCCATGATCTAAGACTAGCCTATCTGGCCCTGTAAAGAAGAAATCTATATACATACCTTTTCTAAAGTCGCTCCAGTCCTACGCTGAGCTGTCAGCAGCAGCTTCGCTGTGGAGGCAGGTGCAGAAGAGGCAGCCGACAACGGAAGCCCCATAGTAAGTCTATGGGTGACATCACTTCCTATTCAATTCACAGCCATTGTGGGCTGTCTCCTCTGCAGAGCTTCCGCTGGTGGAGACTGGACTGGAATGGCTTCAAAAAAAGGTATGTATACTGATTTCTTTTTTACAGGGCTAGATAGGTTAGTCTTAGATTGTGCATGCCTGTATATGTAGCGATTGGGTAAACTTTCCCTTTAAACATACTGTATATTTATTAGTACTTTGTATAAAATCGATTTTAAACAATAAGAAAACATGCCAGAAATCAAAGATCAGCAGCGCGTGTAGCTCGCCATTGCAAATGATGGTCATGGTCAGATTGGGCCTAACAGTGGGAATGGCTTAAAGGGGGTGATCAAACAGAACCTGACCCTAGTCCCTGTATACACTCTAACCATATGCCAAAGTCCTTGTACCCACAAAATACTCCTAATTATTGTGCCACAAGTGACAGTCTCACAAACACGCATAAACCTCAGGACAAAGGATCATTTAAAAAAATTTAAACTTTTATTTACATATGCTTTTCTGCACATAAAAAGATCATTTTGTCTGACTCAGCCTAGCCTACCTTAAAGAAGACCTTTATTAAAATGAGTAACTTTTGAGATAATGAACACTTTGGTCAGGGCTATGTACCTCCAACATGCCAGTTTTGGTATTTCCCTTGGATAAAATATCAGCTATAAATAGTGGTGCACCGAAATTTCGTCCACCGAAAATTACCTGCTGAAAACTGTGTTTTCTGCATCGTCCGAAAGAAGAAAAATGCTGATAATGGAGCTGAAAAGGCGGTGGTCTGCTCCGGGGGCCACACTAGTTCTCCTGGCACACCCCTGGCACAGTCCTCCCCTCCCTCCTCCTCTCATTGTGAGTGTCCTCCTGGTGCCGTGAGCTTACGCTGTGTCATGGAGCTGGATTGAATCACCAGGCGGCCGCTGCAACAATGTCCCGGCTCTTGTGAAGGGCGGCACACTGATCCAATGCCAGGCGATTCAATCCAGCTCCATGACACAGCGCGAGATCGCACTACCAGGCACTGGTAGGCTGCATCTCATAGGCACTGGTGAGACTGCATGGGCTCTGGTGAGACTACATCTCATGGGCACTGGCAAGACTGCTTCATATGGGCACTGGTAGGCTGCATCTGATGGGCTCTGGTAAGCCTGCATTAATCTCTAGTATCATGTCTGCAGTCTCTGACCATCTCCTATACCATGTCTGCAGTCTCTGACCATCTCCTATACCATGTCTGCAGTCTCTGAACATCTCCTGTACTAGGTCTGCAGTCCCTGACCATCTCCTGTACTAGGTCTGCAGTCTCTGACCATCTCCTGTATCATGTCTGCAGTCTCTGACCATCTCCTGTATCATGTCTGCAGTCTCTGACCATCTCCTGTATCATGTCTGCAGTCTCTGACCATCTCCTGTATCATGTCTGCAGTCTCTGAACATCTCCTGTACTAGGTCTGCAGTCCCTGACCATCTCCTGTACTAGGTCTGCAGTCTCTGACCATCTCCTGTATCATGTCTGCAGTCTCTAACCATCTCCTGTATCATGTCTGCAGTCTCTGACCATCTCCTGTATCATGTCTGCAGTCTCTGACCATCTCCTGTATCATGTCTGCAGTTTCTGACCATCTCCTGTATCATGTCTCCTGTCTCTGACCATCTCCTGTATCATGTCTGCTAGAGGTGCACCAAATGGAAATTTTGCTAATACTATTGGCAGTGTGTTTAAGTAGGAGATTGCAGACATACTACAGGAGATGATCAGAGACTGCAGACTGCATTTTTCTTGAGCTTTTCTTGAACTAAAGATGCCAATAATGGCCAACAATAAATTCATATTAATTTAAATTGATGATATTAATTAAAAAGTCGAATATAATACAATTGGAAAAAAAATATATAAATATTTATTTTAAAACTGTCATTTTTAGTTTCAGTTTCGGCTTCAAAATTTTCATTCGGTGCACCCCTAGCTATAAATACCATGCCATGGATAGTGACTTAAAGCACCTTTGCAAGGTGAAGTAAATCCTGAAAATATGACCTTTTGAGGGTACTTGAAAACTGAACCACTGTTATATGGCATGAAAAGGCCATTAGTTTGGTGTGGACAAAGTCTTACATCTTTAGTTTATGTGGCGTCAGGACAAAGATTGTGGCGGTGTGGATGGATTAATGGTGATAAATTCAACTGAGCGCTATGTTGCTTACCTGGCTAAAATCTATAACTGGCCAGAGGTTGGATTAAAGGTTTCATTCAGCAAAACATTTTTTTAAAATATTTTTTTCTTTTAATATACAGGTCTATATATCAGACTATAAAGAGGGTCCTGCGAAAGAAAAAGGAGCCGAGAGATCTGGTTTCAAAAAAGTAGTCCCTCCAAGTGTAAGACATAAGACAGAACCTATGGCTGATCTCATGACCACATAAAACTCGCAAGCAACCATTTAGATGAATGGGTCACAACTAGGGATGCACCAAAATTTGGAGGCCGAAAATAAACTGCCGAAAATTGTGTTTTCGGCACATTGCCAATAGGAAAATGTTGCCAATAATGAGGCCGAAAATGGGGGCAGGGCCAGTCCTCCCTACTCCTCTCCTCCCTCCCACAGAGCGGCGATCTCTGTGTGTCACGGAGCTGAATTGCCCGGGCGGCTGCAGTAACAATGTCCCGCCTCCTGTGACAGATGGCACACTGATCCATGGCGGGATATTGAATCAGCGTGATGTGATTACAGAAGGCGAGACATTGTTACTGCAGCCGCCCGGGCAATTCAATTCACAGCTCCAGGACACACGGACATCGCCGCTCTGATCTGGGCATGGACAAGGCTGCATCCAGACACTGGCAAGCTGCATATGACGAGCACTGGCAGGCTGCATGAGGAGAACAGGCAGGCTGCATCTGATGGGCACAGGCAGGCTGCATCTGATGGGCACAGGCAGGCTGCATCTGATGGGCACAGGCAGGCTGCATCTGATGGGCACAGGCAGGCTGCATCTGATGGGCACAGGCAGGCTGCATCTGATGGGCACTGGTGAGGCTGCATTGATCTCTTGTATCATGTCTGCAGTCTCTGACCACCTCCTGTAGCATGTCTGCAGTCTCTGACCATCTCCTGTAGCATGTCTGCAGTCTCTGACCATCTCCTGTAGCATGTCTGCAGTCTCTGACCATCTAATGTAGCATGTCTGCAGTCTCTGACCATCTCCTGTAGCATGTCTGCAGTCTCTGACCATCTCCTGTACCATGTCTGCAGTCTCTGACCATCTCCTGTACCATGTCTGCAGTCCCTGACCATCTCCTGTACCATGTCTGCAGTCTCTGACCATCTCCTGTATTATGTTTGCAGTCTCTGACCATCTCCTGTAGCATGTCTGCAGTCTCTGACCATCTCCTGTAGCATGTCTGCAATCTCTGACCATCTCTTGTATAATGTCTGCAGTCTCTGACCATCTCCTGTATCATGTCTGCAGTCTCTGACCATCTCCTGTAGCATGTCTGCAGTCTCTGACCATCTCCTGTAGCATGTCTGCAGTCTCTGACCATCTCCTGTACCATGTCTGCAGTCTCTGACCATCTCCTGTATTATGTCTGCAGTCTCTGACCATCTCCTGTGTCATGTCTGCAGTCTCTGACCATCTCCTGTGTCATGTCTGCAGTCTCTGATCATCTCCTGTATCATGTCTGCAGTCTCTGACCATCTCCTGTATCAGATGGTTAGAGACTGGGGACATGATACAAGAGATGGTTAGAGACTGGGGACTGAATTTTCTTGAGCTTTTCTTGCACCAAAGGTGCCAATAATGGCCAACAATAAATTAATATTAATTTAAATTGATGATATTAATTAAAAAGTCGAATATAATACAATTGTATGTAAAAATATAATTTTTTTTTAAAAACTGTTTATTTTCCGTATCGGTTTCGGCCTAGTGTATTTCTCATTTTTGGTATCCGTCTCGGCAACAAAAAACCCCATTCGGTGCACCCCTAGTCACAACAGAGGATGGGCTAGAGAAATGTTCTCTTCATTATGTCTCTATTTATAAAAATTGTGCTGTACATATGTCTCAGCATTTGCACAGCTCTCACGCATAATCCCTGTAATGTGTTTAATATGTTTATTTACTATGATTGTCAGCGCCATCTAGTGGCCATAATGCAGTATTTTCCTGAAATACCTCAATCAGAACAAAAAAGCTACATTATAGCCACCAGATGGCACTGACAATCATGGGAAATAAACATGTTAGACACATTTCGGGGATTGTTCGTGATGGCTGTGTGAATGCTGAGACATAATGTCCAAAGAGAAGCTGTACTCCTAATAGTGCTCAAGATGGGCATTCAAAGGGAATGCTGCAGATGGAGCCATGCCAGAACTAGATACAATTATACAAAGTCACCAGCACTCCAAATAAATGTGTTTTACATGTTTATAAGACTGAGTTACATAAGTCATAGAAAACCTTGCAGGGTCCTTGTCTCGGGGCATCACAGTGACATAAGTTGCCTATGTCACTATGACTATGTTGCTTGGAGAAATGGACACAGTAAGAACCCAAAACGTCAGTATCTTATGCTTTATGTGATGCGGTCTTAAAAAAAAAAAAAAATTTTTTTTTTATATATATAAATGAACCCCTTTTTGTTGCCTTCTGTGCAAAAGAATAATAGCCACAGTACCCAATAGTTACTAAAGCTGAAGCTATAATTCTCACAATGATCTCCTGGAATGTCAATGGCAAGTTTGGCACAGGATAATCTGATCAGTGATCACTTATCGTATTGCTGTATAATAATCTGATGGTTGTACAAGAGCAAATACAATTAAGCTTACCGTGGTGGTAGGATTGCATTTAAAATTTCTTCTGCTGGCTTTGTTGCATCAAGTGGTGGTGTTTTTGGCTTGGGAGGTGGAGGTACAGGTACAGCAGATGGGCCAGTTTGCTGAGGAATGGCTTTCAGAGCACGAGACTAAAGAAAAAAAAATGCTACAGCTGAACTCCTGGCAAGCAGCTAAATACAAAGTTGAAAAAGATATATGGGCACCAGTTGACATGACAAACAATTAACAAATGTAGCGCTACCCCCGCAGGGGTCACTGAGATTAACAGGTTCTTTGCCAAATCAGTGCAGAGGCAGCCAGGCACACAGCAACATTCCATTCACTCTGGCTCATGGAACAATCTAGGGCAGAGGTCTCCAAACTTTTTAAACAAAGAGCCAGTTTACTGTCCTTCAGGCTTTAGAGGGGCCGGGCTGTAGCCAGTTTGAGCAGAAATTGTCCCGGCATCAGTGGGAGGAATAGTACCCCACCATTGGTTCTAACAGGACGAATAGTGTCCATTTTTGAGTGTAGCATGGGGAATAGTGCCCCATGGTTGGTATCAGTGAGAGAAATAATGCTCCATCATTGGTCTTAGCAGGAAAAATAGTACCCCATCGATGGTGTAAGTGGGAGGAATAGTGTCCAATCATTGGTCTTAGCTGGGGGGAAATATGCCCCATCATTGGTCTTAGCTGGGGGGAAATGTGCCCTGTCATTGGTCTTAGCGGGAGGAATAGTGCCCCATCATTGCTCTTAGCGGGGGGGAGGAATAGTGCCTCATCATTGGTCTTAGCGGGGGGGGAATAGTGCCCCATCATTGGTTTTAGTGGGAGGAATAGTGCCCCATCATTGGTCTTAGCTGGGGGGAAATGTGCCCTGTCATTGGTCTTAGCGGGAGGAATAGTGCCCCATCATTGCTCTTAGCGGGGGGGGGGAGGAATAGTGCCTCATCATTGGTCTTAGCGGGGGGGGGGGATAGTGCCCCATCATTGGTTTTAGTGGGAGGAATAGTGCCCCATCATTGGTCTTAGCTGGGGGGAAATGTGCCCTGTCATTGGTCTTAGCGGGAGGAATAGTGCCCCATCATTGCTCTTAGCGGGGGGGGAGGAATAGTGCCTCATAATTGGTCTTAGCGGGGGGGGGGGATAGTGCCCCATTATTGGTTTTAGTGGGAGGAATAGTGCCCCATCATTGGTCTTAGCGGGAGGAATAGTGCCCCATCATTGGTCTTAGCTGGGGGGAAATGTGCCCTGTCATTGGTCTTAGCGGGAGGAATAGTGCCCCATCATTGCTCTTAGCGGGGGGGGGGAGGAATAGTGCCTCATAATTGGTCTTAGCGGGGGGGGATAGTGCCCCATTATTGGTTTTAGTGGGAGGAATAGTGCCCCATCATTGGTCTTAGCGGGAGGAATAGTGCCCCATCATTGGTCTTAGCGGGGGGGGGAATAGTGCCCCATCATTGGTTTTAGTGGGAGGAATAGTGCCCCATCATTGGTCTTAGCGGGAGGAATAGTGCCCCATCATTGGTCTTAGTGGGGGGGGAATAGTGCCACATCATTGGTCTTAGCGGGGAGGGGGAATAGTGCCTCATCATTGGTCTTAGCGGGGGGGGAATAGTGCCTCATCATTGGTCTTAGCGGGAGGAATAGTGCCCCATCATTGGTCTTAGCAGCAGGAATAGTGCCCCATTGTTGAGTTTAGCAGGGGGAATAGTGCCCCATGGTTGGTATCTGTGAGAGAAATAGTGCTCCATCATTGGTCTTAGCATGAGGAATAGTACCCCATCGACGGTGTAAGTGGGAGGAATAGTGTCCCATCATTGGTCTTAGCTGGAGGGAAATGTGCCCCGTCATTGGTCTTAGCGGGAAGAATAGTGCCCCATCATTGGTCTTAGCGGGAGGAATAGTGCCCCAGTATTGGTTTTAGTGGGAGGAATAGTGCCCCATCATTGGTCTTAGTGGGTGGAATAGTGCCCCATCATTGGTCTTAGCGGGAGGTATAGTGCCCCATCATTGGTCTTAGCGGGAGGAATAGTGCCCCATCATTGGTCTTAGCGGGAGGAATAGTGCCCCATCATTGGTCTTAGCGGTAGGAATAGTGCCCCATCATTGGTCTTAGCAGGAGGAATAGTGCCCCATCATTCGTCTTAGAGGGAGAAATAGTGCCCCATTGTCCTAGCAGGAGGAATAGTGCCCCATCATTGGTCTTAGTAGGAGGACTAGTGCCCCATCATTGATCTTAGAGGGAGGAATAGTGCCCCATCATTGGTCTTAGAGGGAGAAAAAGTGCCCCATCGTCCTAGCAGGAGGAATAGTGCCCCATCATTGGTCTTAGCAGGAGGAATAGTGCCCCATCATTGGTCTTAGCAGGAGGAATAGTGCCCCATCATTGGTCTTAGCAGGAGGAATAGTGCCCCATCATTGGTCTTAGCAGGAGGAATAGTGCCCCATCATTGGTCTTAGCAGGAGGAATAGTGCCCTATCATTAGTTTTAGCAGAAGGAATAGTGCCCCATGCTTGCTATCAGTGGTCTTAATGGTGATGGTGGGAGGAATGGAACCTCGTGGGCCGGATAGAGGCAAGCAAAGGGCCACAGTTTGGAGACCTCTGGTCTAGGGGATGTCGTTTGAAAGTTAATTTGCTTGAAGAACTTGTAACAGGGTTTGGGGTGGTATCTAACCCCAGCCACATGGGTGAAATCCCTTCAACAGGAAGACCCTGCTATTTTAAAGCTCAGACTATTTATGTCCCTCTCCAACCACCTACCCCCACTATACCAACACATTGGTTTCTAGGTTAGTAAGGGAGTGACTCCATTAGCAGTGGAATCACCCATTTAAAGTGGAACTAAACCCTCCTATCGGTTTTGGTAAAGGAAGCTGCGATCTTAGCTTCTGCTTGATCTGCAGCTGCCCTGTTGTAGCATGTGACCAGTTATGACACCAATCATTTGACAGTTTGGTTGACAACACAAGCAAATGGACCAGTTAGCATTATTCCTGGCACATGCCTGGAATGTAACTGTTTTTTGTAACTGTTAAACCGATGGGTATAGTTCCTCGGTAACGGCCAACAGCCAGGCAACTAGCATTTTCAAAAATGTCAGCGATGGAAGGTGCCATATTAGGCATGAATTGTAACCTCATGTGGTGTGAACGAGCCTTGGCAGTATGTGACTGTTCCCCTTTAATTGGAATTCCTTAGCATGCCCCTAGTGATAAACCAGGGAAATGTCGTTGGATGAGGTGGAGGAGTCACTTACTTTGGGGGATTTCCTGTCGGTGTTCTTACTGATGAGTGCCGGGTTGTCGTACTTGAGCAGGGAATCAGCGGGGGGAATCATGATTACTACTCTCCGTGTCCGCAGTATGCAGCGTGCGCTCTCCCTGTCTCCTGGTTGCTATGTACGCTCTCATCTCCTAGGCAACCGAACGCCGTGAAGAAGTGCTACCACTACGCATGCGCTAAATTTTGGCCCACCTTGCCTTCCGTAGCCTAGGAGCCCTAGCAACGATTTTTATAGATCAGGTAGTTTGGCCAAACGTTCTAACAGAAAGTGTTCGTTACTGCAAACCAGTAATAGCACGCTTCTGTATCAGAATTGTAATACAACCTATAGAGTATTCCGTATTCGTTCGAGGACATATGCTTTCTTTATTAAACAGTGCTGAGCAGTACAAAGGAGTGAATGGTATCTGGTCAGTCAGAGTACAAAAAGGAGCCTGCGGTGTATACACAGTTCCTAATACTTCACGTATTTGCCATCCACAATATGGCCACCCTGAGAGCCGCGGAGTTTCCTATTGTCTCGCTGGGGAGGATAGTGGAGGTGGTCATGTGACTTCTCAGGCTGCACCCTATAGGCAGAAAACAAACAGTGCCTGCTTATAATAGTGCATAGAGAGTTACTAACGCTTCACTGTATTGCCACCCACAACATGGCCGCCATGTGAGGCGAGGCCTTTCCTATTGGCTAGCCGGTTGTCCGTCAGAATTGGTTACGAACGTGACGTTCCGTCGCCGGCATCTTGCTACACCCCTCACTCCTCCACAGTAAGGATACATCGAGGAGGGGGGCAAGCGGACATCTTGTTACACCCACCGGAGATTTGCATTTCACTGTTATTTTTAACAGGAAACGGAGCTTATAAGGTAAAATGCAGTGCTTAGAAATCCAACGGACTGTTTAGATGTTGAATTTTAAAAGAAGCCTGCTTATCTCACAGGTTTGCTGATGTGACAGAACACTGCTGCGTTGATAATTCAACATGTAAACAGTCAGATGGATTTCAAAATAGTGCATTTCACCATATATGTTCCGTGTTCTGTTAAAAATAACTGAAATGCTAAACTCCGGTGGGTGTAACAAGATGTCCGCTTGCCCCCTTCTCGGTGTATCGTTACAATGGAGGAGTGTGGGGTGTAGCAAGATGGCGGCGACGAAACGTCACTTCCGTTACCAATATCTGACGGGTTGCCTAAGCTGACGGAACACCGTAGGGCGGAGGATCTGGACACGTGACCTCGCTGGTTGCGCCCTATTGGCTGAGCAGAGGTGGCGGCTGAGTTTGAATCTGTGCGGTGTATTTCCGGGCTGAGCGAAGCGGGCGGCTAAGGTAAGGACCGGGCTGGGGGCGACTTATTAGTAGAGCTCTGCGACACAGTCTGAAGGCTATTAGTGCTCACATATATTACTGATCTCATCCCATAATAATAATTCTGTGATCCCGAGGCCTTCACTGACTCTGCAGCTTCATAGTAACTGCCCCAACGAAAGGCCGACCTGGTAATAGGCAGGTCATACCCTCCAAAGGGGCCTCAGTCAGTCTATGTTCTCTCTTATCATTGCTGTAAACAACAGTCCAGCTTGAAGCTCCATTCAGACCTCGGTGTTTTTGTGAATGTGTGCAAATATGCATGAAAACGTATTCCATTCAATGTTACTGGCACCCTAAACACGGCAGGAAGACCCAATGTTCCAAGCAGAAAAACCATTTAGCAAGCGCATCAAAACACACGTGAAGCACAACACTCCACAAGCTACACGAGCCTCTTTGGCACATCGGGCAGCCCATTGAAATCAACCGATCGGTTCCACTAGTAACAGTAAAAAGGCGAGGATGGAACGCACAGGTCTCATTAAAGTGGTTGTATACCCTTATGTTACATTTTTACTTACAGGTAAGCCTATAATAAGGCTTACCTGTAGATAAAATGAATATCTCCTAAACCTGTAGGGTTTAGGAGATATTCACTTTGCATTCAGCCGCTGATGTCAGTGGCGCATGCGCTGTAAAGGTCCGGCAGAATCTGCTGGACCTTGCCGGAAATTGGCGTCATCGTGGCTCCGGCCACTCACAGCGCCGGAACCGCGAACCTGGAGGACACGCCGAGAGGAGAATGTCAGCTCCCTCGGTGGTGACCGGGATCAGATGCTGACGCCTCGTTCTAAGGTATTTCATAATGAGCTAGTATCTGGTGCATACTAGCTCGTTATGCCTTTGCTTTACAGGTTATTTATTTTTTTTGTGCAAGTATACAACCGCTTTAAAGCAGAGTTCCACCCACTTTTGAGAGGTCTTAAATGAAAGACCACCTCTCCACCCCTCGTTTTTGGATATTGAAATTTTTATTTTCTTTTTTCCAATAGTACTATTTTGGAAGTACAAGTGTACTTTAGATTCGGCTGGACCGTGGCACAGGATGTCACATCCTCTTTGTCAGCGAACACCCCCGTTGTCTTCTGGGACCTGTGTGGCCATTCACAAAGCGCCGCAGGACTCGCGCATGCTCAGTCGGAAACCGGCAGTGAAGCCAAAAGGCTCCACTGCCGCTTTCCCTTAGTTGGAATGGCGGCGCCTGCACCCAATCCGATGGACAGATCGGCCTCAGGGGGCTGACATCGCGAGCTCCCTGGACAGGTAAGTGTCCTTATTAAAAATCAGCAGCTAGTGTTTGTAGCTGCTGACTTTTACTTTTTTTTTTTTTTTTTTGCGACTGGGACATCGCTTTAGCCTTGCAGGTGTTCAATGTAATTTTTTTGCATGTGTGCGCTGTAATATTTTGTTCTGGAACACCTCTTTAAGGACGAGGAAGGGAAGGTGGTTACAGATGACAAGGAGAAGGCAGCTGTGCTAAATGCTTTCTTCTCAGTCCTCACACAGGAAAAGAAGGGGTATACTGACAGGATCTACTTTTGTGGCTAACAGAGGCTGGAGTCTGGAAAGGATTAGAGAAGCTTAACATAAATAAATCGCCAGGGCCAGATGGTTTACATCCGAGAGTCCTTAACCAATTCCCGCCCGCCATATAACAGAATGACATGCGCAAAGTAGTTACGTTATCCTGACTGGACGCCATATGATGTCCAGCAGGATAAGCCGCTATTGCACCAGTGGTGTGGTGTCACTCTGACACACCGCAACTCCTTTGCCTATGGCGTAGGCTCTTTACCACGTGATCAGCTGTGACCAATCAAAGCGTGTAACCAGGAAGTGCCAGTAAACGGCTTTCCTTGGTTCACACTGACAGGAGAGCCGATTGGCATCTCTCCTGTCAGAAGGGGGGTGGGGGGGCTGATGATCAGTGCATTGATTATCAGCTCAGCCTCCATCGGAGGTGCCCACCATATCTGCCAATCACTGCCCATCGGCTGCCCATCAGTAACACCTGTCAGTGCCCTTCACAGATGCCAATTGGTGCCTATCAGTAATGCCCATCAGTACCTCATCAGTGCCGCCTATCGGTGCCCATAAATTCTACATATTAGTGCCCGTCAGTGAAGGAGAAAACATTTTTAACAGAAACAAGGAAAAACTGTTTTTTTTTTTTTTTTTTTTTTTTTCGGTCTTTTTTTTTTTTTTTTTTTTTTTAGTTTGTTTTAGTAAAAGATAAAAACCCCAGAGCAAAGAAAGCTCTATTTGTAGGAAGAAAATGATACAAATTTAGTTTGGGTGCAGTGTTACATGACCACGCAATTGTCGTTCAAAATGCGACAGCGCTGAAAGCTGAAAATTGTCCTGGGCAGGAAGGGGCCAAAGCGCCCGGTATTGAAGTGGTTAAAGAACTCAGGTTATAGCCAGACTGCTATTCCTAATCTTCATGGACAGCATACTGACAGGATTGGTACCAGCTCTTGCCAAACCAATCTATTAAAGGAGAAGTATAGCCAAAGCTCGTTTGGCTGTACTTCTCCTATGGATCATAGGAGTGCAATTCATTTTGCACTCCTGTGACCTGTTTTCAGCAGAGAGCGTCACCAATGTCAGTCCAGGCACTGCATCATCCTGACCACGGAGTTTGGATTCGCTGAGAGCCTGAGCCAGCCGTCCTCTCCCCCTCCACAGCCCAGGGCTCCAGTGAGCGAGGAGAGCTGTGACTGACTGTCTACAGCTGTCTGCTCACGGAGCTGTAAAAACCGAGTGATCTGCAGTGTTTGATTGCTCAGATCTCAGTGTAGAGGCGCCGGGGGACAGATTAAGCATCGGACCAATGCTGCACCCCCCCCCCCCAAGGTAAGTATAAAACTGAAGAAAAAAAAAAATCCTTTTCTTCTCTTTTAACATTCCACAAGCAAGTGAGATGCCATCTGGACAAAGGTAGACTGGTGGATGTGATGAATCTGTTTTTTGCGAAAGCATTTGATACAGTCCCCCACAAACTCTTAAAAGAGAAGTATGGGTTTTTCTTTTTTTTTTTTTTTTCCCTTTTTATACTTACCTAGGTGGATGCAGAATCGGTCCGATGCTGCATCTGTCCCCCAGTGTCTTTACACTGAGAACCGAGCCATCGAACATTGCCAATGGCTCGGTTCTGGCAGCTCCCCGAGTAGAGAGCTGCTGACTGTCAAAAAAAAAAAAAAAAATTGTTGATTTCTGTTTAGAAAATGTAGCAAATAAGTAATTTTTCTTCTTCACTGATAGGCGGCACTGATTATCAGTGTAAGGCCCCTTTCACACTGGGGCGGTAAACAGCAGCGGCAGTTTTAGGTCGGTTTGCAGGCGCTATTTTTAGCGCAATAACGCCTGCAAACCGCCCCAGTGTGAAAGGGGCCTAAACGTGCCTGTCAGAATTGCTGGTTACCGGCTCTCCTTTCTTCACGCTAATACATCCGCCCCTTTTACGAAAAGCATCCACCCATTATAATAACCAGCCCCGAGCATCGTGTTGATTGTGTTCAATGTATAACCATACATCCGCCCCTTTGAGAAAAGCATCCGCCCCTTGCTGTATTAAATGAATAACCAGCCCCAAGTATTGGGAGCGAGTGGTGTGTTGATTGCGCATGCGCCGTCTACAGCTGACTTTTCTTTTTTAAATTAACCATTTTAAAGAATCGTGAGAGAATCGTGATCTTTATTCTAAGCAAAAGAATCGCGATTCTCATTTTTCCCTGAATCGTGCAGTTTTACATAGTAGCGCATAA
This sequence comes from Aquarana catesbeiana, assembly GCF_042186555.1. Classification (NCBI taxonomy): domain Eukaryota; kingdom Metazoa; phylum Chordata; class Amphibia; order Anura; family Ranidae; genus Aquarana; species Aquarana catesbeiana. The sequence goes on along the minus strand of NC_133325.1, from coordinate 434,903,138 downwards.
GTATTTCCAAAAATAAAGTTACAATTTCATCTACTGATACCAACAATGGGGTAAAATTCCCTCCACTGACACCAAAAGGGCACAATTACTCCCAATTACACCAATGATTGGGTACAGTTGCTCCCACCCCAATGACACCAACAATGGGGCCCAATGACACCAATGATGAGGCACATTTCTTTCTACTGACACCAAAGATGGGGAATTGTTTTTTTTCCCACTGATGTTGGGATCTTTCCTACTCAATAGCCACAGTCTGCCCCCCCTTCCCTAAAGTCGGAAGAACAGTAAATTGGCCCTATAAAGTTTGGAGACCCCTGGTCTATAGTGTGTACTTGTCTCAATCCAGAGCACTAAGTGTAATTTCTGTCTGCTGCTTCATTCTTCTGCTATCAGAGTCGCTTTTGACAAGTTTCCCTGACGCCAAGAGAAAATATTGACAGTTGAGGGACCTCCATTACACAAATTGACCTCCATTACTGTGATTGACAGCCTCCGCTCTATTCCTGTGTACTGTGTGAAAGGGGGCGTGTTTCCCTCCAATCACTGAGCTCTGCAGAGTATAACTTCAGTTCTCAGTCCCCTGCTTTCTGACAGTTTAAACAAGCTTTATAAATTTTGGGCTTGAGAGAGTTGCAGATAAACAGGAACAACCTTATGTAGGAGGATTTGTTTAATCTCTGTGTATGATCTGAGGCCAGTCACTTCACTGGGGATATGTGAGGGTTTGCATCCACTTTAATAAAATGCTGTTTCAAAAAGTAAAGCTATATTATCTTATCCTCACATCTTTGTTTTATGTAACATTTATAAATCTATATTTGCCTGTAAAACATTTCCTTGTGTAAGTGATGAGAAACTTTTGTGATGTATGGTGCACCTAACATATATAAAATATTTTTTTAGGGACTCCTATTATCACCATGGCACCAGCAAAGAAAAGAGGAAACCGCGGACAGAAAAATCGTACTGTAAAAAATGAGAAGTTGGCATCCTTTATTAGGGATTTTGACAGTCAAGGTAGAGTTCTTTTGTATAGCCTCTGCTGTAAGCCCTCTTTAAAGTTGTATGGTTGTGGAAAGTTAAGTAATTTAAAGTGATTGTAAAGGTTCTTTTTTTTTTTTTGTTTTTTTTTTTTTAAATAACATACATGTTTTACTTACCTTCTCTGGACAGAGCAGACCCGATCCACCTCTTTTGGGGTCCTCCGGCGGGTCTCCTGGCTGCTGCTCCTCATCGAATGCCCCCACGGAGAGCCGCTTTCTATGGGGGCACTCGTGTGAGCTCGCTCCCGAGTCCTGCTGCTGCATCCATTGACCCAAACAGTAGGACTCGGCCCCGGTGTCATTACTCATTGCTTGCTACAGAACTGAGCCTTAGCTGAGCTCTAAGAGGTTATGCGGGTGTCACTGTGTTTTTGAGCAGTGTCTATTCACCTGAAGGTGGCAGCATAACCCAAGTAGTCGTGAATATGAACTCCTCCTGTGATTTACTCCAACAAAAGCTTTACTGGTAAACCAAAAATAATAATTTTCTTAAGCACCATTGTTCTAGGCCAGTGGTGTTACATTGGAATTTGTATCCTCAAGTCGAGAGAAGGGCTACATCTAAATGTGTTCATTTTATTTTTTTAGGACAAAAAGATATAGCAAAACTAAATTTAAAAAAAAATTACTTTTCTACTTTTGACCACTGTTAGTGTAAAAACAACTAGTGTCTCTGTAGAAACGTATACATTTATATGCTGTAGTTTGTTGTGCCTATGAGATTACAATTATAGTGTTACAAAGCATGGAAAAGGCATTTTATTTAATGTGACCTGAAAAAAATGCATAGATGTTCATGATCGAAAAGGCAAAAAGTACATTAAAAACTAACAGTTAGAGAGTGCACAGGAGGAAGGTGTTAATACTGTGGGATTAGGGCTATCTAAGGGTTAAAAAAAATAGAAATACATTTTAATTTTCTTGTCTCACATAAACTGAGCATTTGCTGATAAGAGCAGGAGGAGGGAAAGTGGCCATTGGGGTGGACCACAGAAAAGGTCCCACGCGCTGCCAGCTGGACATCCCTACTTTACGTTCTACTGTGCATTTTGGCATTGTAGATATTCGAATGTCTTCCACGGACACTTTTGTGTGCACTGAATTGGTACCTTTATTTGTTAAGCTTAGACGATTTTATTGCCTCCTTTTTCCTGTGTTTTGGACTGTGAAACTACTTTCAACTGGATCTGTGGTTTGGTCTGTTTTGTGATAGGTGTATACTTATTGATGTTAAATTGTATTTTTCACAAGGGTTTCGTTAATAGTATTTTAATGTTGGCAGAATATCCCCACATTGCCGTGCACTAAATCCGCTTAAAATTAAGCATTTCAAATGGTAAAGTGTAATGATCTGTGCACCTTATTGGTATTAAAGAAATTGCCTCTCTTTCTTCATCTAGTCAAGGCAATTGTAGAGGAATTAAAATCTACGGTTATTAGCAATGCGAAGGAAGTGGATACCCTGTACAATATCGAACTCGTCAAGCTACCTGCAGCTATCAAAGAGATGCGCTGGCTTGATTATTTTGGTAAGCCTTCATTTAAGTTTTCATGGCACATTTCTTTTACATATTCTTTTCTCTATGGATGATGTTTAACTACAATTCAGATATGAAATGGCTGAAATGTTTTAATCTCATTGTGTTTGGTAAAGAAGATTTAAAGCTGTAGTGTAATCTTTGCAAATACCCTCCCTTGGAAGCTATAATACAGTTTCTATGACGGGAGGAGGGGGGTGGAAAAGGTGGGCAATAGCCAGCACTCTTGATGAATGACTGTCACAGGTCCCTCGGCTCTAATAACCCTGTAGCACCAGAATATTGCCACTTCTGGGTTTGGGGGGGAACCAAGGATGAAGGATTGCAACTAGAGCAGCAGCTACCAGCACAAAAGACACTTTGCATTGATTGTAAGTACTGTCCCTTGTGCTGATTGAAAAAAAAAAAATTGGATTAAACTTTTTTGATCTGTTCATGAAATTCTTAAAAAAAATAAGAAATTGGATAAGACATAAAAGAACAGGTCTAGGTTTTTAGGTGTTTCACATGAGTATTGAGTGATGATGGTTTTCTTTTTTTCTTTTTCTCTTTGCATAGCAAAAGGTGGGAGGCTGAAAGCTTTTCACGCAGCCACAACGGTAAGCCAAGTTTTCTAGGATAACAACTTTTCATACTTGTGAGATGTTATGTCAAGGAATATATGGGGGGGGGGGTCAAACCTTTTTCCTTAAAGCGGAGTTCCAGGCTTTTTTTTTATTTATTAAAAGTCTACATAAGCTACAAAATGTTTAGCTGCTGACTTTTTTAATAAACAGACAGTTACCTGTTCCACGGTCCACCGATGCGGCTGCACAGAGCCCTGCTTCTCTCCCCCTCCTCGGCGCCTCCATTGATACTGTGGGCACCCGGCCGTGACAACTTGCGGCTTCACGGCCGGACGCACACTGCGCATGCGCGAGTCGCGCTGCGCTCTCCCAGTGGACAGGCAATCTTCTGGGACGTGACATAGAAGATTGCAGAGAGGGAGGGGCCTCCTAGGGGGGATGAGGAGTTTCCTAGGCGGTCTGTACCCGGAACCAGGAAGTGGGACGGGAAGTCCCCTTCAAAATCAAGCACCCACTACCCCCCCCCCCCCCAAAAAAAAAAAATTACATGCCAAATGTGGCATTTACGGGGGCAAGGAGTGATTAAAGCAGAAGTTCCACTTTTGAGTGCAACTCCGCTTTAAGGTGATACTAAACACACACTGTTTATTTTACATTGCCCTATCTGGATGATGGCACTGTAATTTATTTTAATAAAATCTAAGCACCCTATTCCTAATCCATATACAGCTGTCACATGACCCCAGCTCTTTTCCATCCTGTCTCAGGGAAACATAAGCAGGAGGAGCTTCTAGTCCACTGCTGCTGGTTTTAAATGGTCATACAAATATATTTGATATCAAATCTTTATTATTTTGTGGAAATAACATGGTGTGGACTGATTTCTGCCATGCCCCTCCAGCCTGCGCCTTAGAATAAGAGGGAGGTAAATCCACCATTAATCTACATGTAATATCCTGCCCCCATTGTGTTTAGTTGTCAGAGGGAGTGGGCTGTCATTTAAAATATAATACATACATATATATACACGCCCACATGTGTGACTCTATAGTCACCTAGGCCGCTAAGATGTGATGGGGAGGAAATGCTCAGCAAAGAAACTCACTGAAAACGGAGTATGTGCAGAGCTGCCAACACTGCTCTGCAAAATCCCTAACTGAATTGGGGACATGAACAGAAGGTGGAGATAGAGAGCAGCTAGGTTTTTTTGCAGAATACAGAAATTAATCTCACAGTGACTGAGTATGAACAGCATATAATACAGCATTTATTGATAGTTTTTTTTATGATGTGGGTTTAATGACACTTAAATATCCTCCATTGAAGTGACAAGCCTCAGATGATAGAGATTAAATCCTCCTACATAAGTTGTACCTGTTTATCTGCAGCACTCTATTCGCTACAATCTTCCAAAACACAATTTACACAGTATCACTCAGCAGTAGAAAGCGGATAGGGACCTGATGTCACGCACAGAGCTCTGTAAAATATGATAGCTGATTGGAGGGAAGGGACACACACCCCTCCTCTAACAGGCTTCTAGAGAAAAACGCAAAGCTGAGTCAAATGCTGTGTGATAGAATGGGCTGTTTCCTGGGAGGCTGAGGTGTTGATTTAGATTTCAGTGACTCACATAGATGGCAAAGGGATCAGAAAATAACCAGACTCGTTGCTTTGGATTTAGTCTAGTACACACTATAGAGGGACGTGCTTGGCTCACTTTTCACGTTGAGTTTTGCAACCACTTTAAAGTGTTACTAAACCCACAACAGTGAAATCAGTCTGTATATGCAGTAACTCATGCTTGTTATACTCACTGTGGAACCTAAGGGGTTAATCCTCTGCATTGTGTAAAAATGCAGTTTGAGCCTATCTCCTTTGATCTTCCCCTTCTTCCAGTGTCCTCAATCCATCTCCTGATAGTACAGATCCTTTAGAGTTGCTCTGCGCATGCTCCGTTTGGTGTGTATTGCTAGTGTAAGTATTTTTTGGGAGGGTGCATGTGATCAGCACAGGGCCAATCAACACTGTCCTAGCAGGGGGTCAGGGGTTCTGTGGCCTCATAAGAGAGCCAGCGTAGAATGCAAACTCCTCCTACAAGCTTTAACCAGACACTGAAAGAAGTCATAATACTGCTGATGAGAAAATGCATTTAGCAGTTTATATTTACTAAAATAATTGCATTTCCATGTTCTGTGTATTGTGGGAGACCAGATAAAGTGAATGAAGGGTCCTGGGATTAGAAAAAAAAAAAAAGTTTTTAAATAGAAGTACAAAAAATCCCCGAGTATTCTGAAAACTGGTATAGAAACTGATCATACTGTAAGTCTGCATTCAAACCTGAGCATTTTCAGCTCGTAAAACGCTCAACTCAAAAGTTCAAAAACGCCCAACAAGCAAAATGCCATTCATTTAAATGGCCACTGTTCACATCTGAGCATTCTGGCACCTGAAGCTCAAAGTACATGGGCTTCTTTTTGTGGAGATTACAGGCGTTTTTCTGCTTTTTACATTGGTGACATGTACAAAATCGCGGCAAAAGCACGCAACTTTCTGCCTAAAAAGATACTCAGGTGTGAATGCAGCCTAAACCATATTCAAGTTATAAAGAATTGAAAAACTGAAGAGACCTCCCGTCTTGGTACAATGGAAGCATGGGTGAAACTCATTTAAAACTAACAGCAAAAAGATTACTAATTCCATAGGCGCCTCAACCACTTTAGGTTTTTAGAAGAATATTTAGGGCATGTAAAAAAAGGGGTTTGAACAATGCCTTTGCTCTTTCACGCTAGCCCGCACAGAAAACCAAGTCACACAAATGAAGGGGTGGGAGGGTACACAACTGCTGCTGCAAACTCTGGTTGGTCCCTTACTACTGTGTGGACAAATCCCATTAATTCTTGAGAGAAATACAGTGTATTCGAAGCGCTTCACCTTTTCCACATTTTGTTATGTTACAGCATTTTTCCAAAATGTATTAAATTCATAATTTTTCTCAATTTTTTAACCACTTCAATACCGGGCACTTATACACCTTCCTGCCCAGACTAATTTTCAGCTTTCAGTGCTGTCGCAGTTTGAATGACAATTGCGCGGACATCCATCACTATACCCAAACTAAATTTTTATCATTTTGTTCCCACAAATAGAGCTTTCTTTTGGTGGTATTTGATCACCTCTGCGGTTTTTTATTTTTTGCTAAACAAATAAAAATGACCGAAAATTTTGAAAAAAATACGTTTTGCTTTTGTTTCTGTTATAAAATTTTGTAAATAAGTAAGTTTTCTCTTTCACTGATGGGCACTGATAAGGCGGCACTGGTAGGTGGCACTGATATGCAGCACTGATGGGCATTGATAGGTGGCACTGATGAGCACTCTTGGGTAGCACTGGGCACTGATAGGCGACACTGGGCACTGAAAGGCTGCAAAGATGGGTTCTTATGGGTGGCACTGATGGGCATTAATGCGTGGCACTGATATGCGGCACTGATAGGCATCCCTGGTGGCAGTGGTAGGCATTGAGTGGACACTGGCAGCTGCTTGGGCATTGATTGGCAGCTGCCTGGGCACTATTTAGTAGTTCCCTGGGGGACTAAGAGGGGCATACCTGGTGGCCCAGTGTGGATGGCCATCCTGGTGGTCCTGGGCGGCATGATGGTAGTCCTGGGCAGGATCCCCCCCCCTGTCAGGAGAGCAGCCGATCGGCTCTCCTCTACTTGCGTCTGTCAGACACGAGTGTGGAAAAAACAATCACCGGCTCTTCCTATTTACATCGTAATCAGCCATGATTGGACACGGCTGATCACGTGGTAAAGAGTCTCAGTGAGAGACTCTTTACCTAGATCGGAGTTGTGGTGTGTCAGACTGACACACCGCAACAACGATCGCCGCGATGCACTCCCCCGGAGCGCGCAGCGGCTTAATATCCTGATCACGTATGACGTCCAGGCAGGATATTGAAACCACTTTGCTGCCGTCATTCTGCTATATGGCGGGCGGCAAGTGGTTAAACCATACACTATATAATTACAACATGAAAGTAGCTAGTTTGAAATCTTTGCAAATTTATTAAAAATAAAAATATCTCATGTACATAAGTATTCACAGCATTTGCCATGACACTCAAAATTGCGCTAGGGTGCATCCTGTTTCCACTGATCATCCTTGAGACGTTTCTACAACTTCATTGGAGTCCACCTGTGATAAATTCAGTTGATTGGACATGAGTTGGAAAGGCACACATCTGTCTATAAAAGGTCCCACAGTTAAAGTGGAGGGCCACCCTGAAATAAAAAATAGCATGAAAAATCCTAAAAAAAAAAAAAAAAAAAATTTAAACTTACCTGAACCCTTGTTGCTAGGCAGTCTTCCTATTCTGCGGCGTGTCTTGCTTCTCGGTGAGCGGCCCCGTTGCCTTCTGGGAACTGTGTGTGTTCCTAGAAAACCACAGGGCCATTCACAGAGCGCCGCTCGCGCATGCGCAGTAGGAAACTGGCAGTGAAGCCGCACGGCTCCACTGCCTGTTTCCCTTAGTTAGGATGGCGGTGTCAAACTGAGTGATCGGGGGGAGAAGGGCCTTAGGTAGGTGACCAAGAACCCAATTGTCACTCTGACAATGCTCCAGCATTTCTCTGTGGAGAGAGGAGAACCTTCCAGAACAACCATCTCTCCAGCACTTTACCAATCAGGCCTGTATGGTAGCGTGACCAGACGAAAGCCACTCCGCAGTAAAAGGCACATGACAGCCCAACTGGAGTTTGCCAAAAGGCACCTGAAGGACTCTGACCATGAGAAACTAAATTCTCTGGTCTGATGAAACAGAGATTGAACACTTTGGCCTCAATGGCAAGCGTCATATCTGGAGGAAAACGGGGACCGCTCCTCACCTGGCCAATACCTCTACAGTGGAGCATGGTGGCAGCATCATGCAGTGGGGATGTTTTTTTTTTTTTTAGTGACAGGAGCTGGGACTAGTCAGGATCGAGGGAAAGATAAATGCAGCAATGTACAGAGACATCCTTGATGAAAACGTACTCCAGAGCACCCTGGACCTCAGACTGGGTGAAGGTTCATCTTCCAGCAGGACAAAGGCCCTAAGCACACAGCCAAGATAACAAAGGAGTGGCTACGGGACAACTCTCTAAATGTCCTTGAGTGGCCTAGACAGAGCCCAACTTGAACCCGATCGAACATCTCTGTAGAGATCTGAAAATGGCTGTGCACCGACGCTCCCCATCCAACCTGATGGCGCTTGAGAGGTCCCGCAAAAAAGAACTGCCCAAAAATAGGTGTGCAATGCTTGAGGCTGCAAATGGTGCCAAAAGTGCTTCAACAAAGTATTGAGCAAAGTCTGTGAGTACTTATGTACATGTGATTTATATTTTATTTGTATCTTTTTTTTTTTTTTTTTTTTTTTTTTTTTTTTTTTTTTAAATTTGCAAAGAACTCAAACAAACTTCTTTTCATGTTGTCATTATGGGGTATTGTTTGAAGAATTTTGAGGAAAATTATGAATTGTATCTATTTTGGAATAAGGCTGTAACATAACAAAAAATACTTTCCAGATGAACTGTAGCTATCCCTTTTAAGGAACTTGGGTGGGCCATAGATGATGCTTCTTTCCTGCAACCACAGGTTGCAGGAAAGAAAATTGCTCGATTTTCCCCCATCAACACAGCCAATGTTGATTCATGGGGGAACCCCTCCTGTGAAGCCTTTGTGTTCTCCCTGTGGGGGGGGGGGGGGGGGGGTGTGGGTAGCCGTCCCTTCCAGGAGAACACAGTGATTATTGCTAGCAGCTATAGCCCCTGGCAATAATCACATGTAAAAATCCTAGGTGCTGGTCATAGCCAAGTCGATCAATGGATCATTAAATGCTAGCAATAATTACTGTGTGCTCCCTGCAGGGATGGCTCCCTGTGGTTGCAGGAAAGAAAATCGTATCTATGGACTGCCTAATGTATTAGGATAACCTCCTGATGAGAGAGGGAATAAGGGGAGAGGAGTGAAAAAGAGGTTAGGCCTCCAATCTAGTAGGTCAAAGCAAAATTCAAAATCCAGTATTCTATTAGATTACACTCAAAATCTGGATTCAAGGATCATCTACAGACAAAGATGAGGTATATTTGAAAGCGAACCAACAGGCCCATATCTTAAAGTGATTGTAAAAAAATAAATAAAAAAAAAAAAAAAATGTCATACTTAACTGTGCAGTTTGTTTTGCAGAGTGGCCCCGATCCTCAACTTCTGGGTTCCTCCGGTGGCGCTTGTAGCTCCTCCCCGCATCATATAACCCCCTAGAACCCCTCCTGGGGGGTTACTTCGCGGGCTCCTGAGTCCAGCATTTGCGTCCATAGACGCAGAATGTAGGACTCCCGCCCCCCGCGTCATTGGATTTGATTGACAGCAGCGGGAGCCAATGGCTGCGCTGCTATCAATCTATCCAATCAAGAGCCGAGACAACGGGCAGCAGGGAAGAGTGCGTCTCCGGTGTGGGAATTACAAGACTAGTAAAACTAGTAAAATTGTGGGGGGGGGTGGGTGGGTTGGGGCGGTCAGTGACAGAAGTTTTTACTTTTAAAGCGGAGTTCCATCCAAAAATTGAACTTCTGCTTTTCGGATTCCTCCCCCAACTCACACCCACCCCCGGTGTCAAATGGTGGCACCTTTTGTACAATCCATGTATTTGCTTCCACTTGCGGGCATAGATCGCTGCAGTATCCGCGGCTATATACGCCATGTCCGGCCCCTCCTCCGTCCCCCCGCTATCTTCTGACAACACAGGTCCCACAAGACATCAGGGACCAGTGAGATCGAGCAGCACGATTTTCGCATGCGCAGTAGGGAACCAGGCTGTGAAGCCACGAGGCTTCAATTCCCGATTCCTTTACCGAAGATGCCGTCGCCTCCACCCGAGAACCGAGGGACAGATTGGCTTCAGGTGAGGACATCACGGGCGCCCTGAGCAGGCAAGTGTCCATGTATTAAAAGTCAGCAGCTGCAGTATTTGTAGCCGCTGACTTTTAATTTTTTTTTTTTTTTTGACGGGACTCGGCTTTAACACATAGGATGCATTAAGGTGAAAAAACACAAGGGTTTATAATCCCTTTAAGGAAAGTGGAGGCTGAATTGTGTAAGCTATACAAATTTTTACATACTGTAGGTGGGGTAAGTAGCAGGGGGGGGGGGGGGTGGGCCTTTTTAAGAATAGTTAAAGGGGTTGTAAACCCTTGTGTTTTTTCACCTTAATGCATACTATGCATTAAGGTGAAAAAACTTCTGTCAGTGACCAGCCCCCCCCCCCCCCTTACCTGAGCCCCTTCATTCACTCAGCGGAGACACACTGTCCCTCTCTGCACTGGGTCCCAGCTCCCAGGGCAGAGTCTGGCATTTGTGTCTATGGATGCAAATGCTGGAATCGGGCACGCGCCCGCAAGGTAACCCTCTGGGAGGGCGCTTCTCCTAGGGGGTTATCTGATAAGAGAAGGAGCCGCCGAGGGACCCCAGAAGTCGGTGATCGGGCCACTCTGTGCAAAACGAGCTGCACAGTGGAGGTACCGTATATACTTGAATATAAGCCGAGTTTTTCAGCCTGAAAACGCGTTCCCTTCTCCCTTGGCTTATACTCGAGTGAGCCGTACCTTTGGTTACTAAAACAGTGTGCGTCTCCCACTGTGTTATGCAGTCTGTTTGACCATCCATTATAACAAAGACCCCCCTCCTCCTCGTCCGTGATAGAGGAACACTGATACAATGCTGGGAAACTATCAGCATTCTGTCTATCACAATGGAGGCGGGGCTTTGTTACAATGGACGGCCGAACAGGCTGCATAACACAGCCGGAGACAAATGCTATTTTAGTAACCAAAGGTACGGCTGCAGATGGTCACAGGCTGCAAATGGGCACAGTGAGGCTGCAGTTGGGCATTGTTTACCCAGTAGCTGTGGCATTTTCCTACACTAGGCTTATATTCGAGTCAATATGTTTTTCCAGTTTTTTTTTTTGTGGTAAAATTAGGTGCCTCGGCTTATATTTGGGTCGGTCTATACTCGAGTATATACGGTAAGTATGACATGTTTGTCATCTAAAAAAAAAAAAAAAAACTGAAGCCTTACAATCACTTTAAGCCGACCATAGATGGTTCGAATCTCGGCCAGTTCAGCAGGGACCGGCCGAGATTTTAACCCTCTATGTGCAGGCTGATGGTACCGGCTTGGGTACAACCAGTATGTCTGTCTGATTTTTACATGCGATTATTTACTGCCTGTGTTAGGCAGGAATTCCCCTTTAAGCTGCAGCATGTATTTTGACATACATTTAAAGATGCTTTGGTGAAATAGGCTGTTTGAGTTCAGTAGCTCAAGTTCTAATATACACACGACTATGTGGTAGCCAATTATCAGCTATTATGATATGGGTAGCTAATTTTGGTTCTTATTTATTGAGATTATGTTTTCTGGCATTGTTAGGCCAGTTTTTAAGTTATGGTATATTGGAGCTGCCCTATAAGCTATTCCAAGCACACATTACATGTCTGAAGTAATTAGCATTCTTTAGATAAATCTGTTATCCATGCAATGTAGAGGGTTGTGTTCGCTGGCCATAGCCTATTAAAATGACTTTTAGATTGTAAATTCAGGTTCTGGAAAGATCTTTTGCCTTTTGGTAAAACAGCTTCACTGTTGGTATATCTGTTTGTTTTATAGCAATGTACTGCTTGGCACAAAGTATAGATTTATTCCAGACCAATGACCTGTCAGTTTCTTTTTGTAAGCACTGAACGGTCGATACATGCAGTGGTGTACATCCTCTGAATAGCTACAATAAACACAATTGTTTTGTCACGGTCTGTTTGTATTAGGTGAATGTGGACATCGAGCAAATAACATCAAGTGTTTCTCAAACACCGTTTAAGCCTTCCAAGAAAGGTCAGTAGACATATATTTTGTAATTTTTGCCTTCTTGCTCTTTCACAGTGGGATAAATTTGATTTGAGCTAAACTGTATTTCTTGCCCTTAATTGGGCAACAGATGTAATAGTCGCCTATTGTGTGAAACTGTTTTTAATTTTTTTTTTTTTCCTTGAATTAATTTTTGGGAGAACTAAGGCAGGATAAGTCACACATAAGATCTTTACTACTGTGCCTCAGTTGGGGGATTTTCTCACACCCATTTTCATTGTTACTCTGCTCTTGATGAACTGTTCGGTTTACCTCCCTATGAAACTAATATTATATAGAATTTATATAGTGCCAAGAATTTGCACAGTGCTTTACATTATAAAGGGGAGGCAGTGCAGTTACAATTCAATACAACAGGGGTAGGAGGGCCCTGCTCCTGAGGGCTTACAATGAAATGCATTTTCCATTATTATGAAGAATCCACTATAGGGGCAGTAAAACAGTGTTAGTTCTTAACGGCTTTCCGATAGGAATATATGGTGAATGAGCCTTCAAAGCTGGGCCCTGGCCTTTATGACTTAAATCAGGTCCAGAAATGTTACTAATGTGGTATGTACAATAAATCAAAATGTATAGGGGATCATATCCTACTTCTATTGGGATACACACATTTATACAGTTATAGAACACATATCTAAGGGGTATCACTACAGTCTTATAGCGAGCAGAATTTTAGGTAGTGTATACAGTGCTGTAAGGAAGGCCAAAAAAAAAAAAGTTTTAGTTTTTGTATGAAGGGCCCATCGTTCAGACTCTAGTAAAGAGAACATTGAAGTGCCTGCAGTTATAAGGAATATACACTTTAAGATATTTTATACCTTTAATCTAAGTTAGAATCCCTTTCCTCACACCCTGGTGCATACCTAACTCTCCATGACTACAGCTGTCTCTGTGCAGTCAGTCTCAGAAGATTTCTGCACCTAGCATGTAAAAACTGCTGGAGGTTGCCACTGTCATGAAGCGATAGGTGTGCATTGTATTGGGTGGCTAGTTAGCATTGCATTGGGTATCTGGTTACATGTCACTTCTTTTTGTAGTTCGTCCACTGTGGGTGAAGGGCCATGTATGGAATTCAGATTGGAAGGCCTTTTTTGTATAATTGCTAACACAATTATGCTTTTGTCTTTAAAATGAAATGTACATTTTATTTTGGGTCTGTGAATAATTTATTTAGTGATGAATCCTACTAATTTTTATATATATATATATATATATATATATATATATATATATATATATATATATATATATATATATATATATATATATATATAATTTTTTTTTTTTTTTCCCCCTATGCAACATAAAATTATCTGCACAGAAAAAAAACTCATCAGCAATGGTTAAGGCATGAACAGGGCCCATAGAAAACAATTGTTTTCTTTGTGTCTTTGCAGAGACCTATGTAAAAAGTCTATGAAAGCTGCACCCCTTTTTTTTTTTTTTTTTTTTTTTTCTATCAGTTTTTCGCACTTGTGGTGTGAACAAGGCCTAAGGGCACAAAGAAAACATATCTTCTATGATCCCTTTTCACAGAAAATTTTTAATGTTTAGAGTTTGCAAAAAACTGCATATACGTAGCTCACGATACCAGTGTTTGGGTGTGAGCAGGACACAGAGAATAATTGTTTTCTTTGTGCCCTTATAGAGAGCAGCGCAGAATAACTCATGTCTCTGCACATGGTGTGAACATGGTCTGAAGCTCGGAGGGGATTTTTTTCAAAACTGGAGCAGCCAGAATCTGGACCAGCTGTGAATGACAGCCAATCGACTTTCATCTTTCAATTTCAGGCCTCATTCACAGGTCAAATCGCATGACAAGTCGCAATTTATTGCCTGCAATGGTACCATTTCAATCGGTGCAACGCCGACTTTGCGGTGCCGTAACGATTTGCAAAAGTAGTTCCTGCACTACTTTTGATTTCAGGTGCAACTTCAATAGACATCTGTGCATGAAACTGCACAGATGTATTTCAAGTAGCGCCTGAAATCGCGCTGACCTGCTACTTTGAAATTGTGCTACTTCAAGTGAATCAATGTGAACCAGGGCTTAAAGGATAAGTTGACCTTTAGTAACATGTTACACCCATATTTAGGGTGTAACAAGTTACTAAATCACCTGCCGCCACCCTGACCGTATCCGCTATTGTGACAACAGGTGGAGAATCTTCTTCTCCCTGCACCCACTGTTGCAATAAAAAATCAGTTGTGCGGGGCTCCACCCACACAGCCACGTCATTCAAAGTTCTGTAAATCAACTAAAAACTACAACTACTGTCAGCAATCGCTGACAACTTATAGTTGTCACTGAACTTTTAAAGATTAACTTTTAACTGAACAGTCTGAGAATAGAAGCTTATTAGTTGCCATGCACAACTGCTCCAGTTTTAAAAAATTCCCCCCTGTAGTGTTCAGTACACTGCTGTATCAAATGCACTGCTCAAAAAAATTAAGGGAACACTTTGAAAACACATCAGATCTGGGGAAACATATGATGCTGGATATCTATACTGATATGGACTGGGTAATGTGTTAGAAATGAAAAGATGCCACATCGTTTGAAGGAAATGAAAATTATCAACTTACAGAGGGCTGAATTTAAAGACACCCTGAAAATCAAAGTGAAAAAATGATGCAGCAGGCTAGTCCGTTTTGCTGAAATTTCATTGCAACAACTCAAAATGGTGCTCAGTAGTTTGTATGGCCCCAACGTGCTTGTATGCAGGCCTGACAACTTTGGGGCATGCTCTTAATGAGTTGATAGATAGTGTCATGGGGTATTTCCTCCCAGATCTGGACCAGGGCACCAGGGAGCTCCCGAACAGAATGAGGTTCAACCTGGCGGCGTCGGATGGACCGAAACATAATGTCCCAGAGTGTTATATTGAAACTAGGTCAGGTGAGCGTGGGAGGCATTCAGTGGTATCAGTTACTTCATCCTCTAGGAACTGGCTGCATACTCTCCCCTCATGGGGTCGGGTTTTGTCATGCACCAGGAGGAATCCAGGACCCACTGCACCAATGTAGGGTTTGACAATGGGTCCAAAGATTTAATCCCAATAAATAATTGCAGTCAGGGTCTAGCCTGTAGAGGTCTGTGCATCCCTATGTGGATATGCCTCCCCAGACCATCACTGACCCACCACCAAACCTGTCAATGCTGAGCGATGTTACAGGCAGCTTTCCCATTTCTGTCTTTCAGGACAGCACCATAGAGAGACCTTGGCTCCTCCCCTCTTGAGGAAACACCGCCTTCAATTTCAAGATTTAATCCTCCCCGGCCCCTCAGTTCTGGTGTTTCCTCCGGTGAGGAGGGATCGCTAGGGACCAGGGGCTAATGCAGCCAGGGAGGCTGAGGCCGATTTATATCCTGAGCAGAGGGAGGGGGGGGGGGACCAAGATCTCTATCTCTCTCCCTTGACCCTGCAGTCTGAGAGGCTAGTGAGCTGGGTACCTGTATCAACTGCACATCGCGCTCCTCCAGCTTTTCTTAGCAAAGAGTAAAGCTGGAGGGGTTCGCCTTCTTCTGCCCAGGGGTGGCAGGGGGCGGAGGCACAGGGAGACCCGCCTGCTTTATGCAGCCAGCGTGGGAGCTCTGAGCGCTGGGTCGGACGGCGGGTGATGTCAGTGCCGGCGGGGTCAGTGTTTCCGTCTAACCTGCGACGTCCGGTCGCGGCGGTTGAAGGCGGACCGCGCGCTTGGCTGGTGCTGCCTCATCTTTGCTGTGGGGACAGCACACAGAGGTTAGGAGACCACACGCTCCCCACAGGGAAAATGTCGGATGCGGAGGCTTCTCGAACTGCTCCCAGAGATTCCTGCACCAGCCACTCAAAGGTAAGGGGAACCCTGGGGTGGTGTTCCCTTAACCCCTTCCTCTAAGCTCCACAGGTGTTTGTTTCCTCTGGTGGTGGGGAAGGGTTGTAACCGGGACCCTGGTGGTGGTTGATCCTGGGAAAAGCACCCCTGGGGGCCCTCTGTGGGAGGTGCTGGTGGATAAATTCTCTGACTGTTTTTATTTTTAATTAAATTTTTGAGAGCAAGTCTACGGAAAAAAGCAAGTCACCCCGTAATCCCAAGAAAAAATGCCCTTCATGCAGAGCCACGTTGGGGGGAGTCTTGGTCCAAGCCACTTTGTAAGGAGTGTATAGAGGGGTTAGTAAGGGAACAGTCAGTGGAACAATGTTCGGATCTAGCAGCGTCCGTCAAGGAGCTTTCTAGCACTGTGCAAACTTAAAACACTTTTCTAGTTTTCAGTTGCCACAGCCCCAGGTTATTTCTCCACCAGCACAACGGAGTGTTGCTCCAAGCTTAATGGATGCTCCCTCTGGGAGTGGAGAGAATCCAGGAGGCGCCAGACAGGAGGTTGAGGAGGAGCCTGATAGCGGTTCTTCAGATCCCCAGGGGGAGTCGGAGGGAGAGGAAGTGGATGGGGAGTCCACAACAGCCTCTCGCTGGAAGAAGTAGAGGAGCTTTTAGGAGCTATCCATACCACTTTAGGAATCCAGGAGGAAAGGAAGAAGTTATCACTCCATGACCAGATGTATAGGGGCCTGGGAGAGCATAAGAAGTGGGTGTTTCCAGTCCATGAGGTTTTGGTTGATGCCATCAAAAAAGAGTGGCAGGACCCGGAAAGGAAACCTTTCTTTTCAAGAACTCTGAAAGGAAGGTTTCCCTTTGCAGAGGAGGAGGCGCTGGTATGGAATAAATCTCCTATACTAGACGCGGCCTTTTCACAGGTCTCCAGGCATACAGACCTGGCTTTTGAGGACATGGGGGCGCTCCCAGATCCCATGGACAATAGGATAGATTCCCTCTTGAAAAAATCCTGGGATTCTTCCCTGGGTAACCTCAAGCCTGCCATGGCGTCCACAGTAGTGGCACGGAACATGGAATATTGGTTGACGCAGATTAAAGCGCACATAGAGGCAGGGACATCTAAGGAAACGATCCTGTCGTCTTTCCCTACGCTCCTTAAGGGGGTGGCTTATCTTGCGGACGCCTCGGCAGAATCGGTGCGTATGTCCGCAAGATCGGCAGCATTATCCAATTCAGCAAGGAGAGCCTTATGGCTTAAGACGTGGCAGGGAGATACCGCATCTAAAGTTAAACTTTGTGGAATTCCTCTCACAGGGGACTTGCTGTTTGGACCTGGTCTGGAGACCGTCTTGGATCGGATGGCCGACAGAAAAAAGGATTTTCCTTTTAAAAGGAAATTTGCAGAGACTAAAAGAAAGTCTCGCCCCCAGAAGAGGTTTGACCCCCCCCAAAAACTGAACAACAGAAAAAGGGTTGTGGACAAAAGGGCAAATGGCGTGGGGGGGTCTATTTTTTGCCCTCCTGAACAGCCCAAAAAGACCAAGTGACGGAACCACAGTGGGAGGAAGATTGGGGTGCTTCCTCCCACAGTAGGAGACGATCACCTCCAACCAATTTATTTTGGGGATCATAAGAAGAGGGTACCGGTTGGAGTTTGCAGAACCTCCACCACTCAGACTCCTAGTCACCATGCTGCCAAAATGCACAGAAAGGTCATCAGCTCTTCTTTCCTCTCTGCAGGAGTTGGTAGTACAAGTTCCAGAAGGCGTGACAGGCAGAGGCTTTTATTCCCACATCTTTGTGGTCCGCAAACCGTCGGAAGTTCAGGCTCATCCTGAACCAAGCCTCTGAATATCTCGCTCACCTACAAGAGGTTCCGAATGGACTCTATCTACTCGGTGAAAGCGCTCCTTACCCCGAACTGCTTCATGGCATCGGTGGACTTGAAAGATGCCTATCTGCACATTCCCATCGCAGAAGGGTGCCAGAAGTTCCTCAGGCTGGCGGTGAATACCAAAGAAGGGACATTTCACTTGCAGTTCAGGGCCCTTCCCTTGGGGCTATCCTCTTCCCCCCCCTGCATCTTCACCAAGGTTATGGTGGAAGTCTTAGCTTTTCTGCGGCTCAGAGGCATCTCAGTAATCGCATACTTAGACGATCTGCTCCTGGTTTGCCTCTTCCCCGTAACAGTTGTCGCGGGATCTACAGTCAGCAAGAGACATCCTGGAGAATCCAGGGTGGCTCTTGAACCTGGAGAAATCCAACTTGATACCGTCACAAAGGGTGGTCTTTCTGGGTTATGTGTTGGATTCAACAAAGTAGAAAGTCTTCCTTCCCTTGAAAAAAATCCAGAAGGTGGACAGCGCAATGTTGTTACTCCAGGGCAGTCATCAGATATCTGTAAGAAGAGCTATGTCAGCTTTGGGCTTACTGACATCATCCCTTCCAGCAGTTCAGTGGGCAGGATTACATTTTCGCCCTCTACAACTATTCATCCTGAGGGTCTGGGACTGCAGTCAGGGGTCTTTGGACTCCCTGATAACGGTGCCGAGTCAGATCAAGAGGTCCCTCTGGTGGTGGAGAAAGGGGGCCAATCTTTCACAGGGTCTGGATTGGGTCCTACCAGTGTCCAAAAGTATCACGACTGATGCGAGTGGCACAGGTTGGGGCGCGCATCTAGATTCCCGTATGGTTCAGGGCGTCTGGCTGAGAGGACGCAAAAAGGTCCTCGAACTGGAAGGAGCTGACAGCTATAGCCTTGGCACTCAGAGCCTTTCAGGGGGAACTCCATGGGCAGCATGTGAGAGTCCGATCGGACAACTCCTCAGCAGTAGCCTATATAAACAGGCAGGGGGTACCAAAAGCAGATCCCTGTGGGTCCTCAGAGAATCTATTCTCAGGTGGGCTGAAGCAAATGTCCTGTCCTTTCGGCGGTGCATTTGAAGGGGGAACAAAATCAGGTGGCGGATTTCCTCAGCAGGAGGTTGCTGAGAGAAGGCGACTGGGTTTTGAACCAGGAGGTTTTCGAGGCAATATCTCGAAAGTGGGGAAGGCCTTGTGTAGACCTCTTCGCTTGGAGAGAAAACAGAAAGACGCGTCTTTTCTTCTCCCTGAACAGATGGGACGGGGCACTTGGAGTGGACGCGTTGGCCCAGAGCTGGTCTTTTGCCAGGTGTTATGAACCCCCCCCCCGTACTGATTCCAGCGGTACTGAGAAAGTTCAAGTTAGAGAGCACAACTCTTATTCTAATTGCACCACGTTGGCCCAGGAGGCCGTGGTTTTCCATCCTAAGGAGTCTAGCAGTGGAACCTCCCTGGTTTCTGCCAGTCCAGGAGAATCTTCTTTCTCAGGGGCCAATCTGTTGTCTTCAGGTGGAGAGGTGGAGCCTCGCAGCTTGGCTACTGAAAAGGAATTGCTGAGGGGCAAGGGTTTCTCAGATCGTTTAGTGGAAACCCTCCTAAATTGCAGAAAGAGAAACGCAGGTTATCTACCTGAAGACGTGGAAACGTTTCAATAGCTGGTGCACAGAAAGTTCCTTTGATGTGCGCAGTCCCATACCGGTATTAGAATTTCTGCAATCAGGGGCAGAAAAGGGGTTAGCCCTTAGCACCCTAAAAGGACAGGTATCCGCTCTGAGCTTTTTTTGGAAAAACAGCTAGCAATAGACCCGTGGATAGTTAGGTTTTTTTAAAGCCTTAAGCAGGCAGAGACCAGTTAGAGTCTCCCCCTTCCTAATGTGGGATCTTTCTTTAGTTTTACAGGCCTTTACGGTGGAACCTTTTGAGCCGTTAGAGACTTGTACGTTAAAATGGATCACCCTCAAAACAGTGTTTTTGGTGGCGATCACTACGGCAAGGAGAGTGAGTGAACTCGAAGCCCTTTCTATTAGAGCACCTTTTTTCCAGGTGTTTCCGGACCGTGTGATTTTTAGAACCGATCCGGCCTTTTTGCCAAAGGTGGCCTCAAGTTTTCATAGAGGCCAAGAAATTGTTTTGCCCACCTTCTCTTTGAATCCTGTGAGGGAACAGGAACATATTTTTCATAAATTGGACGTTAGAAGGTGCGTCCTTCAGCACTTGGAAGGTACAAAACCATTTAGAAAATCTGAGTCTTTTTTTGTATTATTTTCAGGAACTAGGAAAGGATGCAGAGCCTCTAGGCGCACAATAGCTAGATGGTTAAGGTTAGCCATTATCCAGGCTTACGTAGTCAGTGGTTTAGAGCCACCGGAAGGTATTAGGGCACAGTCCACCAGGGCAATGGCGACTTCTCAGGCAGAGTGGGCTGGTGTGTCTCCGGAGCAGATCTGTAGGGCAGCAACGTGGTCCAGATTTGACACGTTCCTGAGGCACTACAGATTGGATCTACTGTCAGCAAAAGACCAGGCTTTTGGTCGTAAAGTTCTGCAGGCAGTAGTCCCACCCTAAGGTAAGGTGCTCGCTTATCCTCTCTATGGTGCTGTCCTGAAAGATGGAAATGGGAAAATCGGAGTTACTTACCGGTAACATCCTTTTCCAGGAGTCTTTCAGGACAGCACAGATACCCACCCAAATTTTTGGACATTCCTGAAGAACTCATCGCAGGAGAACGTCAGGTAAGATTATTATGACGTGTTCTTGTGTCTCCCCAGCTGGCCGGAGGTCCTCTTGAAGAACTGAGGGGCCGTGGGGGGGGACGGTGAGGATTAAATCTTGAAATTGAAGGCGTTGTTTCCTCAAGAGGGAAGGAGCCAAGGTCTCTCTATAGTTCTGTCTTGAAAGACTCTTGGAAAAGGACGTTACCGGTAAGTAACTCTGATTTTCTCCACGGCTTCTCCAGACCCTTTCATTTCTGTCATGTGTGCTCAGGATGAACCTGCTCTCATCTGTGAAAAGCACAGGGCGCCAGTGGCAGACCTGCCAGTTCTGGAGTTCAATGGCAAATGCCAATCGAGTTCCACGGTGCCGGGCAGTGAGCACGGGGCCCATTAGATGATGTCGGGGACTCGGGCCACCCTGATGAAGTCTGTTTCTGATTGTTTGGTCAGAGACCGTCACACCAGTGGCCTGCTGGAGGTAATTTTCTAGGGCACTCTGGCAGTGCTCATCCTGTTACTCCTTGCACAAAGGAGCAGATACTGGTCCTGCCAATAGGTTAAGGACCTTCTATGGCCCTGTCCAGCTCTCCTAGAGTAATTGCCTGTCTTCTGGAATCTCAATGCTCGTGAGACTGTGCTGGGAGACATAGCAAACCTTCTGGCAATGGCACGTATTGATGTGCCACCCTCGAGGAGTTGGACTGCTTGTGCAAACTTTATAGGGTCCAGGTATCGCCTCATGCTTCCAGTAGTGGCATTGACCCTAGCCAAATACAAAGCTTGTGAAAAACTGTCAGAAAAGATGAGGGGGGGGGGGGGGGGGGGGGGGGAATGTCCGTGGCCTCCACTTGTAAAACCATTCCTGTTTTGTAGATAGTCTCATTGTTGCCCATCTAGTGCACCTGTTGTTTCACAAGTGGTTGTAAAGTCAGAAGGTTTTTATCTTGATGCGTTAAGATAAAAAACCCTTCTGTGTGCAGCAGCCCTCTTAAGGCCTCTTGCACATGATACTCCTGTTTGAGTATCTACTTTTTCAGACTTCCCTTTTTTTTTTTTTTTCTTTTTTTTTTTTTGTTGTAAATATTTGCGCGCATTTTCGTTCTGCATAAAATGTAAATGGGCAAAAAACTGTACTGAGCTTTTTCAAGCTGCTGTGTGCAAGAGGCTTAATACTTACCTGAGCCCCACTTCAGTGATGACCACGAGTGCCTCGGCTGTCCGGGACTCTTCTGCTGAAACACAGTAGCAGTGCTATTGGCTCACGCTGCTGTCAGTCATGTAGCCAATCAGGAGAGGGGGCGTGGCCAAACCGGGGCTCCATGTCTGAATGGACACTGGGAGCTGCGACTCGGGTGCCCCCATAGCCAGCTGCCTGCTGTGGGGCACTCGACAGGAGGGAGGGGCCAGGAGAGCTGAAGAGGGACACAAGAAGAGAAGGATCTGGGCTGCCATGTGCAAAACCACAGGGCAGGTAAGTATAACGTTTGGAAAGTTTTTGTTTTTCTCTAAAAATAGCAATCACTTTAACACCAAAGCAGCTGAAACTGATTAACAACCCCCTCTGCTATTTAACTGGCCAGATCAATATCCCAGGAGTTTAAAGTGGATGATACACAGAGATGAAACAAATCTCCCTACATAAGTTTTACAAGTATATCTGCGGTCTTCAGCTTTCTACATTCTTTAGAATGTGGACATCGTGTTAGAAATTTTTCTTCCTGTTTCAGCAGTGGGAGGGAAGTCTGGGCATACACTGTGAGAGCTGATTGGAGGAAAGGCACACGCACCCTCTCCTCATAGGCAGAGGAACAAAGAAACATGCAGAGCTGTGCTGTGAATAGGCAAGCTCTCTGCTTATCTGTCTCTAAGTTGGCTCCCCAACACAAATTTCCAGCTGCTTTTATCTCCTGTGTCGGAGAGCTTGTCAGAAGTTATGTTGATAACAGAGGAATGGAGCAGCAGAAAGACATGGGACTTTGGGCTTTGGAGAGAGATAAGAAGTAAACACTACAGATATATGTGCCCAGGTCAGATTTCACGAATGTGGTTTTACATTCACTTTAATTGATTTGATGCTATACTCTAAATTTAAAAAGTGTTCCTTAAATTTTTTTGAGCAGTGTATATGCTGCCATTTTTTTTTTTTTAGATGTTTGTCTTTTACCAATTTCTTTTTTTAGGGATTTTTTTTTTTTTAATTTATTTATTTTAAAGGCCTTATTTTTTTCTTTGCACTTGGATTTTTAAATTGCCCTCAAGTGCACAAAGCAGAGTCTACTGTGCTAATATATGGTTGTTTTTTTATTTTTTATTTTTTTTGCTACTTCATTTTTCTACAGCTAGAAAAGCAAAGTCTAACTCCGTTGAAGATGGTGGGGAAAACAATCCAGCACAGAGTGTTCTGAGACCAAGAACAAATGTAAGCTTGAAAATCTCTAGATGCAATGATGACAGTTTACAC
Organism: Aquarana catesbeiana; assembly: GCF_042186555.1. Classification (NCBI taxonomy): domain Eukaryota; kingdom Metazoa; phylum Chordata; class Amphibia; order Anura; family Ranidae; genus Aquarana; species Aquarana catesbeiana. The sequence goes on along the minus strand of NC_133325.1, from coordinate 434,880,171 downwards.
ACTTTGCTTCCCAAACCCCTTCGCTAAAAGGGTTTGGGAAGCAAAAACATGACATGGTTCACGTTGCCTTGCAACACACACTGCACACAAAGCTTCTCATTTTTCTTTTCCCAACATCTAACTTTTGTTACCATATTGGTTCTAACCAAATAGTATTTTAGAGCAAGGTTTTAGAAAATAGAGGCCTTATTATTAGAGTGTGTGTGTGTGGTGTGTGGTTTTTTTTTTTTTTTTCTTATCCAATTTTGTCTGTTGTTGCCCATATTGTGTTGAGGGTGCACTTGCCCTAAATGAATCTTGGGATTAAAGTGGGAGTCCGGCGACCAATTTTTTTTTTTTTTTTAGGTCATTGAGACACTTTGCTAACCCCAAAATAATACTCAGTCTGGGTGTAATATTTCCGCCTCTGTTTTCGTACTGAAGAATAACTTAAAAGATGTGATGCTGGCTGTTTCCATTTTGCTTGTGGGCATGTGAAGCCCACAAGCATTGATTTCCTGGATGCGGTGAATGCTGTTCATTCACAGCTTGTTCACACGCATGATCATTGTTTCCGCACTGAATCTTGGGAAGCCTGACACTAAGCTCCCAGGAGACAGTGCGGTGCCGGGCAAAGGCAATAAACGCCTACTCCCATGGGAGGAGAGACAGGAAGTGCCACTATAAAGGTAATGACAGCGATAAAAAAAATTTTCGCGCGGCATTTGAACATCTATGCAATTAACTGAAGGGGGTAAGATTAAGTTCAAAATTTGAGTGGAACCCCGCTTTAATGGAAATGCCAGTCTAACAGTGTTTGTTTCTCAACCTTTTTTTCCCATTCAAGCCACCCTTTAAAATTTTATAAACAGTCTCAAGGCACCCCATTCTAAAATGTAAAAACCTATTCTAATAGTTTTACATAATGCTTTATATACATTATTCTAGCAAATACACTTTTGCATACTAGTACCGGCTAGTATTCCAGCATTTCTCATCTCCCTCAGTTTTTGTCCATCACTCAGCTAATGTGACCCTAGTGTTGACCGAGTGGGGCCGGGGAGGGTCAAACAAGAATGCTGTGCAAGCCATCAACACCCTTTTTTATCAACACTGATGACATCACTGGTTGTTGGGACGCCGGTGGCTGGAAGGTTAAAATGGTACACAATAAAAACCTGTGGCTTTGTGTAACTAAAAGGCCGGCTTTTTAGGCATTTCTTTTTTCAAGGCACCCCTTAGGAAACCTCAAGGCTGGTCTAACATATTAACAGTTTAAGTCCACATATTGTTGATGATCTTAATGTATTGCTGGCCTTCAAGATATCAGCTTTGATTACAAAGCTTTGCAGGCTAAGATTTTCACCTTGTCACATTAGAACTGTTGTCACTCTGGAAAGCTCTGCTCTTGCCACTTTTGCTTGTTGTAGCATGAATGATGCTTATAGCTGTACATCCTGTAAGCACATGTACCAGTTTTCTGTGGCAAAACAAGCCAAAAAAGGGATGATTGGAATGACTCCTTTTTACATTAGGATGAAAAGGTGACTGGTTCGCTAAAAGGTTAAAGTGGAACTAGGGTGAATACTTGTCCAATGGTCCCTCACCAGCATTTTCTTCTGAGTGCCAGTCTTTGGGCCTCTTCATTGGCCAGGGGGGGTGACCTCACTCTTGCGCATGTGCAGCAACTAGTCATCCTGGCACTGTAAGCAGAGCTGCTCATGTGCATCTCGGCTGCAGTGCTGGAGAAGACACAGGCAGGTAGGGGAATTTTTTATTTTATTTTTTGCAGAAGAGACAATGAATGTCTTTTCTGCAATAAGTCTGCCTGCTCGCGGTTTCTTATAGCAGAACTTCAGTTCTGCTTTAATGTTAGGGATTACTAATTAATTTAATTAGCATCAGTTGACCTAGGGAAGAATGTTTCTGCACGTAACTCTTTTTATAACACGTTAGTCTTATTTTTGCCATAGTTGCCTAGTAGCTGCTATTTCCCCTCACATTTATGCTATTTTAATGTTTGGACAGTTTTTACTACCCACATGGATGCCACATTCCCAGAATATTCATGCCGGTGGTGATCTAGCAGCGTGCATAAGTAAGGTGTTTTAAATTCCAAGGGGACACATTAAAATAAAGTACTGTATTATCAAGCAAATGAGTGTACATAAACATAATGCACAGACATCTGGAGAACTTTGCTTTACTGCTATCAAGTACAGTATTTATTTCCTAATTGCTTTTATCATATCTAGCTGTATGCATGAAATTTATAGAAATGTGTTCTGTATTCGTAAGGCAAAAGCTTCCGCTACCAAAAAACTTGGAACTACAAGAAAAACAAGAACGTCTGCTGCAAACACAACTGCTAAGAGGTAAGGTTGCCATAGTTTCTAAAACTGAAATGTCAAAAGATAAGCACACAGAGATGGGGACGCTTTTTTACTTTTTTTTTTTTTTTACTCTTTCTCTTTCAGTTTTTCTTTTTTTTTTTTTTTTTTTGATCACTTTTATTCCTATTACAAGCCATGTAAACATCCCTTGTAATAGGAAAGATGCGTGACAGGTCCTCTTTATGGAGAGATGTGGTGTCTGTAAGAGCCAACCTGGCAGGGAAGGGGTTAACACTAGGGGGCGATCAAGGGGTTAAGTGTTCCCTAGGGAGGTGTTTCTGTGGGGACAGTGTAGTGATTGGAGGAGGAGACAGATCGCTGTTCCTAATCAATAGGAACAGTAGATCTGTTTATTCCCCCCTGACAGAACGGGGATCTGTCTGTTTACATCTCTCGGGAGCGATCGCGGGTGACCGCCGTACACCGATGGCGATTTGCCAAGGAGAACCAACCTGCCGCAGTACAGCTGCGGCTACTGGTCTTTAAGTGGTTAAGAGGCTGTTTCCAGCCCACTAAATACAGTTGGTATTAAAGTGGTTCTAAAGCCTAAACCATTCTTCACCCTAATGCATTTCTTGCATTAAGGTAAAAAATGTTTAGGCACCAGCATCCCCCAGTTCTTCTCCCCCTCACTTCCAGGTTTCCCTGGTTTTGCCATTGGCTCCCACTGCTTTTGATCAAGCAAGTGACAACGGGGCAAGTCTGAGTCAATGGACGCAGCAGCAGGCCTTGAGGGCGAGCACGCACAAGTGCCCCCATGGAAAGCTGCTTCCCATGGAGGTACTGGAGAGAAAGGGGGGGGTCCAGGAGTGCCAGTGGGGGGACCCAAGAAGTGGAGGTTCATGGGCACATTTTCAGTGCACAAAGCAGGTAAGTATAGACGTGTGTGTGTGTGTTTTTGTTGTGTTGTTTTTTTTGTTTTGTTTTGTTTTTCCTTTTACCTTTTTACACTTGGTTTAGGCTAACATAAAATCTGTTTTAATTCCATTTTCTCATAATATAGAACAAGCAAGAGAGGTCATGCAGCACTTTCTAAGAGCAGATTGGCAGATTCTTCGGTACTGGGATACACTCCAATGATTACACCCAAAATTGACACTAGGTAACTACAACATGATTCTTTACATACAGAAACCGCAATTCACTAAGCTATAAATATTATTTGACAAATAATTAGTTTTTACCCATATGACAGTTGAAGATAAGTTGCATGGTTAAAAAGGACAACCTTTATGTTGATTTACGTATTTCATATGTTATGATCATTACAGGTATTAACACCGTTGAAAGGTATTAATACAGTTGAAAGAATTAAGAGCCCTTTAACACTGAGCCGCCCATAGCGTCAGCGGTAAAACCCTGCTATTTTTAGCGGCGTTTTACTGTCGGATTAGCGGGGCACTTTTACCCCCCGCTAGCGGCCGAGAAAGGGTCAAAACCGCTCGCAATGCGCCGCAACGGCGGCGTTTTGCCGGCGGTATCCCAGCGCTGCCCCATTGATTTCAATGGGGAGCAGCGGTGGAGGAGCAGTAAACGCACCGCTCCAAAGAAGCTGCTGACAGGACTTTTCCTGACGTCCTGCCAGCGCAGCGCTCCGGTGTGAAAGCCCTCAGGCTTTCACACTGGAGACAATGCTGCAGCTGTTTAAGGGCGGATTGCAGGCGCTATTTTTAATGCTATAGCACATGCAAAACGCCCTTGGTGTGAAAGGGGTCTAAGTATTTTTAGCTATTGTGAATCAATAACTGGCAATGTGATAGAGATCACAGAACAACTTGAAGCAATGAAATCAACTACACCACCTGCTGAATGCTAAAAGCTCTACCTGATATTTTTTTTAGGATACGTAATACTCCAGCTTTCAGGACTCCATCAATGAAGGAGCCTGTCTATACTTTTTCAGCCAATGGGAGTCCACTGGGTGGCATGAATGAATTGTTCATTAATTTACCTGCTGGGGATGGAAAGGTAAGTTTTTGTGTCTGTAGTGAAAATGTGTTTTTATACCTGCCTGGGCTCATCGCACAGTGTAGAGTGTGTGTGTGTGTATAATATATTTTTTATGGTTTGCATTTTCTTCTGTATTATGTTCAGAAATGGTGACATCAGTCAGTGTGTGCCTAATATATTTTGTTTGTTGATTGTAAAGAACATTCGTCTAACAGCTGAGGATATGGATATGGCAAACCTTAGTCGCCTTGACAAGAAGGCTTTTGATAACATCAAACTTTTATCAGTAAGTTTTCATTTTATTTAATTTTTTTTTTTTTTTTTTCATGTCTCAAGCCAGATTATGATAAGAATAATGTGTATGTAGGAATACACAGCCTCTTGCCCCGCAACTGTTCTGTGTGACATTTCAATAAAGTTCACAAAAAAATGTGATTAGTGCGATGCGACTGGAACATCAGCACCGCGGTGATCCTGCCAGACTGCGCTGCAGCAGCTGGTTTGAATTGACCGTAAAGGAATGTGTGTTTGCATCCATTTATTACAGGTTTTAACCCAAACTAATATTCTTTGAGAATTATGATGTATGCACTATTTTTTGCTTTGTTGACTTGTTTTGTCTAATCAAGCTGAACAAATTGGGCTCTTCCAGTAAAACAAAAAACACGCACAGAAATGTAGTGTTAATGCACCCTAAACAGTGATCAAACACTTATGCATTTAACGTATGTTTTATAAACGGTATCTAATATTACTCCCAACGCTCTTCTCGCACCCTGTTTCCTGCTGTCTTGATGAAGGAAACCTTATGGATCCCTGAAGCTTGTTGGCTTGTCATTTTTGACTTTTTATGATAAACTTAAACTCCGTATTGTGTCTTAAAGAATCTGTTCCCCTAAAATTTCATATTCCTAATATGTTTGTTTTGCCATGTACTTGTGTTAAAAAGCATCTTGCCATCTTTGTATTGATTTCTTTTGCGTGAAATACATGGTGATCCTGCTCTTCTATTTCAAACTGACAATGCTAGGCAAAGAAGCACATCTATCCTGGCATGGTCAGTTTTCTGGCTGTGCAGGGATAATAGCTTCCCTATCTTCTAATAATCAGGCTTGTGCTGACATGCCCCATTACCTCCTCCTCCTTCCAGCACAGCCATTCACGCAGGAAGATCAGTGTGCTGCTGTTTCTTCACCCTCAACTCTCCAAGCCCCTTATGCAGCTGAGAACAGGAATTGTTATCACTTAAACAAAATATATATACATGAATGATTTTTGTAAATCGTATTCACACCCTATTATAATCTGCTGCTCATTGATTTTGTCTGGTTCAGGTTTCTCAGTGCGTATGATTTGGGATATGATTTACTTAAATTAGGGATTACAGTTTGTGTTTAAGTTCAGATTAAAGCTGAATGAACAGAATTAATTTTGGGTGACCCTGGTGGCCAACACCTGCTGGACATTCCTTGTTTGGCAAAGTGAAGGCGTCACGGTGAAAAATGATTAGTTGAGCAGTGGCTGCATCCAATAAGAGCCTTGGCCACATTGGGGACACTTGTCCATTGACACTGTGTAGCGTGGATGTAGGAATCTTTTTGGATTGTTTTTCTGTTCAGCCTGCAGGTTGAATGAGAAAAATCTATTTGTATGACCATCTTATAGTGGAACTTTAGTCAGAAAATTAAGTCCTGCTAGATCACATCAGGCTGGCCCCTTTTGCAGGTATAGCTCTATGTAAAACATTAAAAATAAGTGTCTATACTGTTCTAAATCCAGTAATGCACAGTCTTACCCTCCTATGCACATGCTCCATTGCTCTCCATTCTTAGGCACTGCCAAATTTGTATAGGTTCATCTGCTGACAGCCTTAAAGCATGATTAAACCCTCCTATCCTTTACATCCAAGGAAGCTGCTTCTGTTTGATCTGCAACTGTCATGGTTCTGCACATGTGATCAGTTATGACATCAGCCATTTGATGGTTTGATAGTTTGGTTGAGGACATCGGCAAATGTGACAGTTAGCAATCCCGTCATGCCAGGAGGTGGAAGCAGAAGAGGGACATTTTTCCATTTTTGAGGTGTAGGCAGATAAAGTCAGTGTTGCTTATCTGCTGCACCCCAGGGGGTGGGGGCTTGGGGGGGCCCCATGATTTCTAACAGCCCTGAGATCAGCAATTGAAACCGTTAAACTGGTGGGTTTAGTTCAGCTTTATGATTTTACTGCTGTTCAGGGGCTCGGGGCTCCAGGCTTCAGCAAAATGGCAGCCTCCAGCAAGAGTTAAAGTGACACTAAATGTTCGTTTAAAAAAAAAAAAAAAAATATAGCATATCATACTTACCTCCACTGTGCAGCTTGTTTTGCACAGAGTGGGCCCCGAACCTGCTCTTCTGGGGTCCTTCGGCATTGGATTTGATTGACAGCAGCAGGAGCCAATGACTGTGCTGCTATCAATCTATCCAATCAAGAGCCGAGAACCCTGGCCAGAGAGAGAGCGAGTCCCCGTGGGACGAGTTCGAGGGTTCGGGTAAGTAAAATGGGGGGTGGGGGATGCATTAAGGTGAAAAAACACGAACCTTTACAACCCCTTTAACAGGAGCAATGCTGGAGGCAATTTACAGCACACACTAATTTTGGTAGTGAAATTATTGATGTGGAATGTATGTTCCTTGCTTAAGAACATTGTTTTTATTACGCTGTTCTGAGTAAAGTTCTGCTTTAAGTAAACGTTCTTGTGATAAATGCATTGTTTTTAAAAATTGTCATCAGAAACCAGTAAGCCACTTTTCAGAAGCTAAAAGTTAGCAAAATGTATAGTATAAAATTATGTTGCAAAAAATAGCCCATATCTGTTATGAGAGCTAAAGCAGTTTTGAGTGCTATATTATGATAGTATAAGGAGGTGTTTCATTTGAAAAATAACTTACTGTATTGCAAATAATTGTAAGTACCGTTTGGCATGGACTGTTGGTGTAATCTGTAATTATTTTTTTTTTTTCCAGAGTCGCCTGGAAAAACTCTGCAAAACACTAAAGTGAACCTTTTAAAGCCGCCTTTGTGGAATTTTATTTTGTTTTTAGGTTTGGTACATTGTACCTTTTGTAAATAGCTGTAATTGCATTTTTATTTTATTTCTATAGAACTAAAAAACCTCAATTTGTTATGGAACTGAAAATACTTTTCTGTGTCAACTATTTTTTTTGTTTACCAACTTTTTACCAATAAAGCCCACCTTTTCTTCTGGGTAAAACTTGACTGAATAGAAAAGCATTGTGTGTGTTTCTTTATTATACATCATGGGACACAGTGTGTTTTCATATTCATTAAGAAGATAGTTATGCTGCCACCATTAGGTGATCAGTTGCTGGCAAAAAAAAAAGATAGGAAGTCCCCTCCCCAGGCATAACTCTTCCCCTTTAGGCAAGAATTCAGTTTTTTGCAGATCTCTGCATGAATATATCTAGCATCTTGAATGGTTCCATCTGAGATTCAGCCCCCGATCACACCGGTGCGACTTGTCATGCTGTTTGTTTCAAATCACATGACATGTTTCACCCTATTGTCCATAATGGTATCGGTCAAATCGGTGTGACTCCATCCAGTTGTAGTTCTTGCACTACTTTTTGCAAGTTCAGGTCCAACTTGCATAGACCTCTGTGCATGAAATCAGAGGTTTTCCAAGTAGCACCTGAAGTAGTATTACTTTTGAAATATTGCTACTTCAAGTGAAGGCTTTCAAGTGGGGCTTTGAGACCAAATTTTTATTTATTTGTTTGGATCCTATTATATGGCTTGTCAACATACAGAGTAATGACACCGGACCCTGTGCAAAGCTATATTGCCTTATGCGCCGCTAAGGTATTATACAGGTCCAGGGCAGTGACCCCCTGTGGGGGAAGTCCCTGAAGGACCTTAGTGGCAGAGCATGTCATGATGGGGCGTGGCAAAAAAAAAAGGTTTTAATACTTTATTATTTTATAATGTTAGGTGTGTGTTTGTCGCAGCACAGCATCCTGAGCTGTCCTGAGAGCTACATAGCAGTGACGAAACTCAGAGTGTCCTGGGTGGCTTTGGATGTCAAATGCAGATGGTGGAGAGTGCTTATCTGTCCCCTGCATTTGCTTGAGACTTAACTATGCTATCATGCGTGACATCACAATTGGGGTTAAAGTGATTGTAAAGGATCTTCTTTTTTTTTTTTTTGTTTTGTTTTTGTTTTTTTTTATAAATAACAAACATGTAATACCTCCACTGTGCAGCTTGTTTTGCACGGAGTGGCCCCAAACATCCTCTTCTGGGGTCCCCCGGTGGCTCTCGTGGCTCCCCCCTGCATCAGATAACCCTCTAGGAGAAGCGCTCTCCTGAGGTGGTTACCTTGCGGGCGCGCTCCTTGATTTACGTCCAGACATGAATGCCAGACTCGACCCCACCCCCCGGGTCATTGGATTTGATTGACAACAGCGGGAGCCAATGGCTGCGCTGCTATCAATCTATCCAATCAAGAGCCGGGTCCCTGTGCAGAGATGGACACCACGTCCCTGCCGGAGAGATGAAGGGGCTCAGGTAAGCAAAACGGGGGGGCAGTGACCGCCAGATGTTTTTTCACCTTTAATGCATAGGATGCATTAAGGTGAAAAACACAAGGGTTTACAACAAGTGCCTTGGTGGTGGCCATCTTTGATCCCCAAAGAGAGGTAAATACAGGTTGCATCATCGGTAGTGTCTAGTCAGACTACAGCATAGCCTGCCTGGTGGGACTACAGATTGCAGCAAAGCCAGCTTCATAGGACTACAATTAACAGTAGAACATACCAAGTGGGACTACAGGCTGCAGTCACAGCAAGTTCCTTTCCTTGGGGATTAATGGGGCACTGGTAGATTTCTTAGGTGACTTAGGCCACTGATCCCAGCAGGGTTGCTATATACATGTCAGCAGGCCCATGTCTTTCCAACAGCAGTTAGGAGGGGGTCCAAAAAGCTTCTTCAGGTACAGAGGAACCTGAACACAGTCCCCTGTGCAGTGTATCTTCTGGGGGACAGTTTGTTTCTGTGTGGCTTTGACTCCCTCCCTCCATCTATCTGTTGTCACGTTACCGCCGGGGCACCTTCTTCTCCAATTCCTATGTGACCAAGGAGCAATTCTCATCTGCTATTGTTGAGTTGCAGCAATTTTCTGAAATACTTGCTAGTTTGGACCACCTTGGTCACAAATGAAAGCATTCCTCCTTTCCTTCCCCCTCCTTATTACAGAGGAGAAACCAGTGGAGGAACACTTGCTTTTTCAGGTTGAAGGGGATGTTCAATCCTTCCCGATACATCCTCATTTTAAAGAATATTTTGTACGTGGCCTGAGCTCACCCTAACAAGGTGTTTGTTCTGCCAAAAAGGTCCCCTCTGTAATACACCATACCAAGTGAAACTGGCAGTTTCTTATATCATTAAGACCCTTGTGTGCCCAGTGGACGAGATGCCTGAAAGATGTCTGGTAGCTTGGGTACGCTGGTGAGAGCAGCTTTACAATCAGCAATTGCGGCTGTTGGTGTATGTGTCTCAGTCACAGTCTTAAAGTCTGGGCTCATTTTATGAGATGAGCCCAGACTGTGGAAATAATAAATCGAGCAGCAACCTGGAATATTTTTCACATGCTCTTAGCTTCTCAGTGGAAGCATAGACCTACTCCATACAGCAACTTGCATCTTGGGGTCTTCTCTGTACACATGTGCAGAAAGAATCTTATCGCTGAAGTACTGATCAGTAGAATTGCACTGCGAGAAACATGTGGAACATTTACCCTTTCTGGAAGAACATTTGTCTGATCCTGTTTGGATTATTTCATACAAAAGTTTACTGTGGGGTAGAGTACTCTGTTACCATTTGAAAAGAAGGCTAGGCCTACGGTTTAATACCTGCCACTTCTACTTAAAAAAACGTATATTGTGTGTTTGTGAGTGAGATACAGATATATATATGTATATCAAGTGGGCAATTTACTGTCCTAGCAAACAAGGGTTGTAAACCCTACAGCTGGCCTTAATTGTTGTTCTCCAACGACTACAGGTAGGTTTTGTTTCATCTCATTAAACCATTTCAATACTGGGCACTTTTACCCCCTTCCTGCCCAAGCCAATTTTCAGCTTTCAGTGCTATCGCACTTTGAATGACAATTGCGCGGTCAAGCAACACTGTACCCAAAATAAATTTTTATCATTTTGTTCACACTACTAGAGCTTTCTTTTGTTGGTATTTATGCACCACTGGGTTTTTATTTTTTGGTAAACAAACAAAAAAAAATGAAATCTGTAGGGGAAAAAAAAAAACGAATTTTCTTATTCGTTCATTCACATACACAGCACTTCCTTTTTCAGAACCATAGGGTTATATTGCCCCCTACAGGAGTAGGACACTAGGCAGAAAAAAGACTTGGCTACGCCCATGGGAAGTCCTAGGTGATATATACTCCCCTCTCATCTAGGCCTTCAGTTTTTGTTTTTGTTTTTTTTCTGCCTAGTCAGGAGTAAGACCTAGTTCCCTGCTTGGATTTCTGGTCCTGGCAATTTTTTGTTTTTGCTTTTTAAGCTACTTTTTTTTTTTTTTTTTTTTTTTTCTTTTGGATTTTTTCCTGGGAGAAATACAATCAACTGCTCGACTGGGCAACGGGCTGGACACTAAGAACCAGTGGTCTTCCCAGTCTGGCCAGTGAGTGTGTGCAGACCGCAGCTACACGCTAGGTCGGCTGCGACATAGCCCCACTGGACGGGGGCTGGCACTGCGAGTTAAAAGTCTCGCGAGGTCGCATACGACCAGGTCTCGGCCTGTGTTGCAGCGTTCCTCATGGCCAACAGTCCCCCACTTCGGTGGCGAGAAGGATCTGTCTGGGAGCGTTACCCGCGCACTTACTGGAGCGGTAAGTAAGAGGCCCCCTCCTCTCCTTCCCTGGAGTGGTGTGGGGCGCGGGTACTCCCTGGGGCGGTCGGTCCATCTGGGGCTCTCCACATCCCCCCCTTCCCTGGGTGAGACCCATGCCTCTGGCTTGGGTGCTTTGGAAACTGTCCACCCCCTCTTCCCCTCCAGGGTTGTCACTATGGGGGTGTACACCTTGGCTCCTGATGGTTGAGTGGGTGACCAGGCATTCGCAGATACCTGCTCCCTGCGGCAGCCCTCCACTAATTTAGGTTGTGGCTTTGCAGCCTACCGAGCACTCGCGGCGGGCGGCCGAAAATTTAGACCATGGCTTTTGCGGCCTACCGAGCGGGCAGCGGAGGTCGCTGCTTTGCGTTGCGGGCATCCAGATGTCATGGGCCCAGATGTGTTCCCTGTGTGAGGCATCTGTAGGCTCCCCCTGTGCAGGATTTCCATAGGCGCCCCTTCTGCGGGGTCTCAGCCAGTGCCCCTGTTAGGGGTCCAATGGTGCCCCCTGTGTGGGGTATCAGTAGGCGCCACAGTGCGGGGTCTCGGACAGTGCTCCTTGTGAGGAGCCTGGGTCCGTGCCCCCTGTGCGGGGCCTCGGTTGACGTCCCCCGTGTGGGACCTCGGTGACGCCCCTGTGCGGGGCCTAAGGCGGCGGAGGTCTCAGTCGCGCCCCCCCCCCCTGTGTTCTTTGCGTTTTCACATATATATATATATATAATATATATAATGTGTGTTTATATACATGTATGTGTATGTGTGTATACATGTGTATATATAATGTGTGTGTATATAATGTAGGGGGACTCATTATTTTATTAACATTAATCCACACCGTCTGTCCGTGTATTGAGCGGTGATAATTTATCACTGCTTAATAAACTGACATCTTGGTGTTTCCGTGAATTTCTGGTGCTGTAATCTCGTAAAGTCTCACGAGATTCCAGTATCAGGGGCCGTTCTCCACTTTTGGAAGCGTTTGTAGATCGCTTCACTCCTCAGAAGGTGAAGCGATCTACACCGCTTCATAAACTGGCACACAGAGGAGAAAGATCTTCACTGTGAATGCCGGAGAATGAAGCAGTGAATAAATTTCACTGCTTCATAAACGGAGACCGTTGTGTTTGCTTATAGCAGTGAATTACATTGCTATAAGCAAGCATTTTACTGAATGAAACTGATTTATTCCGTTTGTTTTGTTGTTATTAGTCAAAGCTAATCACATGGTACAGATGGACTGTGATTGCCCCTGTCTGTACCATGTGATCAAATTGACCAATCACAGCTAGCAACACAATGGCTAGCATGACAAGAAGCCATTCATTGTGTACAACTGTCACGACCTGCTGTGAGACGAAACATCGGCTGTGCCCTTCTGACTTGGAAGGTTATATTTTTGGTTGCTGTTACTTTTGGCTCACTGAGTTCCGGATTTGGCTGCACTTTCTTATGAGGAATAGTTTCTGGTATACCGCTGTGGTTTTTCAGCCTCAGCTGTCATTTTTACCTAAGCGGTTTTCTTCATTTCATCTCAGCCATCATGTTGCCATCCTTCTGTCTTAAAATCTGAAACCTTGCCTAATGGGGAATGGACTTTGTCTTTTTTTTTTTTGGCCAGTATACCTGTATAAGTAACATTTAGGCTGCCGTTATGGACATAATTCTATAAATAGCTGTTGTCTTGCTATGGAATCCAAAACAAGCATTTAGCAAGTGAACTCATAACTCCTGATAAGCATGCCTAACATCTGAAGCCATTGGATCACCATGATAACATGTATAAATACTTTTCATACTGCAGACAGAAGCAAGACGGTACACTTCCCATGACCAGGAGTGGTGAAACTTTGAGGAGAGGGGGAATAAAATGCCCTGCTGCAGGTGGGTAAAGGACATGGGTCATGCCCCGTACACGCGGAAGGATTTTCCAACGGAAAATGTTCGATGGGAGCATGTTGGAAATTCCGACCGTGTGTAGGCTGCATCGGACATTTTCCATCGGAATATCCGTCACACAGAGTTTGAGATCTGGATCTCAAATTTTCCGACAACAATATCTGTTGTTGTAAATTCCGATCGTGTGTACACAATTCCGACGCACAAGTTCCACCCATGCTCAGAATCAAGCAGAAGAGCCGCACTGGCTATTGAACTTCCTTTTTCTCGGCTCGTCGTACGTGTTGTACGTCACCGCGTTCTTGATGTTCGGAAAATTCCGACAAGATTTGTGTGACCATGTGTATGCAAGACAAGTTTGAGCCAACATCCGTCAGAAAAAATCCATGGATTTTGTTGTCGGAATGTCCGATCGTGTGTACGGAGCATTATAGTGCAGAGAAGTGGTTTCCAGGGTTAGGGGTACAGGGATGGGAATGATATTTGCTGCTGTGAGAATTGATGGTATGCTTTTGGGCTAAAGTTGGCCTAAATAACCAGTAGTAGTTAGTGACATTCAATTGGATTGTTCTATCATTTTGAAGATAATTTTGTAGCTTCTCCAAGCAACTTCTTCAATAACTAGAACAAGTTGTTTTCACAACTTTCATTCCTCCCATCCTGTTATTGGACAATTAATATCCACACATGCCATAGTGATTGGATTAAGGTTGTCTGCTACCTGTGTGCATATATATGTTGGAGTATTTTCCTGACACTCATTGGAGCTAAATAAATAATGGCTTGGAGAAGCTGCAAAACATTGTCTAAATTATAGGACAAGTCTGTTGAATGTGTTTAATTACTACTAGCTAGACCATGACCTGGATAAATGGAAACCATTACAGGCATGTTAGTCTAAATCGGGGGTCTCTAAACTCTGGCCCACTACAAGATTTTATCCAGCCCACAGTTAGAGGCAGTGTAGTTTCCTCAATGTGCACAAATTAAAGATTAAGGTCAGCATAGGCTACCCATAGTCTCTGGTTTAGCTCCCTCTCCAACCTGCACATAGATGGGGTGGGAGGCCAGGTGGAAGGCACCCCTCAGGGGAAGGAACGGCACACACAGGGATTGAAGTTGCAGAAAATGTATTAAGAACATTCCAACATACAGCAAGAGTCTATGCAGCAACTTGGAACTGACAGCAACACACAGATGATAATATGACACTTGCAAGAAGCAGTGCACAGAGACTGATAGGCAGTGAGCAGAAAATAACTATGAGCAAGAAGGTTCCCTGATGCAGCACTAGCAAGCAGTCCTACAGTGCCTTGCGAAAGTATTCACCCCCTTGGCTTTGTACCCATTTTGTTACATTACAGCCTTTAGTTCAATGTTTATTTAATCTGAATTATATGTGATGGATCAGAACACAATAGTCTAAGTTGGTGAAGTAAAATTAGAAAAATATATACATAAAACTATTTTTCAGAAATAAAAAACTGATAATTGGCATGTGCGTATGTATTCACCCCCTTTGTTATGAAGCCCATAAAAATCTCTGGTGCAACCAATTACCTTCAGAAGTCACATAATTAGTGAAATGATGTCCACCTGTGTGCAATCTAAGTGTCACATGATCGGTCATTACATATAGACACCTTTTTGAAAGGCCCCAGAAGCTGCAACACCTAAGCAAGAGGCACCACTAACCAAACACTGCCATGAAGACCAAGGAACTCTCCAAACAAGTAAGGGACAATGTTGTTGAGAAATACAAGTCAGGGTTAGGTTATAAAAAAAAATCCAAATCTTTGATGATCCCTAGGAGCACCATCTAATCTATCATAATCAAATAGAAAGAACATGGCACAACAGCAAACCTGCCAAGAGATGGCCGCAAACCAAAACTCACAGACCGTGCAAGGTGGCCATTAATCAAGAGAGGCAGCACAGAGATCTAAGGTAACCCTGGAGGAGCTGCAGAGTTCCACAGCAGAGACTGGAGTATCTGTACATAGGACGACAATAAGCTGTATGCTCCCTAGAGTTGGGCTTTATGGAAGAGTGGCCAGAAGAAAGCCATTGCTTTCAGCAAAAAACAAAATGGCACGTTTTGAGTTTGCGAAAAGGCATGTGGGAGACTCCCAAAATGTATGGAGGAAGGTGCTCTGCTCTGATGAAACTAAAATTGAACTTTTTGGCCATCAAAGAAAGTGCTATGTCTGGCGCAAACCCAACACATCACATCACCCAAAGAACACCATCCCCACATTGAAACATGGTGGTGGCAGCATCATGCTGTGGGATGTTTTTCAGCAGTTGGGACCAGGAAACTGGTCAGAGTTGAGGGAAAGATGGATGGTGCTAAATACAGGGATATTCTTGAGCAAAACCTGTACCACTCTGTGTGTGTGATTTGAGGCTAGGATGGAGGTTCACCTTCCAGCAGGACAATGACCCCAAACACACTGCTGAAGCAACACTTGAGTGGTTTAAGGGGAAGCATGTGTTGGAATAGCCTAGTCAAAGCCCAGACCTCAATCGAATAAAAAATCTGTGGTCAGACTTAAAGATTGCTGTTCACAAGCGCAAACCATCCAACTTGAAGGAGCTGGAGCAGTTTTGCAAGGAGGAATGGGCAAAAATCCCAGTGGTAATATGTGGCAAGCTCATAGAGACTTATCCAATGCGACGTGGAGCTGTGATAGCTGCAAAAGGTGGCTCTATAAAAAATTGACTTTAGGGGGGTGAATAGTTATGCACATTGACTTTTTCTGTTATTTTGTCCTATTTGTTGTTTGCTTCACAATAAAAAAAAAAAAAAAACATCTTCATGTGGGCATGTTCTGTAAATTAAATAATGCAAATCCTCAAACAATCCATTGTTATTCCAGGTTCTGAGGCAACAAAATACGAAAAATGCCAAGGGGGAGAATACTTTAGCAAGGCACTGTATACTTTCCCTTTTCCTTTGAAACCTCTCCCTTATGCTAGGTATACTCTCCCTGTCCAGAGGGTTCCTGTCCCTGACCTAACCACACGCAAAATATGTGCCAACAGCAGTGAGTCGGTGCTTTTTATAAAGATGGACACAGGAGACACCCAGGGCAGCAGTATCCAATCGGACAGCAGCTCACCCAATGATACATACGGAGGACCAGAGGAATGTACATGTCCTCCACTCTCCCTGCATGATGTTTCCAACAGCACCACCGGTGTAGGCAGATCACCCTAAACCTGCCTACATGCCAACCGCCTAGCAAATAATAATGTACTTACCCCAGCATTCACAGGAGGAAACCTCCTCCCTTCAGACCTGTTTCATCGCCTGCCCTGCTGGCAGGGTTGCCAACCTCCCAAAGTGAAATTTACTGACAGGATGTCTAAAATTTACAAACATAACCAATTTTTTTACTGGTAAAAATCTTGAAATTTACTGACAGAGCCACATTTTATTCTGACACTTCAGAAAAGTACATAAAATTACCATTTTCCATGCAAATATCAATATTTAAGCTACAAACACGTACAGTGCTTTGAAAAAGTATTCATACCCCTTGTTATGTTCCAACCAAAAACATAAATGTATTTTATTCAGATTTTATGTGATGGACCAATACAAAGTGGCACATAATTGTGAAGTGGAAGGAAAATGATAAATGTTTTTCAAAAATTTTTGCAAATAAATATCTAGTGGAACCAATTGCCTTCAGAAGTCACCTAATTAGTAAATAGAGTCCACCTGTGTGTAATTTAATCTCAGTATAAATACAGCTGTTCTGTGAAGCCCTCAGACATTTGTTAGAGAACCTTAGTGAACAAACAGCATTATGAAGGCCAAGGAACACAACAGACAGGTCAGGGATAAAGTTGTGGAGAAGTTTAAAGCAGGGCTAGGTTATAAAAACAAGATCCCAAGCTTTGAACATCTCACGGAACACTGTTCAATCCATTATTCGAAAATGGAAAGAGTATAGCACAACTGCAAACCTACCAAGACATAGCCATCAACCTAAACTGACAGGCCGGGCAAGGAGAGCGTTAATCAGAGAAGCAGTCAAGAGGCCCATGGTAACTGGAGGAGCTGCAGAGATCCACAGCTCAGGTGGGAGAATCTGTCCACAGGACAACTATTAGTCATGCACTCCACAAATCTGGCCTGTATGGAAGAGTGGCAAGAAGGAAGCCATTGATGAAAAAAAAGCCATAAGAAGTCCCATTTGCAAACATGTGGAAGAAGGTGCTCTGGTCAGATGAGACCAAAATTTAACTTTTTGGCCTAAAAGCAAAATGCTATGTGTGGCGGAAAACTAACACTGAACATCACCCTAAACACACCATCCCCACCGTGAAACATTATGGTGGCAGCATGATGTTGTGGGGATGCTTTTCTTTAGCAGGGACAGGGAAGCTGGTCATAGTTGATGGGAAGATGGATGGAACCAAATACAGGGCAATCTTAGAAGAAAACCTGTTATGCCCTGTACACACGGTCGGACTTTGTTCGGACATTCCGACAACAAAATCCTAGGATTTTTTCCGACGGATGTTGGCTCAAACTTGTTTTGCGCACACACGGTCACACAAAGTTGTCGGAATTTCCGATCGCCAACAACGCGGTGACGTCAAGCACGTACGACGAGACTAGAAAAGGCCAGTTCAGAACCAAGCGCGGCACCCTTTGGGCTCCTTTTGCTAATCTCGTGTTAGTAAAAGTTTGGTGAGAGACGATTCGCGCTTTTTCAGACTCGTGGCTTTCAGATTGTTTTCTGCAGTTCAGTTTGTGCTTGTGGGTTTGTATCTGCTCTTTAAGTGCGTGCAATCAAGTTCCGCGTGAATTTAAGTAGTCATTGTGTTCTTGTTCGTTCGTTACTGTTTTTCAGGTCGCTCTTCACAGGCCTTGCTGTTCTTCAGTGCGTTCTGTTACTTCGTTCTGAGCAGCCGACCGTTTTCTAGCCATGTTGCGTATACGTACTCCTCGTAGAGTTTGTGCTGTGCGGGGGCTTGGTGTTGGGGTCTTGACCTTGACACAAGTCCAGTCCATGAACAGGGTGGGGAGGAGTTCATGGACCAAGAATTGGTTGCTTCAGCGTGACCAGTTCTCTCATATGCCTTTGCTCCGTGAGATCTGTGAGAATAATCCTGATGATTTCAGGAACTTTCTCAGGATGACGGACCCCGTGTTTCACCGTCTGGTGGCTTCGCTGACCCCTTCCTTATATTAGCAGGCAGGATACCTGCATGAGGCAAGCCATCACTCCGGAGCAGAGGTTGGTTGCTACCCTGCGGTACTTGGCGACAGGGAGAAGTCTGCAGGACTTGAAGTTCTCGACAGGCATCTCCCCCCAGGCTCTGGGGATCATAATCCCTGAGACCTGTTCTGCAATCATCCAGGTCCTGCAGAAGGAGTATATGAAGGTAAGATTTTTATCCTTTAATCTCACATTTTTTTGTATTGAATGTTTGATAATATATTGTATTTCTTTCCTCATTCCCTGATTACCATGATTGTAATATGCTGTGAATGTCCCCTTTGTCCTCATGCATGCTGGATTTTTCTGTAATTATTTTTTTTACTCCTTCATACAGATTGGCCTTCAATAACCTCCCCAGCATGTTCTCCTGCCCCTATATTCACCTCATGTAGTCACTTAACAATGTATTTTGTCAGCTCCATAGTAGTGCTTTACCCCAAACACCCCTAAAATGATTTTAAATGTGATTTGTGCTTTAAATTCAGGCAGAGTGCCAGAGGCTTTTTTTTGTGGTGTCCCCAAATCATTTTTAGTAACCCTCCCTCCCCCCAACTACTAAGTCAGCTGATCCCAATTCTCTATCTTTCCTCAATCATCTATCTGCTGACTTTGCCAAACCCATACACACTATACCCATCTCTTTTGTGGTCAGATTTATGGATGAATTCCCCAAAGCATGTAGTGCAAGGGCCTGCCTGTATACTTTCAAATGGTACTGTTTAAAGTGTTTGTATCCTATTATTATCTTGACAGGTAATAGCAGAATGTCCAAATGTCCTCAAATGTGTACAGTGTGTATTTATATCTTTGTATTATGACACTTCTTACCTGTCCAGTGGGCTGCCAATAGTGTAACTAAGGAGGGGCTGTTCCAAGTAATACCCTGTATTTAGGCATTCATCTCTCAATGAAGTGGAGAGGGTTACCTGTCCAAGATTCCCCCCCCCTATAATGTTAGAAATGGCCCATGGGGGGGGGGGGGAGGGGGAGGGAATATGATAGGTGTACCTTATACTTTGGTGTTGTTAAATTCCCCTTAATAAATGCTATCTGGAGGTTGGCCAAGAATGTTTGTGTCTAATCTGCTTGCCATGTTTGTGTGCAAAAATACTAATTTTTTTTTTTCATCAACAGTTTCCTTCCACGCCACAGGAATGGCAGACTGTGGCCTCCCACTTTGCCCACCGGTGGGACTTTCCTAACTGCAGAGGGGCAATTGATGGGAAACACGTCCACATCGTCCCACCACCCAACTCAGGGTCGTACTATTTCAACTATAAGGGGTTCAATAGTATTGTGATGTTGGCGGTGGTGTCGGCTAATTACGACTTCTTGTATGTGGACGTGGGGAAGAATGGCCGGATGTCCGATGGTGGAGTCATCGCCCAGACGGAGTTCTACAGGCCTCTCCAGAATGGCAGCTTGGACTTGCCACCTCCAGAGGACAATGTGGAAGGACTCCCATTCGTCTTCGTTGCAGATGAAGCATTTGCGCTGGGGGACCATCTTATGCGGCCATTCCCGATGAGGACCCTCACCCCAGAACAGAGGGTTTTTAATTACCGGCTGGCCAGAGCCAGAAGAGTGGTGGAGAACACATTTGGAATCCTGGCCAGCCGGTTCCGCCTATTTCTGACACCCATCCATATGGCGGAGTATAAACTTAATCATATAATCCTGGCGTGCTGTGTTCTACATAACTTTTTACGCCAACATTCTGCCAACTATGCTGGCTCAGTTGGGCCTGAGGCCGGAATTCTACATGATACAACCCTGACGGCGCTTGAAAGTGGCCGTCCTGGCTTGCCCTCCCTGAGTGCCTGTGATGTCCGGTTAAGATACCTTGAGTTCTTTGCGGGTAGGGGGGCCATCAATATGCCAAACAATTTGTGAAGCATTTATCAAATAAAAAAAAAAAGCTAATCTTTGGTGACATTTACTGCTTGTGTTTGTTTTAGCTGACCCTGACAGCAATGTGGGGAGTCCTGAAAATGGCGTGATTGTGTAACCTTTTATACAAACCACTGTTGGGGGTTATTTACTAAAGGCGTAGACACTTTGCACTACAAGTGCACTTGAAACTGCACTGAAACTGCATTTGTAGTGCAAAGAGGATTTGCCCTTAGGAAATAACCCCCATTTTCACAGAAAACAGCAATTACATCACCACAAAAGTGTTGTAGCGTTCAGACAATAATCCACACATTCTTGATTAACAAACTTTTTAATACCTGCACAATCACATGTGCATTTAGAAAAGGTTTTTAAAACAAACCAACATGTTTGTTGTATAACAATTTTTGGGGTGGCATTATCAAAAATTGAAATGTCCATTTACGATAAAACAGGCCTGTGTAAAACCAACAAGAAAGACAAAAATCTTGAACTTACAAAGTTCACATATGGTAAAACTTGAAGGCAATATCAGACATGAGTATTTTGGAACTGTGTTTGATATTGCGGTCAGATGGGGTGAAGTCACCCCTTGAAAAGCCAAATTTGGAAGATGCACACCAATTTACGAATGTCAACATGTGCTAGCTGCCATCACGGGGGATCAAGGGACGTGTTTTGGGGGAGCAACCCCTTCCTCATCGCTACTTTATTATTGAGGAAGGGGTTGCACCCCCAAAACACGTCCATTGATGGCAGATAGCACATGTTGGCACACTGTGTGCATCCTCCAAATTTGGCTTTTCGAAACATCGCTAAAAAATTTTTAAGATTGTAGCACACAAAAAACAAAGTGATTTTGTGGGGTTTTAAATTCGCCCCAAAACATCAATGATGTTATTATTTTTTTGAATAACATCATTGATTTTTTCTTGAGGTTTTCCAATTCTAAATTACACCCCATGATCTCCCCGATCAAGATCTGGGCACTTTCTGATGTGAAAGGATCTCGATCCACAACATCACGATCACCTAAAAAGAGAGAAACCAAACAAAAACAGGTATCAAAAATCTGCCGGCATCCATCTCTTACCTGAGCCTGTGGTCGCAGACACTCACCTGTTGTGGTGCCAATTTCCACTACATCTTCTTCCTCCTCCTGCTCAGCTTGGGTTGGGGGTATTTCCCCTTCTTCCAGAGGTGGGGGGTCTGTGGTCTCCTCGGATGAGGGGTGTCCTCCGAGTCTTTTCTCCCCTATGTAAAACAAAAATGGTATAATTAGCACACAGATATTTGATGGCAGAACTATAAATAGGAAACATTGCTTGGAAGTGGGGTACAATTGTCTATTTGGGCAGAGTTCCAAGATGTAGCATTTTTATTGTCCTTTGTCAAACTTCAATACTTTACCTGTCTTGTACAAGCTTCACAGATGGAGACCCCCCTATAGCATCCACTGGAGCACCTGTGTGGGCCCCCTAATAAAAAGGGTGTTCTTGTGTCCCACACTAGTGCTCCAGTGTCCAGATGTGAAAACAGCTGCTGAGTGTCCTCTCCTTACACAGAATTTAGTTTGCATTTCATTCTAGTAACAAACCCATCTACACAACCAAATATTTTTCATACAAGTAGGCCCTAAAAAATGTAGGAAAATGCATATGGCCTAAACAATGGTGTTTTAGAGGCCGAAAGAAAAATGTTTGATACGAACGAATAATGGGCCCATGAACATTAAAGTTGCCATTTTAAACTGTACAACAATTAAGAAAAGCATATGGAGCAGCACGAACGTAATAAAGACAAAAAGAATAGGAACACAGCACAACTACTTACTTTTTTGCAACACTCTCTGGATCTTTCGGTACTGCTCAGGCTCTCTTAATTTCAGGTCCGACCACCGCTTCCTGAGCTGATCTTTCAATCGTCGTACCCCGAAATTCCGGTTCAGACTTTTGACCGCTTTCGCAATGATCTTGGCCTTTCTGATATTGGGGTTGGGGTAAGGCCCATACTTCCCGTCATAGTCGGCCTTCTTCAGGATGTCCACCATCTCCCCAAAAGACATATTTGTGGCCTTAAATCTCCTTCTGGATCGTGACGTGTCCGGATCCGGGCTTTCCTCCTCCTCCTCCTCGTTCCTGTAATTAGAATGCACCTGCTGTGTATCAGAACGCAGAACGAAACGCAGAACGAAAAGGGGTGGGGAATAGACTAGAAAGAACGTCAGGGGCGGGCGGAGTTACACGCATGCGCAGTGTGTATAAAGCGTACCACACGTGCGTATTACATACGATCTGTGAGCGGAGGAAGGAGCATTGGAGGCGCCGATCATAAGAACGAAGGTAAGAGACATACTTGTGCCTATACTGCTTCTACATTGAGGCCTATATTGTAACAAGATTAGGAGAGTTTGGCCTGACATTAGGGTTTGTCTTGTGTTGTGTCTTGCAGTGAAAATGGATATCTTTCAAGATAGTGACTTCATGGCAATATTCATTGACATGTTCAGGGAGCTGCCTTGTCTGTGGGAGATCAACCACCCACATTATAGGAACCAAACAAAGAGGAAGGCAGCGCTGGATCAATTGTTGGAAATTGTGAAGCAGGTGATCCCCACGGCAGACATCACATATTTGAAGATCCTAATTGGTGGCCTGAGGAGCACATATGTAAGGGAGCGCCAGAAAGTCCAGGATTCGCAGAGATCCGGAGCAGCAGATGACATCTATGTCCCCAGGATGTGGTACTATGACAGGCTGCATTTTCTGGCAGGTCAGATTGAACCCAGGTCATCACTCTCCAGTCTTCCTTCCACGCTTCCTTCCCCCCCAGCTGAGGCTTCTGACGCCCAACCTGGGCCTTCCAGGCAACAACATGTGGAGGAGCCCAGATTGAGCCAGGTATAGCATTCCTCTAAATATTGCTGGGTGTCCAATCAATGATGTTAACTAGATGTTAGTTTAGAGTACTAATTTCTGATTGTGATTGATGATGCAAAAACTAAAACCATGTCCCTTTTTCATACACAGGGAAGTCTCAGCCAGGAGGTGGCCGGGCCGAGCAGGCTGCCTGATCTGTAGGTCCCTCCCCTACACCTGGAAAGAGAAAGTGGCAGGAGGAGGAGTGCCCCAGAGGAGGCTGCCATAGGCCTCTTTTGGAGGGCTACAGAGGCCCTGGGAGCACCACACACCGTGGAGGATGACTTCGCTGCCATCATTGCCTGTAAAATGCAGAGGATGGAGGAGGGAAAACAACTCATGTGTGAGTCGTTAATATTGGAGGCTCTTAATAAGGGGATGAGGGCCCAAATTACATCTGATACACACCTTTGTGAACTCACACATGTTCCTCCTCCTCCTCCTGCAGGTCCTCCTCCTCCTTCTCCTCCAGGTCCTCCTAGTCCTCCTCCTCCTCCTCCAGGTCCTACTCCTCCTCCTGCCACATCTCCAACAGCAGAGCCACAGCCGGGAATGAAGCGTGGAAGGAAGACCAGAAAGTGAGGACCCTGGATCCAGTCTGGTCGGCCAAAAGATGCAGCCTCTTGTGGTACCACAGCCTGGGGACACAGATGTCATCTGCTGCTTTCCGGATCTCTGGGACTTCTGGACCAGACTGCCCTCCCTTACATATGGACTCCTCAGGCCACCAATTTTGATGTTCAAGAATTGATGTCTGCCCTGGGGGTCCCAGGCTTCGCTAATTTCTCCTGTTTATCCAGCGTTGCCTCCCTCTTTGTTTGGTTCTGAGCCCTTAATAAATGATTTTTGGTTTGAATTATATTAGCCTATGTGTGTTTTACTTCAAAAAGGACAGTTTGTTTGTGAGGATTCAGGTACATTTCAAAAATACAATGTGAAATTAACAAGGGACACCAACACCAAACAATCTCCTTGAGATTAAATAATACAAGACATCAATGGTGTTGTGGTAACTTGACACACAAAACACACACAAAAATAGTCTGGAGTAAAACTAAAAATAACATTAAACAAAGATCAGCCTTTGAAAAAATACAAACATAAAATCGAAAAAAAAAATGGCTTTAAAAAAAAAAAAAAAAAAAAAATTATGTCAGATGTGACAAATAACAATATATTCAGGGAATCCCAAGAAAAAAAAAAAAAGTTTGTGAGAAGTGTGTGTGAATATGAGCAGCAAAACTACTTAATTCTTGTCACATTATAAAGAAGAAGAGAGTGCGCTGTATTAAACCATTTTTAACATTGCAGCGTGACGAAAGTGCTGTATCCATTGCGAACGCTAATTTTACCAGACTGAGCTGTTCCGTGTCGGAATTTCTTCTGAGCATGCGTGGCATTTTGTGCGTCGGAACTGGCCACACGCGGTCGGAATTGACGCGATCGGATTTTGTTGTCGGAAAATTTTATAGCCTGCTCTCAAACTTTGTGTGTCGGAAAATCCGATGGAAAATGTCTGATGGAGCCCACATAGGGTCGGAATTTCCGACAACACGCTCCGATCGGACATTTTCCATTGGAAAATCCGACCGTGTGTACGGGGCATTAGTCTGCAAAAGACTTGAGACTGGGGTGGAGGTTCACCTTCCAGCAGGGCAACGAGCCTAAGCATACAGCCAGAGCTACAATGGAATGGTTTAGATCAGAGCATATTTGTGTGTTAGAATGGCCCAGTCAAAGTCCAGACCCAAATCCAATTGAGAATCTGTGGCAAGACTTGAAAATTGCTGTTCACAGACGCTCTTCATCTAATATGACAGAGCTATTTTGCAAAGAAGAATGGGCAAAAATGTCACTCTGTAGATGTGCAAAGCTGGTAGAGACATACCCAAAAGACTTGCAGCTGTAATTGCAGTGAAAAGTGTTTCTACAAAGTATTGACTCAGGAGGGCTGAATACAAATGCATGCCATACTTTTCACATATTTATATAATATTTATATTTATACAAAATTTGAAAATCATTTATCATTTTCCTTCCACTTCACAATTATGTGCTACTTTGTGTTGGTCTATCACATACATTCCCAATAAAATACATTTATATTTTTGATTGTAACATGACAAAATGTGAAAAATGTCAAGGGGTATGAATACTTTTTCAAGGCACTGTAGGTAGTGTGATTAGAAATGTGTTTAAGGTATAACAAAAGTTAAAAAACATATTTCTCTATTTACATGAAGGTCAGGTTAATATAACCCAGCACAGAATCCCCCCTTACATCAGAGTCTGCAGGATTCCCCCTTGCAGTGCAAGGGGAAACTCTGCGGACCCTGAACTAAAGGGGAACTCTGATGCAAATGGGACACTGTGGATCACGATGTAAGGGGGAATGCAGCAAACTTTGGTGTAAATGGGAACTCTGTCATCAGAGCCCCTCTTTACATCAGAATCCACAGCGTTGCCCTTTACATCAGGGTTCCCCCTTGCACTGTAAGTGGGAAACCTGCAGAGTCCCAATCCCTACACTACTTCATCTACTTCCACTGATAAATTTTGTCCCATTGGATACAGTCACTCTCCGAGCTGTAACTTTTATCCCAGTTTCAGATCTATGCCCTGCTTTTGTGAATGTCCCACAATCAGTCTTTTGCCGCCTCCAGGGACCATGCTGTTGTCCCAACTTACACAGGCACAACCCCGTGCATTGCAAACAGTTTGCTTGAATGGCTCACATTTGGCAGTAGTTTGGAGAATGCCCTGCTGTTTCATCTTTGCTACATCGGCAATGCTTTACTTTGGGTATAGTCCTCAGCAGCTTCATATCTCTGTTTAGGTTGGGACGGAGGAAGAAACATGGCTCAAGCACCTCATTTTTCTCCCCTTACCCCGATCGCTCTTGCAAATGAGCCCTAATTACATTTGCTTGAGCAATGTCCCCAACACAAGGAGGGTGAAAAAAAAGGCACTGGAAAAAGCAGCTTATTTTCTTGTTGCAGAATAATCAATTAGCCATTTTGCCAATTTCTGCCATTGATTAGTCCCATTCAGAAAGTATATATGCTATATTTGATAAAAAGCCATGGTTATAATCACTGCTGTGAAAAAAAATGGGTTGTTTTAAAATGATACTGTCCCTGGTTTTGTCTTTGATTCACCACTAAATTACTGAACCGGGGCAGTAAGACAAACTAGACCCACTAAAAACCTCCTAAATTTGGGTGCAATTAATTATATAAACCTGCCTCCCCATCCAGTCCTGGCTGCTGCTGTGATGACTTATAAAAGGCGCCAAGTGGTGCCATGACTTCACCATGCGCCCTGAGCCCAGCCGAGCTTACCCGATCCGAGGCGGCTTTGGAACTATGCATGCAGACGCCCAAAGGCCATTTTTTTAGGGGCAGCTGCCATCCATAATGGATATTAAGTCCTGGTTCACACTGGTGCGATGCAGGAAACCCTGCGATTCCAGTGTGAGTTCCCGCATCGCACTTGAATCACACACTGGATCGCACTGACATCTGTGAATCGCTGGGGGTGTCAATGTAAAGGTAATGACACCCCAAAATTGGTTCGCAGATCGCAGTGCGAACTACAAAATGGTACAGGAAACCCATGGGTGTGAAAACCCTTGTGATCCAATTCCAATGTGATCCAAAAAAAGGGTCAGTCAGTTTGTATGACTGAATTCATATCGCACACACATTGCATGTGATCTGCACAGCAATGCGGTGCGAATCACATGCAATGTCTGTCATCGCACAAGTGACAACCCAGCCTTACAGAAACCAGCTGAAATTTACAAACTGTGCATACATTTATGGATGGTTGACTACCCTGCCTGGTGCTACAGATGTGCTTAAAGTGGTAAGCGAGACTCTGATGGAGACTCTTATGTAAGGGTGGACTCTGATAAGGACTTTTTTGGCCCGTGACCATTTATAACATATACAATGTGGCCCTTGTACTGAAAAATTTGGAGACCCCTGGTCTAAATGGTAACTGTTTAGGTTTCCTGTTAAATAAACCTGACTATTCATATTCTCTGAGATAACAAAGTCTATAAAAGAAACATTGCAAATGACAAATCCATATATGACCACGTATATTTAACAAATTATAGCAAAAAAGCAAAAATAAATTGTTGATTTCAGAACATACCAATATTTTCTGCCTAATGGCTAAAAATGTTTGTCACTTTAAACCAGGCTTAATCTATTCTTCTTCTGCTGTGTGAAGCTGAAGTTTTTTTTTTTTCTTACCAGCTTTGTCTACATTTTGATGGTTATAAACAGTCTTTTAATTCTGACATTCTCTGCTTGTAAAGACTTTAGCTGTTTATAGGAGAGATCCGTAGTTTGTCCAGAAGGTGGAGCTGTTGCCAAATGGACGGGATCCTGTTTCTTGAGTTCTATGTTTGCATCTACATTTACAAGAAAATAGTTATTGTTGACCTAGCATGTAGTAATAACCAAAGGTGCCATTTGTGGATAGAGCAGTCACAGCAGTTATCCTGGCAGAAGTATACTCATTGTAATGAAATGGACCTCCATAAGTAAAAAGCCTCAATAGTTGTTTGGTATACTGTAGCCCACATTTATGTAGGAAAAGAACACACATTGATTGCACTGCTGGTTAAGATGTTCTTGGTTCGTATAACAAATAACTAGCATTAAAATAAGTACTGTATATAACAAATACTTAGAGATACCGTATGTTTGCCTGCTGGAACACAGCTTAATTTCCACACTGGCACGTCCAAAATTTGAAATGACTACTCCTGTTAAGTGAAAGGTCAAAGATACTGATTTAAGACATAAAAAGTGAGCTTGTCCATCTAGGAGAATGGGGCAGGGTACTTTTCCAGTTGAAATTGGCTGTAATCTGGGCTAGGTGCAATACATTTGTCCAGGTACTTATGGTATATTAATGTTAACCCCCTTCCTGACCAGCCGCTGCAGTTATACTGCGGCAGGTTGGCTCCCCTGCGCGAGCCTTCGTAGCTGTACGTCGGCTCTTTAAGACGCTGTAGCCTGCAACGTGTCCCGGGAGCCGATACATGTGCCCGGTGGACGCGATGACCGCCGGGCACCCGCGATCGCTCGTGACGGAGCGAGAACCGGGATCTGTGTGCAAACACACAAATCCCGGTTCTGTCAAGGGAGAGGAGACAGATCGTGTGTTCCTACTAAGTAGGAACAATGATCTCTCTCCTCCTCTAGTCAACCACATTCCCCCCCACAGTTAGAACACACATGAGGGAATACAGTTAACCCCTTGATCGTCCCCTATTGTTAACCCCTTCCCTGCCAGTGACATTTATACAGTAATCAGTGGCTATTTTTAGCTCTGATCGCTGTATAAATGTCACTGGTCCCAAAAAAGTGTCAAAAGTATCTGATTTGTCCGTCGCAATGTTGCAGTCCCGATAAAAATCGCAGATCACCGCCATTACTAGTAAAAAAAAAAAAATAATAAAAATGTCATAAATCTATCCCCTATTTTGTAGATGTTATAACTTTTGCGCAAACTAATCAAATCAAAACAATCAAATGTAAAAGAATACATATCGGCCTTAACTGATGAAGAAATTTTTTTTTTTTAAATTTGGGATATTTATTATAGCAAAAAGTACAAAATATTGTTTTTTTCAAAATTGTCACTCTTTATTTTTTTCATAGCGCAAAAAATAAAAAGTGCACAGGTGATCAAATACCACCAAAAGAAAGTTCTATTTGTTGGGGAAAAAGGACGTCAATTTTGTTTGGGTACAACGTCGCACGACCCCACAATTGTCAGTTAAAATGACACAGTTCCGTATTGCAAAAAATGGCCTGGTCAGGAAGGGGGCAAATCCTTCCAGGGCTGAAGTGGTGAAAAATACATGTTATTTTGAAAGTGAACTACCACTTTAAGACTTTGTGTTAGTGATGTAGCTGTGAATTGTAGAGTTCAGGAGCCAGCCAGGCCAACATTGACAGCTTTATTTTAAAGAGAAATAGCATGTGTTCCATTGACAGCAGTAGAAATCATGTATAAATGAAGACACCAGCTGTATGTTTGGTCCAGTCCAAACATGCATTTTGAACTCTATGTCTGCAGAGAGCATACAAACCACATAATTTCCCACTTATTTAGAATAATTGGTCATACATAAAATAGTAGTAGTAAATCGCAACAAGCATAATAATAGAAAAAAAAAAACAAGTAGTCCATCGAGTCTGCCCGTTTTTTGTTTTGTTTTTTTCTTTTTACACAGTTGTTTTTCGTCAACTTTTTGTTAGATCTATGTTTGTCCCAAGTACGTTTGAAGCCATTTACTGTTGACTAGCTCGCTACCTCTGCTGGAAGTTTATTCCAAGCATCAACAGTAAATCAGTAAAATAATACTTTCTAGGATTAATTTTGAACTTTCCTCCAGTTAGTTTGAGGTCATGTACCCGTGTTCTTGATTTTGGTTTCATATTGAAAAAACTGCCCCCCTAAACCTTATTCACCTCCTTGATGTATTTAAAGGTTTCAATCATGTCTCCCCTGTCCCTTCTTTCCTCTAGACTGTACATATTAAGTTCCTGAAGTCGCTCTCGATGTGTTTTATCTCCCAAACCTTTCACCATTTTTGTTACCCGTCTCTGGGCTCGTTCTGTCTTATCAATATCTATTTGTAAGTGAGGCCTCCAGAACTGGACACAAAATTCTAAATGAGGTCTCACTAAAGATCTATATAGGGGGATCAGGACCTCCTTCCTCCTGCAGGTGTCCCCTCTAGATCTGTATAGGGGAATCAGCTGTGTTTGGAGGAAGAAAAATGCTGACTATGACCCTAAGAACACCATCCTTACAGTCAAGCACAGAGGTGGGAATATTGTGCTTTGGGGCTGTTTCTCTGCTAAAGGTACAGACCGACTTTTCCGCATTGGGGGCCCAATGGATGGGGCCATGTATTGTAAAATCTTGGATGAGAACCTTCTTCCCTCAGCTAGAACACTGAAGATGGGGCATTAATGGGTCTTTCAGCATGACAATGAACAAAAACATACTACCAAGGCAACAAAGAAGTGGCTCAAGAATAAGCACATTAAGGTCATGGACTGCCTAGCCAGTCTCCAGACCTTAATCCTATAGAAAATTTATGGAGGGAGATAAAACTTCGAGTTGACAAGTGACAGCCAAGAAACTTTAAGGATTTAGAGAAGAAAAAGAGTGGATCAAAATCCCTCCTGAGATGTGTGCAAACCTGGTCGCTAACAAGAAATGTCTTACCTATGTGATTGCCAACAAGGGTTTCTCCACCAAGTACAAAGTCATGTTTTGCTTGGGGATCAAATACTCATTTTACTCACTGAACTACAACTCAATTTATAACACTTGTATCATGTTTTTTCTGGATTTTTGGTTGATATCCTGTCTCTATTATTTAAAATACACCTATGATAAAAAGTGGGCAAACTTACAAAATCTGCAGGGGATCAAATAATTATTTTCCCCACTGCATACCCCTCTAAGTGAGCCCATCCGCCATGGAAAACTGTTAAAAGTGAACACTACAGACCTTCATGTGAGTGCTGACTGTCATTTTAAACATGCTGCTAGCAGTCTTCAGTAATCTTCAGCGCTACTTGAAGCTTGCTGAAAGCCTGCTAACAGCTTGTTTAACCACTTAAGGACTGGAAAATTTGCCCCTTAATGACCAGGCCATTTTTTGCAATGCGGCACTGTGTCACTTTAACCGACAATTGCGCGGTCGTGCGACGCTGTACCCAAATAAAATTGATGTCCTTTTTTCCCACAAATAGAGCTTTCTTTTGGTGGTATTTGATCACCTCTGCGGTTTTTATTTTTTGTGCTATAAGCAAAAATAAAGCAACAATTTTGAAAAAAAACCTATATTTTTTACTTTTTGCTATAATAAATATCCCCAAATAATTTAAAAAACAAATTTCTTCATCACTTTAGGCTGATAGATATTCTTC
This sequence comes from Aquarana catesbeiana, assembly GCF_042186555.1. NCBI lineage: Eukaryota > Metazoa > Chordata > Amphibia > Anura > Ranidae > Aquarana > Aquarana catesbeiana. The sequence goes on along the minus strand of NC_133325.1, from coordinate 434,849,021 downwards.
TACATATTTTTGGTAAAAAAAATGGCAATAAGCGTATATCGATTGGTTTGCGCAAAAGTTATAGCGTATACAAAATAGGGGATAGATTTATGGCATTTTTATTATTATTTTTTTTTTTTTACTAGTAATGGCGGTGATCAGCGATTTTTAGCGGGACTGTGACATTGGGGCAGACAGATTGTACACTTTTGACGCTTTTTTGGGACTATTGACCTTTTTCCAGTGATCAGCGCTATAAAAATGCACTGATTACTGTGTAAATATCACTGGCAGGGAAGGGGTTAACACTAGGGGCAATCAAGGGGTTAAATGTGTTCCCGCATGTGTGTTTCTAACTGTATGGGGATGTGACTGACTAGAGGAGGAGACAGATCGCTGTTCCTAATTACTAGGAACAGACGATCTGTCTCTCCTCTCCTGTCAGAACGTGGATGTGTGTGTGTTTACAGTTGAAGTACATTGGTAGGAAACATGTCGGGTACATAGCCTGCTCAGATTTATACACCACACTTATCATTACCGGCTTTGTGATCACTTTTTGTGATGTAATCTTATGCGATGTCTGTACTTTTTATTTTATTTTTCAAAATACATTTTTAAACATTGGATTCCTCTGCACTATGCTGCTGCTGTACATCATTCACCGTCACAATCTCCTGTTCCATGTCTATGCTGATGACACCCAGATCTACTTCAAATTATCCAAGAAAGGGGAGGATCAGGCCATGCTGGTCTCCTGTCTGGAGGGAATCCAATCCTGGATGGGTGCCAATTATCTAAAGCTAAATGGCACCAAAACTGAATGTATCATCTTCAGTAACAAGGTGCATTCCAACTTGTTTCTGTAATGGCCCGAATCTTTCAAAGGCATTTTTTCCCTTTTTCCACTATGATCCATGCTGCTTTTTGAATGTGGTGATGAGCACCATTTCTATCAGGGATATTTCCATTGGATACTTATGTCTTCACATACCAGCTTATTCGGGTGAATTTGTGTCGGTGATCATGTTCCTGACTGCCATTCAAGCCTGTTTGACTCACCACCGCTGGCGCGTGGTTCCACATTTTAGGGTAAGAGTACCCATCCCCTTTCCCTGGTGTTGGAAGCACGTCCCTGGGTGTCATGTGTGAGCATCACTTCGCTCAAATTGGTTCCACTATTACATTCTATGAATGTCAATATTCAGTGACCACATCTGAACAATTGAACTTGATATGTTTGAATTTGTTCGCATTCCAGTGACTTTTATGTTGTCACTTACTTCCTCTTCACTTATATTTCTTCTTTTACAGAGATCATTTCCAAGTGATATATTTTATCCTATGCCTAGATTTATGTTGCACTCAGCACTTTGACACATCACCTTGATTATTATCATTATGTACATTTGGGTTTATTCTGCGTATCCACAGATGCTTAGCACTTTATATAGTAGTCATATACATTTTTGTATCATCTACTCCACACCCCTGATATCTATCCAGGATTCACTTTTTTTTTCAGCGCTGCATTTCCCTTGTTCTTTTCATTCTTTGCAATTAGTCTTATTGCTAATGCTGACGACTGTTGTACACTAGTAGCGCAACTTTTCCCTTCACCATTTCAGCAAATGACAATAGCGAGTGAAAAGAAACTAATATATGTGGACCGTATGTGTTACAGAATTTAAAACTTAAACTTAAAAGTCCCTTTGTAGCAGAAAGAACTCAGTGAACTTTGTCTCTTCAAGACACTAGCCAGTTTCTCCTTTCTAGCACCCAGTGGGGGATCTAACAGCACAAGTCCCAGGGATCCCCTGTGGTGGTCTGTACTCACAAGGCTCCTGAAGTATTTAAGAAACTAGTATATATGCAGCGCTAAATAAGGATGGTCATAATAAATAGGAACGTATGTGTTACAGAATTTTTTTTTAAGTGTTAAACACTCTAAATAATATACATGCAAAAACACAAATGAATATGTTAAATAAAGTCCACACTGTGATGGTGAATACGTGAATATAATCCATGAATGAAAAACTGGGATATGATGTTAATCCAGGTGAGTGAATATCAACTTTCAGACATCAATAGGGGGATGGATGTGAGGAGAAGATAATGGGAGAAGCCACCACCAACATAAGAGAGACTTACCAGAGCAAATGGACTCCACAAGGTGTAAGCCCAATGAGTCATCAAGACTTGTGGTGACACACACACCAATAGGCAGGGACATCCACATCTGCGGATGTTGGCACAGGAGGATGATATTCACACTGTCCCTCAGAGAACTCACAGCAAGGAAGGGAAACTTAGAGATAAGTGGATTCAATCCTTTTCATATGCTCACAGGATGCAACCATAAATGAAACAAAAGTTCCACATAGTGTAAATCTGCATAACAAGGAGTATTTATTAAAATTTGAGGAACACTCACATTTGAGCAGATAAAAGGCGCTTGTACAAGACTGAAGGTTAACGCAATGGCATCAGCAGGCTCATCCCAACGTGTTTGGACATCATCTGGGGTGTAGACATGCCATGGCCATTGCGTTTAAATAGACCTAGTACCCCAATAACAAGCTACAAACCTGTGGGTAATTGGTCGTGCAATAATGCAATCACTTCCTGGTCCTCAAAATGGCAGCATACCTTTGTTCTATGGACTTGCAGTTTGCGCACCAAGCCTCACTATCAGACGCCCAATGTCCTCCAGATACTACAGCGGTGATGCTTATTGGTCCATCCACACTCAGTCACGAACGTAGGACCACCCTCCGTTGCGCCAGCAATCCAGAAGCTAAGGACGTCTGCAGGTCACGCCTCGCTATAAGACAGCGAGAATCGCCCGCATCCAACACATTATTGGCTGAACACCGCTATATTTCGTGTAGTTGGGACGCCACATGACGTTAGCAAAAAATCTGACATTACGATGGCGTTAACATACCAAAACTATACCGAATAGATTTAAAAGAATTAGAAAAACTTTTTGTGAAGATATATTGCAAATATGTATATTGAAATATTTAGTGCCCCACAAGGTTGATGCAGAAACTGGGGTAATAATACATTGCAATTATTTCTAGCTGTATATGCATATAAATCATGAGTTGTCACCATAGATCGTGGCTACGGTCCATTCCACGTAGTCAATTTTTGCGTCTGCATAGGAACTGTACTGATATTGTGTCAGGGCTGGGCTCAGCCCTTCCTTCTCTGAGCTGGCCACTCAGCTGTCAGCTAATTGCCAGCTCCCATCTCTCTCCACAGTTACTCTGCTGTTGTTGATATCCTGCTCTTCAGTCCTGCCTACTTAAGCCGTCCAGTCCAGAGGAGCTCTGCCTTCACCTTGGTCAACATCACAAGAAACATCTCGTGCATTCCCGTTTAAAGACTGCCTTTGCTGACATCCCTTCTGGCTCCGAAACCTGCTTGCTGTTCCACTAGTTTGATCCCTGACTTCTGGCTTGGCTGACTATCCGTTCCGTTTACTGAACTCTCGTTATATTAAGCATTTTTGCACTTGTGCTACTAAGAACATTGTATATCTACTTACTTGCCCTTGCGGCAGACAATATGTGGGCTGTAATATTAGGTCCTTTACAACAAGGGTCAATGAACACATACTTAAAATTAAGAAGGGCAGTATTAAACATACTGTACCCAAACACTATTGACAATACCACAATAGAGATCCAAGAGGTGCAGAGTTTCTGGTCATAGACAAGTACATTCCCCCTTGGAGGGGTGGAGATGTGACCAGGGGCGTTTCACACCTCAAAACCTTCTTGTTCTACAAGTTGCAGTCCAACTCTCCATTTGGAATGAATGTACAGTGGGACATTAATGCCTTTCTCAATAAGGTGTAATTGCAACTCATTTTACATTTCATTTTTTATTTTTATTTATTTTTCTCACCAATTTTTTGGGATTATCTGGGTTCTGATCTTAATTTTAAATCTGTATGTATTACGTGGTATGCATTTTTACGTATATCATGTATTTTCACATATTGTGAAATTTCTCATGATTTATATGTATATACAGCTTGAAGTCAATAATTGCAATGTATTATTATCCCAATTTCGGCATCAACCTTGCGGGGCACTAAATATTTCAATAATTTTTTTTTTCAATACATCATCACAAATAGTTTTTCTAATTCTTTTAAATCTATCCGGTATAGTTTTGGTATGTTAATGCCATTGTAATGTCAAATTTTTTTCTAACGTCATGTAGTGTCCTTGCTTAATGAAATATAGCAGTGTTCAGCCAATGATGTGTTGGATGCGGGCAATTCTCGCTGTCTTATAGCGAGGTGTGACCCGCAGACATCCTTGTCTTCTGGATTGCTGACGCGACAGTGGGTGGTCCTACGCTAGTGACTGAGTGTGGGTAGACCAATAAGCATTGCCGCTGTAGCATCTGGAGGACGTCGGGCATCTGATAGCGAGGCTTGGTACACACACTGCAAATCCATAGGAGGAAGGTCAGATTACCTCGTTTGCATGTGTGCTCATCCTGAAGTATTTATGGCAGCCTTCTTCTGCAGTACCAGACAGGATCCGCGAACATCCTCCCTCAGTCAGCTCTCACAAGCACCATGGATTGCAGCTTCAATGATTCAGGTCGAACACTTAAGGCCGTGTGACAGCCTGCGCAGAGGAGGGGCAGCAGCCCCCTCCCCACCTGGACCACTCTCTGTAGAGGAAGACCCAGAGCCCATGTGCCCTTCAGATATAAATAAAGTCACCAGCATGCATTTGGGGCACTTCCCCTTCTAATTGGTCAGGGCTGTATAGACATCCATGCTCTCATCTGCCAGCTTTCCCTCCACTATCCAGTATACTCTATAGCTTTTGGATCAGTGTGAAACTTTCAAGGCAGCATTAGCAGCACCAGAACACTGAACAGACTCTATCAATCAATCCCAGCCTCTGTTAAGCAGACAGCACATACAGTGGGGACGGAAAGTATTCAGACCCACTTACATTTTTCACTCTTTGTTATATTGCAGCTATTTGCTAAAATCATTTAAGTTAATTTTTTTCCTCATTAATGTACACACAGCACCCCATATTGACAGAAAAACACAGATTGTTGGCATTTTTGCAGATTTATTAAAAAGGAAAAACCGAAATATCACATGGTTCTAAGTACTCAGACCCTTTGCTATGACACTCATATATTTAACTCATGTGCTGTCCATTTCTTCTGATCATCCTTGAGATGGTTCTACACCTTCATTTGAGTCCAGCTGTGTTTGATTATACTGATTGGACTTGATTAGGAAAGCCACACACCTGTATATATAAGACCTTACAGCTCACAGTGCATATGTCAGAGCAAATGAGAATCATGAGGTCAAAGGAACTGCCTGAAGAGCTCAGAGACAGAATTGTGACAAGGCACAGATCTGGCCAAGGTTAGAAAAAAAATTCTGCTGCACTTAAGGTTCCTAAGAGCACAGTGGCCTCCATAATCCTTAAATGGAAGATGTTTGGGATGACCAGAACCCTTCCTAGAGCTGGCCGTCCGGCCAAACTGAGCTATCGGGGGAGAAGAGCCTTGGTGAGAGAGGTAAAGAAGAACCCAAAGATCACTGTGGCTGAGCTCCAGAGATGCAGCCAGGAGATGGGAGAAAGTTGTAGTAAGTCAACCATCACTGCAGCCCTCCACCAGTCGGGGCTTTATGGCAGAGTAGCCCGACGGAAGCCTGTCCTCAGTGCAAGACACATAAAAGCCCGCATTGAGTTTGCTAAAAAAACACCTGAAGGACTCCAAGATGGTGAGAAATAAGATTCTCTGGTCTGATGAGACCAAGATAGAACTTTTTGGCCTTATTCTAAGCGGTATATGTGGAGAAAACCAGGCACTGCTCATCGCCTGTCCAATACAGTCCCAACAGTGAAGCATGGTGGCAGAAGCATCATGCCGTGGGGGTGTTTTTCAGCTGCAGGGACAGGACGACTGGTTGCAATTGAGGGAAAGATGAATGCGGCCAAGTACAGGGATATCCTGGACCAAAACCTTCTCCAGAGTGCTCAGGACCTCAGACTGGGCCGAAGGTTTACCTTCCAACAAGACAATGACCCTAAGCACACAGCTAAAATAACGAAGGAGTGGCTTCACAACAACTCCGTGACTGTTCTTAAATGGCCCAGCCAGAGCCCTGACTTAAACCCAATTGAGCATCTCTGGAGAGCCCTAAAAATGGCTGTCCACCAACGTTTGCCATCCAACCTGACAGAACTGGAGAGGATCTGCAAGGAGGAATGGCAGAGGATCCCCAAATACAGGTGTAAAAAACTTGTTGCATCTTTCCCAAAAAGACTCATGGCTGTATTAGATCAAAAGGGTGCTTCTACAAAATACTGAGCAAAGGGTCTGAATACTTAGGACCATGTGATATTTCAGTTTTTCTTTTTTAATAAATCTGCAAAAATGTCAACAATTCTGTGTTTTATGTCAATATGGGGTGCTCTGTGTACATTAATGAGGAAAAAAAATAATGATTTATGATTAATGATTAAATGATTTTAGCAAATGGCTGCAATATAAAAAAGAGTGAAAAATTTAAGGGGGTCTGAATACTTTCCGTCCCCAGTATGTTCTGACAGTGGAGTCCAACTGAATCCTCCGCTGTCACAATATAATGACACAACAGGGAGGATTCCCACATTCACTTTGAATATGTGGGTGGGGGATTCAGTTCAGTTTTTTTCTTCAGCCCGCTGGCTGAATTAATTCAGCTGAGCCATGTATGGCTAGCGTAGACAAGATATTTAGTTCTAGAAATGTAAAATAGACGATGGGATTGTTTTACAAAATGTGGATAAACGTTAAGATTTTAATCTATGTAATAAACATGTAGTCGACATTTTCTTGCATGCACTACAATATTTTTTTAAACGAGAATTACACTGTAAGCATAATTCCAGGATTAAGAATGTTTTACTCTGAAAAAATGCAATATTGTTTCCCCATCATAATAATTCAATTCAATGTCTGGAATATTTCCTAGTTGTCAAATTATTAGAACATGTTTTATTAGTAATTTGTTTATCATAGACTGTTAGAGCATCTACGATCATTCATGTGACCTTGTCTTGTCAAATCCTATTCAGTACTGCAGAGTTGTTTAAATCCTGAATTGGTAAACTTGTTTTAACTGAAGTGATACGTTTTTTATAGAACACTTTGGGCCCATGCACATGTCCCTGTTTTAAACAGATAATGCATTTTAAAAAGGTAAGTGCATTTACTGGCACAATGCATTTACCACCCACCTCCTTCTTCAATTTACATTTATTTATTAGTGTCATGGGTTCCCACAAAGTGTCAAACGTGTCAGTTAATGTCCGATTTCTGCCTCAATATAAGTTGCTGGTCATGGCCATTACTAGTATAGAAAAAAATAATATTCCATAAATATATCCCATAGTTTATAGACACTATAACATAAACCATCAACATATGCTTATTGGGATTTTTTTTTACCAAAAACATGTAGCAGAATACATATTGGCTTAAATTTATGAAGAAATTAGATGTTTTACATTTTTGTTGTTTTTTTTTTTTGTAGCAGAAAGTAAAAAATATTGTTTCTTTTTCAAAATTGTCCGACTTTTTTTGTTTATAATGCAAAAAATAAAAAGGCAGCGGTGATCAAATACCACCAAAAGAAAGTTCTATTGGTGTGAAAAATGAATGAATACGTTTTATTTGGATACAGTGTCGTATGACTGCGCAGTTGTCAGTTATAGTAAGGCAGTGCCGTATCGCCAAAAATGGCCTGCAGGGGTAAATCTTCCAGAGGTCAAGTGGTTAAACACATGTACGTGCCAGCTTCCTGCACAGTACTGTATCCCCAGCCCCATTCAGCTGTCGACCAGGGGATTACCCGACAAAAAACTAAATGTAAACAAAGGGGTCAGTGATGGTGGTGATATCATTCCTCAAATATGGCAATGCTCAAATTTGGGAAATGACTTATCACTGAGTGGGCGGAATCTGATTTCGGATTTGAAACCTGCTAGTGGACTGAATAGCGGCTTTGGATCTGTCCATTGCTGTATGCTGTCAATACAAAGTAAAGCAGACCTGATGGGGAACTAATCTCTTAGTTCCCCATCAGGCTCCGCACACTCCTAGTACAAAACTCCTCAGATATGTGCCTGTCAGTTTTACCGGCACAATGGCTGGGGAAAAAAAGAGTGCATTGAGGGTGAAGTGTCCAGTATGGACACTCCAACCTCAGTGCCGGGCACCAACAGATTTATTTACCTGTCTCTGACAGACACATCAAGTGGTTGCAAGCACTGACCATTTTGATGCAGCGCCCCATCGAAATACTGTCAACTGTCTCTGAAATGTGCATTTGTTTGGCTCAGCTTTAGAGAATAATGGTCATCCACGTAAATCTTTAGCTCAAATGCCTTGCTTGGAATGGCATCTTTCTTCTATGGTCGGGTTCTGCACATGACCACATTTTCTATAGATCTTGCACCAATCCTGAGAAGACCAGGCAAATTGCTCTAGTAGAATATGCACGATGTACTTTTTTTTTGGTGATTCTGAGGAAAGAGGCAAATGGGATTTCAGGGGTGTTAATTCATTTGTGCTATTAAAAAAACAACAATTTTTTAAGTGGACCTTTACTTAAAAAAAAAATGTTTAGTTATAATTCAGTTTTCAAGGTTTGAAGTTCACCTCTGGGCTACATTTTTACCCTGAAGGTTAAAAAAACAGCTTTTGCTGGAATTCTTGCCTCCTTTTTAGTGTCGTCCTAGCAGTACCTCTCCCACATCACAAAATATCTTTGGTCCAGCATCATTTAATCCAGGAGGCAGAGAGAGACTATATTGTGAGTGAAGTATGTCAAAGACCTGCCCTTATTTCACCACTGAGCTGAAGTTTAAACAGTACAGATATTTTTTGCCTTAACGAAGACTTACACCTTTTTTTAATCTCTTTATAGTTCTGTACCCCTACATGTTATGATTTATGCTTGACAATTCTTTAAAAGGAGAAGTATAGCTAAAGCTTTTTTTCCAGTTTGTTCTCCACTTCTTTGATCTGTTTAAGGCTGATGTCACAGAGCTGTTCTAGGCTCTGAAAAGAACCCGACCATATAGTCAGTATCTACCCAGAAGCCTGGACCAGCACCTGGCTCAGCCTCTCAGCAATCCACTGAGAGCCCGAGCCAGCCCCTCACGCTCCTGTGAGCCCTGGAGGGGCAGAGCAGAGAGCCGGTGACTGACAGTCCCTGCCTCTCTACTCACAAAACACTGAGAACTCAGTTGTCAGTCTTAGAGCCAGCGGGGGACAGATGCAACATCAAATTGATGCTGCATCCACATATGTGAGTATGTTTTTGTTTTTTGTTTTTATTTAACCCATACATCTTGTTTAAAACACCCCTTCTCTCTTGCTAAAAATGCTACTTCTTGCTCTACTCTCCGGTGCTCTGTACTGTCCTCATACAAGTCTATAGGAATGCAAAACAGCTGAAGAAGGTCAGCTACACCTGTAATAACTTCTGAATCATCTTAGACTATTCTCATATTGATTTACTCATCTATCCCATTGACAAAGGCCCTTGCAGTCTCACCCTTAATCACATGTCCTGGAACAGACTTTTATTGCAGAGAAGGGGATGGATGCGTCAGACCAGATCTCTAAAGCTGGCCATAGACAGAGCAAAAGTCGTTTGATTCCCCCGTCAACACAGACAGTGTTAACGGGGAAATCCCTTCCGCGGAGCCATTGTGTTTTTCCGGGGGAAGCCGTCCCCACCAGGAGAACACAGTGATTATTGCTATTAGTTATAACAGCTGCTAGCAATAATTGTAGGTAAAATCCGACAGGCTGACGTACCCAAGTTGATCGATTGATCGACTTGGGTACATTCAGTTTACCCATACATAGTTTGAATCTCATCCTGTTCCTGCTGAACAAACTGAGATTCAAACTGTCTATGGCCGGCATTACTGGGAGAAATTATTGGTCATATTTAGACAACCTGCAGAGCTGTAAAATTGTTAACAGGACTACATGTACAGGTATATATGTTAATGGTTCTAATTTGGCTTTAAAGTGGTTGTACAGTCACTCTGCCTAATCATAAGAATCCCCTCTGTTATAGGCAGCTATTTTGCACAGTGTCTCCGTTTTTATAAAAACTATGCAGCGCAATACCTTATTTCAAAATGCCGCTGTGTAGTCACGTGACCACACAAAGTTCTCCTTCCCTAATCTGAGGACTACAGCGGGAGGGTCAGCAGCCATGATTACCGTGGTCAGCACACACAAGGGGACACAGGAACAGGCATGATCAACTAGGTATTTTACTTTATTCTACTAGGTATTTTACAGCATAGCTAGGGACAAATTACTCCGCACAAGCACTATGCTGTATATCATGCTTTAAAGGAACAGGATCTTTTTCTTTTTTTTTTTTTTTTTTAGGGTTACAACCGCTTTAAGAGAAACTAATACATACTAATGCCGCGTACACACGGTCGGAATTTCCAACAACAAATGTTCGATGGGAGCTTGTTGTCGGAAATTCCGACTGTGTGTAGGCTCCATTGGACATTTTCTGTCGGAATTTCCGACAAACAAAATTTGAGATCTGGATCTCAAATTTTCCGACAACAAAATCCGTTGTCGGAAATTCCGATCGTGTGTACACAATTCCGATGCACAAAATTCCACGCATGCTCGGAATCAAGCAGAAGAGCCGCACTGGCTAATGAACTTGAATTTTCTCAGCTCGTCATACGTGTTGTACGTTACCGCGTTCTTGACGCTCGGAATTTCCAACAACATTTATGTGACCATGTGTATGCAAGACAAGTTTGAGCCAACATCCGTTGGAAAAAAAACATGGATTTTGTTGTCGGAATGTGCGATCGTGTGTACACGGCATTACTGTAGTATAAATCCTTTGAGAGCTGTTGATCTGTTGTACCAGCAGTCCCCAGATAATGTGCAATAGTCATTATTCTCTATGAGGAAGCATGTGACTTGCCTACCCCACCATTCACCTGATGAATCCTAGAATTTGGCAGGAAATCAGCTGAAGATGCATTGAATGAGCCAAAGAGCTAAAGACTGTAAACATAGCCATAGTAAACCATGTGCTTGCTTTGAAGTCCAGAAGCACAGTGGATCCAGACCTGTTTGACTCAGGGTTACCAACCTACACAATTTTTTAACTGACAAAACACAAAAAATGTATTGACAAGGCACATTTTTTACTGACAACATGAAATATAACAGAAACTCCTATTAGAAACCAAGACAATCAACAATAAAACATGTACAAATTAACAATACCCATTACAAGTAATCTGCCTAATCTAAAATAAAAAAGTCAAAACAGCGTAAAAAAATGCAAGCATAAATAGGATTATGAAAGACCTAAATAATCTAGAGATGGAGGAGAAAAACAAGTTTTGTGAAGCACATAATGCATCATGGCAAACATTGCTCATGGTCAGATTGATCCTAACAGTGGGAGGAGCTTAAAGTAGCATTCCAGTCAAATCCTAATGTAGCAAGGTCCCAGGACTCCTTTATTCTAATGAGAACCTCCAGAGCCAGGGACAGCCGACATCCTTCTGTATAGAGTGGGTTGCAAGGCATAATGGATGTAATGCAAGGTAGATTCATGGACGCCAGACACTTCTTGAATGCAAAGAAATGTATTTTCTCTTGAACAGAATGCTGGGAGAGAGCTTAGGGTCAGGATACCCTTAGGTATTTGCAATGTTAATTGGCAGATTCCGAGACTTCTACAGGTAGACTGCCATGCAGGGAAAGGCATCCAGCAAGACACCACATCTGCATGTGTAGGAGCGCTGTCTCCTATGGCAACAGTCTTAGAACAGTTGCTAACACAAGTTGTAACAAACTCCTATACTTTTTATACAATAACTTCTTGTAGATCCCCAGCCCACTGAGCCCCCAGTCTTTCTCACTAGACTGGCTGATTCACTGCCACTGAATCCCTTGAGCTCTTCTAATCTTCTTACTTTAGTATCCTCCTCAAGCGTCACACCCACTTCCCTGCTGGGTTATCTGGCTTGGCACTCCAGATACTCTACAAGTGTCACCCCACTGGCTGGGTCCTTGGCTTGGCACCTGCTGAAGTTTCCCGGTTCTTCACCGTCCCCGGTTGGTGAAAATACTGCTCCGGTACTTGCTTCAGCTACTCACTGTGGTCCCTGGTAACAAGGTGGTTGGTCCCTTAGTGGCGACAGCTTACCCTCTACTTCTGACCATGACAGGTTCTCTGCAGAACCATCACTTCTGGTTGGACTGCAAGCCGCAATCCCAACACTACGCTGCTCTCTTGCTTCTGGATAGGCCCTCAAACAGTCTAGCAGCCAGATGTGCCCAGGCTAGGCCCAAATTCTGGTCTAGCAGCCCGGGCAGCACAACACAAGTCCACCCAGACAGCCATCCAAGTGGCACAGAACCCCGATCACCTGACCCCCACCAAAATATATAGGTTCTCCCAGCAGGCCAAGGGATTTAAGAAAACCCCGGCCAATTGGCTGAAATACCCCATGTAGCGGTGTAGTTGCCACTAGTAACATATCACCCCGCTGCCAGACTCCCATATATATCTTGCAGAGACAATGAACAGTCATTTGGTTTTTTTTGTTTATTGGGGGGTACAACTTGGTTGGGGGAAAGGGGTATATGGAATGCCCATAGAACAGATCACTTTGCCATCATAATTAGAGATTTTATAAAGTTAGCACACAGTTTGAGCCTGAAGAAATGATGCGCATGTTTAACAGCTACAGTCTTTTCTTTCTGCATCACCCTGCAGACTATTTCTCCTCCTCTGCGTAACTCCTGCGGACTATTGCTTCCAGAACTTCCTCATCAGTTACCGTGTAAAGATAAGGACTTCACCCATGACCGTGTAAGGGTGATGTTTCCAGAAATCCTCTCCTCCTGCACAAACTTATACTGAAGCACATTAAGTTCCTGTCACATATTCTTCTGTAAGCAAAAGAACCCACTCTGAATAGTTTCTCATGCTAACTCTGGTTGCTCGCTGCTACTAGGCCAGAGGCCTGCAGTACCTCTCCCCAGAGGCCTAGTAGTTTAAAAGCATGTTTAGAACAGTGGACTACTGTTCCCAGCTAGCCCAGCTTGCAAATCCCGTGCCCTCAGGCCACATCAATTTGACACTAATCCCCACAGTCTCTCCTCTGATCCAGGACTACTCATCAATGACGTAATGATGAGGACTTTACTAATGACTGTATAAAAGTGAAGATCCCTCACAGACTTCCTGGCACATCCAGCCCTTCGCTGTGGTACACTCACCGACCTTTCTCTGCCCTTAGTCCATGATGAAGAACTTAACTGGACCGTACGTTCCGACAGCTTCTCCTGCCACTCTGCTCCAGGAATTCCACATCAATGAATGTGTAAAGATGCAGAATTCACCAATGCCCTGTAAAGGTGAAGTTCCCTCACAGCGCTCCCGGGCCTCCTTTCGCGATTGGCGCACCCCCCCCAGATGCTGCTGTTAGCCGACAACTTCCCCACAGTGGCATGTTACCTCAGCTTACATAGGAGGCCCGCCCCCCTGCCAATACCAGTTGGGGATTGGTCAGGGCTCCCACATGAGCTGCCCGCCACTCCAGTTCCAGGCCCTGCTCCCTGGAAGCAGGGGAGGCGCCTCAGAACTAGAGCACAGGTGGTCACACCCACTGCTACTCTAACTACTCCCTGCTCCCAGATGATCAAAACAGACAGGCCTAGCTTAGAGCATAGGCCTGCCTAAATGTACCTGTGCTGACAGTTTCCCTAGCAAAAAATCCTATGCTAGCACCTACCTATTGGTAGAGGGTGCTACACCTATATACTCCTAATCGGTCCTTGCTTTGCCCTTGTCTTATCGAAAGAGAGAGAGAGAGAGACAGAGAGAGAAGAAAATTGGCTGTCAAAAATTGCTTTACGACAATATGATCATTAGTACACAGCTTTCAGGAGCCAATCACGACAGTTCATGTAACAATATCCGAAGGGACAAGCACAAGAGCTTTTCTAGGATGATAGCACAGCGAACAATGTTTGTTTATTTAGTACAGTATTCAACTGTAGAAAATCAGAAGATCAAGGCCATGCATGTTCAAAAACTAAATAGATTACAATACATTACATCTCTTCTGAAGTTGTATTCTGTCGTATGAGAATTTTGTAACTTTAGTAACCCCTTTATTTTCGATTTGAGACTAATATGAAGAAGATCATTAGTCCGATATTCTCATTGTATGTATGCAGCTTTAGTCTGTTATTTTTCAAAAGTTCTATGGAAGATGTATTAGATACAGGGATGTGACAAACCATTTACCACTGACAGGGGTGCTTACGATGATCAGCTTTCATTTATTCATGTAAAACCTTTATCTCAAAATGGAAAAAAAAAAAAACAGTGTGAGCTGGAGTTTAGCTTCAATTTTTGGAAGATTCCAAATTTGCCAGTACATCTACCACTTCCCTCCCCCCAGACTGCCAATGTTATTACTCGAAGGTGCCCCCTGTGGTCCTTCCTGCAGAGTGGGGGCACGCTAATACCAGGTGAAAACAGAGGGAAAAAGCCTGAAAAAAAGAAAACAAATGCAGCCATCACATCTAATGTTTGCTAAGCTGCAATATATTACATTTTTGGTTTTGGGTTTAATACTGCTTTAATATTATGTAGAACTAAAGGTATTGCCTTTGAGATAAAGATTTGAGAGATGCGATAGTATATCAATTATTTTGCAATGGGGCTCCATCACACGTAGCTACAGACTTTGCCTGCAGCTTACATAAAAAAAAGCTTTCATGCCATGCCTGATATTTATACATGTTTTTTTCATAAGCTGTAACCTTTGTACTGTTAAAAGCCTGAAATGGGGTTATAAGTAAACCTGCACTTTAAAATGCAGGCCTTTTGTAATGCATTTTAATGTTGTGGTTTTCAGCTGGTGCTACACTGTAGCCATTTATGTTTTCAGATGAATGATTTGGAAAAATGCAGTGATTATGCAGCTCAGATATCCTTAGGTTTACCTGCACTTTGATCTGCTTTAATGGCTTTTTTTTGTTGTTGAAAGAATGTCAGAAACCTTAAAAGCTATCTCATACTACTTGTATAGTCTCAACATTTTATACAGGAAATCGTAAGACCATTTCTCATCCAAAACTTTCCAGTCTTTAAACACTATACCAGAACAGATCATTCTGTAAATTACAGTATACAGCCTAGTACTCTGAAAAATGAAGGTGCAAATTAGGAGTGGTCATCGACAGTGCTTAACAAATCGTTAATGAAATAATATGCAGCAAATCCTTCATTGGCACAATAATAAGTAAATACACAACAGGGGGTGTTGAGCTGGTGAATAACAAGTAAAACAAGCACTGTGCAAATAGTAACATCTTCAGATGTCCTTGTAACCAGTGGCGGCTGCTGAATATTTGGGGGGGGGGGAGCGGCAAACACCCCCCTCCCCCCCGGCGGGTCAGACGGGAAGGCGGCGATACGTGCCTTAATCTCTGATGACGAGGCGGTGCTTGATCCTGGAAGTGACTTACTGTAATATGCAGCATGGGGGGGTTAATCTACTGCCACTGGTCACTGATGAAATAGTGGCTGACCAGTGGCAGTTAATTAACCCTGACATTGGTGCCACTTATGCAGCACAAAGGGGTTAATTAACTGCCATTGATCAGCCACTAATGCATCAGTGATCAGTGGCAGTACATTAACCCCCCCCATGCTGCATATTACAAATACCATTGGTAATTAACCACTTAAAAAGACAACCCGTCACAGTACATATACTGCTACGGGGTGGCAGCTACAGGAGTATGACGCTGCCTGTTTAAGGGTTTTGGGCTCATGCTCCCACGGCCCCGCCCACCTACTCCCCTGTGATTTGACACAGCAGGAGACTGTCAGCAGATCCCAGCCAATGATTCACGGCTGGGACCTGCTTATCAGCTGTGTCAAATCACAGCCCAGGGCTCTGTGTTGATAATCAATAAAAGGCTCTTTACAGAGGGAATGATCACTTTTTTCTTTTCCCTGCAAAGCAGGAAAAAGAACAAATTGATCTTCAGTAAAAAGCAGCACACACAGGAAACATAGTTGATTCCCATCGTAAGTTGTTGATCGACGCCATTACTAGTATAAAAAAAAATCCAAAATATATCCTATTGTTTGTAGGCATCTTAGCTTTCACACAAACCAATTATTATATACTGATTGTTTACCAACGACAATACATTTTGCCCTAAATTTATAAAGATTTTTTTTTTTTTTTTTTGTCATTGGATGTCTTATAGCAGTAGTGGTAGTAGTGGTGTGCAAATACCACCAAAAGAAAGCTTTATTTGTGTGAAAAAAAATGATTGCAATTGCCAGTTACAGTAACGCAGTTCTAAATAGCAAAAAATGGACCGATCATGAAGCGGGTAAAATCTTCTGGAGCTCAAGTGGTTAATTAACCCCCGCACCCCCAGAGAGTTAACCACTCCAGCCAGTTCACATGGGGATTGCAGACACTGCGATTTGCTGCGTTATTATTTTAAAGCACTTTAAGTGCCTCCAATAAAAATACATATAATTAAAATGTGTGAGTGAACTCTGTTCCTATCAAATTAAACCTAACTTAATTTGTATTGTTTTAAGTACTTTCTTGTTTTGTGCTTCTAAAAAAAAAAAAAAAAAACATTAAAATCCTTGCGTCCGGCCCCTGCATGGAAATTAGTGGCCGGGCGCATGGATTAGGCCTGCGCCCTTAATGAAGCAGCCGCCACTGCTTGTAACCATGATCCAGCATAACATTTTCTGCTACTGAATAGTCCCCTCCTGGCCTAGCTTCTATATGTTTATCCTACTTCGTATTAGTATCTACAGTAGCAACTACAGGAATATGAGCAGCAATTATCGTTCCATCTATTTGTATGGCCTGGCTTGTGAAGTGGAAAATAGACAATAGGGTTGTAGCAACACAAAAAAGGTTTATCAACAGAAAATCTTGAAATTAAGCAAAGTAGCAGATAATCTGAGAGTTTATCCTTTGAGTAAATGTGCTTTTTTTTTTGTTCATTTTCAGTAACAAGATCAACATCTGCAAAAACAACTGCATTAGATTTGGGTTATGGGAAAAATCTAGGCAAACTGATACTGCTTAAAGTGTCACTAAACCTGCATCATAAAAAATATCAGTAAATCTTTTATTACATGTTGTTCATACTCATTCAGTCACTATGAGATTAGTTTTCTGTATCTGCAAAAAACATGGTTGATCGTACTCCTTTCTATCGCCCCCTTCTGCCCATGTCCCCAATTCAGCTAGGGATTTTGCAGAGCAGTGTTGGCAACTCTGTACATGCTCAGTTTCTATGCTGAGCATTTCCTCCCTATCACATCTGAGCAGCCCATGTGACTATAGAGTCACACATGTGGGTATATACACAGCCCACAGTGACAGCCTACTCCCTCCTTCCTCCTCCATGCCCACTAACCAGTTAAACACAATGGGGGCAGGATATTACATGTAGATTAATGGAGGCTCACCTCCCTCCTTTTCTAAGACACAGGCTGGAGGGGCGTGGCACAGCTTGTAACTGGCAGAAATCCACCCACACCATGGTATTTCCACAAAATAATAAATATTTTATTTCTAATATATATTTGTATGACAATTTAAAATACTTTATTGATATTAATTATGTGGGTGTATACACAGTGGTAGATTACAGCCCATTCCCTCCCTCCCTCCTTCCTCCTCCATGCCCATTAACCAGCTAAACATAATGGGGGTGGGATATTACATGTAGATTATTGGAGACTTCACCTCCCTCCTATTCTAAGACACAGGCTGGAGGGGTGTGACAAATGTGAAGCCTGTAACTGGCAGAAATCCACCCACACCATGTTATTGCCAAAAAAATAAAAAAAGATTTGATTTCAAATATATATTTGTATGACAATTTAAACAGCATATTGATATTAATTATTTATTTTTACTCTGTATTCCAAAGGCTGTTTTTTTTTTTTTTAATTTTGAGCATGTGACCAGCAGCAGAGGACTAAAAGCTCCTCCTGCTTACGTTTTCCTGTAGACAGGCTGGGATGGGAATGAGTCATGTGACAGCTGTATATCGATTAGGAAAAAGTTACTTAGATTTTTCTTTTTTTTTAAATTAAAACAATTACAGTACCATCATCCACATACAGAAAGAGGAGGGGGAATGTAAATTAAACAGTGTGTGTTTAGTATCACTTTAATGCATTCTTCTTGCTCTTACCTCGTTATTTTGAGGGACACAGGAAGTCTTTTACCTTTAAGTTATACTGTCAAGTTATACTGTCAACTATGAGAGGATCGAACACTTTCAAAAACTGTAGGCCTGCCCAGGATAACCCCTCCTACTACCAGCATGTCTCAGTTGTTTGCTAGTGTCCTAGGAGAATGGACTTCTTTCCTTCGGCTTTGCTGTAGGCTAATTTTACAAGTGTCAATTTTTTCTTTGGTGTGCTGTGTCCAGACTCTGCTGGACTGAAAGTAGGCCCGGCCGAGCACCAGAAGCTACCTCAGTTTTTAAATTGTTGACAACCTTTAAAAAACCTGCTATCTTCTGGTTCCAACTGTGCAAGGGGTTAATGAACAAACTTTCTTACAACATTCTTTCCCTGAGAATTTTTGTTTGAAATGCTTACCTTTGACTTTGCTTTGCCAAACTGTGGCTGATTGGTCAAAGTCTATTAGAAGGTTTTTTTTTTTACTACTTAGGTTAATCCCTTGGTTCTTCAATGTTTGGAGAATGGTTATTACTTTAAATTATAGTTGTGAGGGGCTGCTGGGGTTTCCCATCTCATCTCCTGTATGAGTACGCATGTGGCTGCTCTGCCTGGCCTTTAAATTACAACATCTCTTTGATCCCAGTCCGCCTGCAAGGTCTGAAGCTATAGGTACCCAACACACTCAGACAAACCTTCCCCAGCATGAAGATATACCCTCACTTTTTAAAGTAGGGGTTGTATGTCAGCCTTTACAGACACTGCAAAAACTTTCATCTCAGATGCTTGGGTGGAGGAAATGATTTCCAGGGGCTACCCAGTAGAATTTCACTCCAAGGCCTCTCCACCACTTCTTCCTTCTGCCTTTTTATATCACCTCACAGATTAACAGATTTCCATGTTTTCATTTCCCCAATTCCTGTCGCCTAATGGTTTCAGGGTTTTACTCCAACCTGTTCACAGTTCTGAAACCCAAATGGGGCATATGCCCCATCTTGAATCTCAAAGTGCTGAATGTCTTCATTTGAGCTCTGAAATTTTTCATGGAATCCACTAGGTCTATCATAACCTCCTTCAACTGGAACGTATCTTGTTTTCTGTGGACATAAGGGATGCAGATATGCATGTCTCCATCTATGCAGCACACCAGCCTTTCCTAAACTTTTAAAGGGGTCTTGCAGTTTGTGGCCCTTATAGCCTTGACTGTCGAGACATTACATTTGTTTTATATACCAATGGCCTCCCACGCCTTGAGTAAAGCCTTGTTTCAGGGAGTGCCCCATGTGGCTTCCCCTGTTTGTTCCTCTGTAACTAGGGATCTGAATCAGCTTGTTGTGCTGCAAAAACCACTGTTTGAACTCATTAGAGATTTTTCTTTTCTTATGCTCACCCACAAAGTGATGTTCCTTGTAGCCATCACCTTGCTTTAGCCTGTTAGGAATCCTTGTTGGTCTTACATAGAGACAAGATGTTGTTGACCATTAGGATTTCTTTCTTCCCCAAGGTAGTCTCTGCCTTTCACTTCAACCAGTAAAACATTCTTCTCAGTCTAGTTCCAGTTCACCCCAAGTAAATTTCACTCTATTGCCTGGATGTGGTTCAGACCTTGGAACGCCCTAGTAAAGGTTCACTGGTTTCTAGTTTTACCATTTACCTTTGGCTCATGTAGATAATCATCCAAGTTTCTTGTGTCAGGGGTTGGGTTCCATTCTCTCCTGTCAGGGTGCACTCTGCTAGGTTGGTGGGTGCTCCTTGGACTTTTCAGAATCAATCAACTGTTTCCCAGATTTTCAAGACTGCCACCTAGTCTTTTACTCACATGTTCTTTATTGATTTTTTTTTCAAGCTCACAACAATTTTTAATACCAGGCATATGGATTTGGATCAAAAGCTGGTGCTCACATTCTAAAATTACTAGCTGATAGAAATAATAATTTGTTTAGAATGTGACAAGTTTACTTTAGGTAGGTATAAAATAAAGAGATTCTGATAGGCTAAAGGGCAATTATATTGTTTGCATTACCTACATTTCTATTTTATTTACAATTGCATTCAGAGTTTTTTTTTTTAAAGCATACCTATGGTCAAATTTGAAATCATCTATTAATTTCCACATTTTGTTTCAATTATTTCTAGCCTGCTCATGCCTAATCTGAACCATCTTGATACATCTTGACACATATTCTTTAAATTCTACCAGGTGGATATTGTGACCTCAAGTATGAGGTCCTTCAGGTAGCTCTTTGAGCTGCAGGCCATGCAGATTTTTCTGCTGTTTTACTAGGCCTGTTAGTGTCTGTTTGCTGTGTTGCCAACTCCTCAGTTGAACTGCTTATGGACAACCCAAAGATGAAAGACTTTCTGTGTTCCTCAATTGAGGAAAAGAATATTGCTTTTTTGCACTCTCCAGGTCCTTCCATCTAAGTTTAAGAACATGCCTTTGGTACTGCATTGCTACAAAACTGAGACATGATGGTAGTAGCAGAGGTTATCCTGGAATGATCTACGTTTTTTTTTTGTTAGTTACTGTTCAATACCCCCGCAATTAGCAGTATAACCCAAAGTGAAAGACTTGCTGTGTCCCTCAATAGACTTCAAGAAAAGGATTTTACAGTGAATACCAAGACCCTGTTTTGTATATTGTTACAAACTGTTCCCTACCGCAGTCTTGCACATATCAACATTTTCACATGTTTTTCCTTTCTAGATTGATGTCCTGTTAACTTGACAGCTATTGAAGCAGTGGCTCTTTGTTGCCTCTAATTACTGTCTGTCAACTGAGGCATGATGGTAGCAGCAGTGGTTATCCTGGACTGGCTTACAGTTTTTTATTAGCCGGTGCCCAATGCTCCTGCAGGTAGCAGTATAACCCAAAGCTGAAAACATTTCCTATGTCCTCCAATATACTTCAAGTAAAGGATTTTATAGTGAATTTTATATATTGTTAGAAACTGTCCCCTAGCACAGTCTTGTAATCATCAACATTTTTTACATTTTTTTCTCTTTCTTACTGGGTGCCCTGGTATCTTCACAGTTATCGTGAAAGCAGTTGCTCTTTGTTTTCTCTAATTGTCATCTGTTGCTATCTCTACTGGAATACAACACAATAATTATAAGTTTCTTAAGTTATTTACATTTTAGTTATATCATTTAATGTTTTTTGTGGTAAAAGATTGCCAAATGACACAAGTAAGAGCAAATCAAAGAAGGACACCAATCTTAAACAACAACATTTGTAATATAAATGTAAAGATCAGGTGCACAGAATGATAACGTTATATGCTTTATTTCTGTTCTCCACCTGAGAATCCACCAGCTGCTTCTACTGCTCCATAATGACAATGTCAGATGGACATTTATTGGTCTGCATCTACACTGCCACATTTTCCTGTGACAAAATGGTTTACCTTGAAATATTTTGTAATGGATATATGAATGTGTTGGCAGATCTTTTTTTAAGGGGAAGCTACAACTTTTTTATGTAGATAAAAATGTTTTCAGTTTATAAACCATTTTTTATATCATTTTTTCCATTACTTGTATAAAATATTTATTTTACAAATGAACATTGAATAGAGAATGTTTCTATGGTGCAGTATCAGTAGAGCATATTGTGCCTTCTAATAAGAAAGTCCAGCAGTTTTAGCTGAATATCGGATTCTGTCTGATGCTTCATAAAGAACCATATCAGCAGGGAAATGGGCTGTCCCTCTTCTGACATCTATATGTCTGCTCCTTGACCCATAGGCCCCAAAAAGGCCCTGTAAAGGATCTCCCTGGGTGGCAAAGGATGCACAGGTTTTCAGTTGGGAGGTGCCAATGCCATCTACTATGTTGAGAGTAGAATGGTAAGTGTTTTTTGGACCATTTTACCGGTTTGCATGCAGTACAGCTTCCTGGCAAACCCCAGTTCAGAGTCGATTTGCTTAGCTCTTCTCATAACTTTTGCGGAATTTAGATAATTTTACATGCAAAGGTGCATGCTATGGTGCAAAAACTTTGCATTCACCATACTGCCAGGGGACAAGGCTACCATGTACACTACTTCATAAGAAAAAAAAGTGTTTTTATAATTATCAGTATTAATATACACCACTGAGTGAGTAACATTAATTATCTTGTAACAATGCCTTCTAAAATCAGTGGCATATATTAGGCAGCAAGTGAACATGTTGTCCCCGAAGTTGATATGTTAAAAGTAGAATAAATTGGCGATTTTGACAAGGGCCAAATTGTAATGGCTAGACAGCTAGATCAGAGGAACTCCAGAACTACAGTTTTTGTGGGATGTTTCCAGTCTGTAGTGGTCAGGACCTACCAAGAGTGGTCAAAGAAATGAAAACTGGTGAACTGGCAACATGGTCATGGGTGACAAAGGCTCATTGATGCACATGGGGAGTGAAGGCTGGTCTGTGTAGTCCGATGCAATAGAAGAGCTACTGTAGCTCAAATTGCTAAAAAAGTTAATGCTGGTTCCAATAGAAAGGTGTCAGAACACACAGTGCATCACAGTTTGTTGTGTATGGGGCTGTGTAGCCGCAGACTGGTCAGGGTGCCCATGCTTACTCGTGTCTACAGTCAAATGCACCTACAATGGGCACATGAGCATCAGTAATAGACCACAGAGCAATGGAAGAAGGTGGCCTGGTCTGATGAATCACATTTTTTTTTTACCAAATGTGGATGGCTGGGTACACATGCATCTCTTACCTGAGGAAGAGATGGCACCAGGATGCAGTATAGGAAGAGGGTAAGCTGGTGGATGCAGTGTGATGCTTTTAACAATGTACTGCTGGAACACATACCATCTAACTAAACATTGTTGCTGACCAAGTAAACTCCTTCATTGAAATGGCATTCCCCGATGGCAGTGGTCTCTTTCAACAGGATAATGTGCTCTGCCACACTGCAAAAATGGTTTAAGAATAGTTTGAGGAACACAACATCAAGTCTGAGGTGGTGACTAGGCCTCCACATTTTTCCAATACAATCAAAATTCTGTGATATGTGCTGGAAAAACAAGTTGGATTCATGGAGGCCCTATTTCGCAACTTACTGGACCTAAAGAATCTGCTACTGTGGGCATGGTGCCAGATACCACAGACTACCTTCAGAGATCTTGTTGTATCCATGCCTTGATGAGTCAGGGATTTTTTGGTGACAAAAGGGGGACCTACTTAATAATAGGTGGGTGGTCATAATGATATCTCTGATCAGTGTAAATGCTTTGCATAGCATTCCCAGTCTCCGGATCTTGAAGGACCAATGAACTTTTGGTGCACAGGATGCAAAGTGGACTTTACATTTTATCTCTGAAAGTGATCCCATGTTTTGCCAAAGTAACACATTCACATTCACTTCAATCCTTCACCACTTTGGGATGTGGGGAAGCATGGGACTCACTCCCCGTTATGTCATGTATCAGCATTCCCACTTGTTGACCAGCCCATTACTGTCACATGTTCATGAAATTTTTCATATGGGTTGTATGCGAATAATGCTTATTTTTTAAGTAAAGAAATGTAGATATAACCTTATTGGAAATAATACGACATGTCAAGGCTTGATCCAGAATGATTAAGCTCATTTCTGTTGTGTGAAACGCGTCTACCTTGACCACTGCTGGTGTCAGTTTGGATATTTTGATATCCCAATAAACTTTACCTGGAGCCCACGTGAGGTACAGTCTTACCTTTTTTTGTTGATCCAGAATGAACCTTGTTCCTTTGAAATTAATTTATTTGTGTTATGTTTGTTGATTACTTAACAGTATGATAGATTTCTTGAGGTTATTTTAGACCATTGTACAATCATTTTCAGGCTTTATCTTCATCTGCTAATGAATGTTTTCTATATGGAAACTTTTCAAATTTACTTATCTTTCACTTTGCGATGTTACATTTGCCTTGCATGATGTGAGGCTTAGTCTTGGCTCTGCTCCCAGAGTTGCAGTGGCAATGGGCCAGCAGGGTTGTAGCCAAAATGCAAGTAAATAACTCTGCCTGAACATAAAGCCAATGTCAGAAAAAATTCCACTTTTATCCATAGAGTTGTTAAGAAAAACACTGGTTCACAAAAGCAGGGTTCTCATTGCAAAACTTTTAGTCTGTATACCATTTTCTTGACTTGCCCATCTAGCCCTGCAGTCACTCAGTGATAAACATAATGTTTTTTTGGACAGTTGTGGTTGTTAACTTTTTGATTAATATTCATTATGAGCAACATATATGTAGCGCTTACTCTCGTAGGAGCCACTGGAATTTTGCCCAGGTTCTTCCCCAGTGGATTTCCCCACAGCCAGGCACACGATTTCAGACACACACACACACAACCAGTCTAGGGGTTTTGTTTTTGTTAGTTTTATTTTTGGAGAGCTTGGATAGGGTTGAGGGAATTGAGTAGGATACTCCAAAAACAGAAACTATGTACAGTTTGAGGACAGTGAACTGAAGCAGAAGTCCTTGCATATAGCAAACTGCGGACTTGGCTTTGTTATATAGAAGCAGGCTGCTTTCTTTAGAACAATAAGACACCACCCCACCAGAGGCCTCACAAACAGCAAGCACATGGCAGACCTGCCCTGGAGGGCAGCAAGCCCTTCAGGCTGGAACGATCCTCTCCAGGAAAAGACCCCAAGCTCTGTGTACTATATATACAATCTACCAGCAGCCTTTAGGGCCAGCTCCCTGGGATTGACCAGGGCTGTATAAATATTCACACTGCCATCTGCATAGCTCCACACCTATAATCCAGAAAGTCCTACTGGTTTCTGGAAAGCAGAGGGAGCTATCAGATTGGCAGCAGCTGAGAACACTGAACAGGCCTAACTAATAAACTGCAGCCACACTGGATACAGTAAGGGAAGCTAAATTTACCTAACCAAAACACACCCAGCTCCACTGAACACACTGAGCCAGCACCACATCTAACTGATCCTAGCAGCTATATAGGAGAGTGTTATATATAGAACTTTCTCATTGGAATGCAAATTCATGTAGTTAAATGTAGTTAAATGCAAGCAGTCCACCCAGCCTTGCTAAGGCAGCAAATCATGGCTTAATCTCTACTTCCTAGATTGTAAGCTCTAATGAGCAGGGCCCTCTGATTCCTCCTGTATTGAATTGAATTGTATTGTACTTGTACTGTCTGCCCTAATGTTGTAAAGCGCTGCGTAAACTGTCGGCGCTATATAAATCCTGTATAATAATAATAAATAATAATAATACTGCCCTTCTGTTAGTTTTACAGTTCGTTCCTGTCTGTGTCTCAGGGGTACTGATATACAGGGCAGGACCGGTTACCAAACTGACAGTGGAGACCTGCAGGCAGGCTCAGACCGAAAACCAAAAACACAGGCAGGAGAGAATGTCTTTGTATGTAAACCTGAAACTAACCCGCAAAATCAGTTTGTAATATATATATACTCACTTTTGTTGCCTGCGACTTAGACATTAATGGCTTTGTGTTGAGTTATTTTGAGGGGACAGCAAATTTACACTGTTAATTACACTGTTATACAAGCTGTACACTCACTACTTTACATTGTAGCAAAGTGTCATTTCTTCAGTGTTGTCACATGAAAAGATATAATAAAATATTTCCAAAAATGTGCGGGGTGTACTCACTTTTGTGAGATACTGTATATATAAATATATATATATATGCCCACCCCATATCCCCTGAACAAACTAGAATGTTTCAAGCCCCTTTGTATTTATTGTTCAGTTTTGAAATATTTTATAATAAAGCAGTGTAAGTTATTATTTTAGACTAACACAGGTCTCAATAGTATGATTGTTTTTAACATGAATGGTGGAGACTCGAGGGGCTTGTAATTATTTTGCTTTGAGGCCCCGCTTTATGTAGTTACCCCCCCCCCCCCCAATGTTTTCCTATAACAAATATATGCCATTTTTGTAAAGGAGATATGCTCTAGCTGGCTCAGTAGGAAACCAAAAAGATTAAGGTTTTAGAAAGGTCTATCGCATGTATATATAAACCTCTTGGCTCCCAAGAGTAAGAATTGTTTACCTGCATTGCTATCTGACAAGGGCAGCTTGTCTCATGTCCACTGAGCCTTCAGGGAGCCTGTGTCTTAAAAGGTTGGTGAATAAAGGAGATTCAATCTGTCCCACTTTGTCCCAGGGTTGTAAATGTCATTGATATAAGACATCTGTGCTTTGAATCTCTGCACCTTAAATTATGTTCCCTGCTTTTGGAAAGAAATGTTTGTATCTCACAAGAAAGGCAAAACAAGACACTTCATTATCTCTTCCTTCAATAAGGCGTGATCGTTAAAAAGATATCTAGGAAACACAGGGAATGTTTGTTATCAATAAAGGTGCTCAGTGGACTTTGATGAATTAAAGTGCCCAGGGGATGTCACGGAACATATCCTTTCTGCTCCTCTAGGGACCACCAGAGCATTGCCTGAAACTAGATAGCTGTTCAGACATTTTAATACCAGATGCCTCGCTATAAGATTTATTTCTGTGAACTGCCATTAATGGGTGATACAGGTGTTTTGCAGTGGAACAGTTTACAGGCTGCTTGGGGATTTCGGGACATGATTTGTTTATTTTCGCAACAGAGATAAGTCAAGGCTTTCTTCTGCCTTGACAGGGTGTTAAATGATGCCCTACCCTTGGGCTATCATTGTCAATTAAAGCGCATGGTCATTTTTTGAAAAGGCAATATTTATTTATTTATTTATTTATTATTTATTTCAGGTACTTATATAGCGCCATCAATTTACGCAGCGCTTTACATATATATATTATACATTCACATCAGTCCCTATACCCTCAAGGAGCTTACAATCTAAGGTCCCTAACTCACATTCATACCTATACTAGGGCCGATTTAGACAGGATCCAATTAACCTACCAGCATGTCTTTGGAGTGTGGGAGGAAACCGGAGTACCTGTAGAATAGACATCATAAGTAGTCATACTGTACACATGGCACTTTTCAGTGAACTTCACCCACTTTTTATCTATCAGAATCACATATACATTCGCAGTCATTTACCACCCACAAGTTAGCTAGTGATAAACTGACAGATTCAATACAGTGTACCTAAGATTTTATTTTAAAATTGAAGAAAACAATATTATTTTTGTCAAAAACAATCTGATTTTTCCTCCAGACTTGATTGGGGAAACTTCGATCCAATCTCCATGGGGCAGTTGAAACCATCATTTAATGTCTTCAATTGATTTTCAATTTTGATGAAAAACTGATTTAAAAGATTGATTGCGATGTCAATTTAACACTTGAATGGCCAGGTTTAGGGTATGCATACATGGTCAATATGCAGCTGACCGAGCCGCATACATCGAGCTGCACAGCCCAAAGCAGTCCAAAGAAGTCCTCATACATTGCTTTTAGGATTCATTGAATCCTACCTGTGGCTGTCCTGGGGTGTTCTCCTGCACTGAGCTTTTTTGCTGAGCACAGTGCAAGTCATCTTAACAGCACTTGCTTTGCACTGGGTTCATCAAAACAACCTAGTGCAAGTGCACTCCCTTGGAGCACTACGTCAGGTTCAGATAATACTAAAAGCAGGGGGTGAAGAGGGAAGGGCTGCTCTCACTGTCTTTGCTTGACTGGCTAAGATGGCCTCTGATTGTATACCAGCCTTTAAAATGCTCATATGTCAGCCAATTATTGACAGTACACCTGCCAAGAGAAAATTATGAGGGTTCCCAATGCTGGTATCTTGCTGGGTCTGGCTTCAGTACATGTAAGTCACAGAGCTGCAACAGACATGCTGTAAGAAATGCGCTGGAATTGCTTATTTTTATACTTTTTTCCCTGGTCAATAACTTGGAAAGCATTGAAGTCAAATGATCAGCATGACAGCGAGGCCACAAACAACCTCAAAAGAACAGTTTATCAATGGTGGCATTCATAATTCATGACAGTACTTTAAAACAGTCCTAATTTGCAAATAAGCCTACCTCTATATACAGTAGTAAGCACAAAGCAACTCTGACCAATTTCTATTTGATTGGATAAAATTTGCATGATAACTACATGTGCAGTCATTGTCTACATTTATTTTTCTGCCCTTTTGACCTATAAGTTTGGGGCAAGAGCATGAAGTGACTCCATCAAGTTAATTTGTGATCACCTAAAAAAAAACACATTTTCAATACAATTCTTACCTATAGTTTCAGCAACAAGGTCTGCATGGTTTGAACATACTGACTACTGGTTGCCCCTAACACTCTTATGCTGCGTACACACGGTCGGAATTTCCGACACCAAATGTTCGATGTGAGCTTGTTGTCGGAAATTCCGACCACGTGTAGGCTCCATCGGACATTTGCTGTCAGAATTTCCAACAACAAATGTTTGAGAGCTGGATCTCAAATTTTCCGACAACAAAATCTGTTGTCGTAAATTCCGAGCGAGTGTAGACAATTCTGACTCACAAAATTCCACGCATGCTCTGAATCAATTACAAGACAGAAGCGCTCGATCTGGTAAAACTAGCGTTCATAATGGAGATAGCACATTCGTCATGCTGCAAATTTTTAAATCTTTTAATGTAGTGCATTCTCTTCTTCTTTATAATGCTAGAATAATGACGTTGTTTTGCTGCTGATATTCACACAGAGTTCTGACAAACTGATTTCTTTATTATTTCTCGTGATCTCCTGAATAATCTTTTTTTTTTATTACGCCAGATGTCCAAAATAATGTTTAGAATTTTTTTTATAGTGATCGACTTTTTTTTTTTTTTTTTAATCAAGATCTAATTTTTTTTTTTCTATTTTTTTTTCTAGTGATCTCCATAATATTTGTTGTCGTTTTGTATGTCAAGTTACCACAACACCATTATTATCTTAATATGACATTGTATTTTTGAAATGTACCTACTCACAAACAAACTGTCCTTTTTGAAGTAAAACACATAGCCAAGTATTTGTGGAAAAAAATAGATATTGATTAGGGGTCATAACAAAATAAAGAGGAAGGCAACGCTGGATAAACTGTTGAAATTGGCGAAGCCTTTGTACCCCAGGGCAAACATCAATTATTTGCCAGGCAAAATTGGTAGCCTGAGCAGTCCATTTAATAGGGAGCACAATACGGTCCAGGACTCCAAGAGATCGGGAGCAGCAGCAGATGACATATATGTCCCGAGGCTGTGGTCATACAACAGCCTGCGTCTTTTGTCAGACCAGACTGAACCCAGGCCATCACACTCTTTCCTTCCTTCCACGCTTGCTTCCAGGCTGTGGCTGTGTTGTTGGAGTTGTGGCAGGAGGTGAAGGTGGAGGTGGAGGAGGATGGTCCAACTCACAAACATGGCTTTTGTTTGTGAGTTCGCCCCTCAACCCCTTATTTAGTCCCTGATAGATCACTTCCTCACAAATGAGGCATTGGCCCAGCTCCATTTCCTGCATTTTGCTGGCAGCCATGCAGGCATAGGCCTCTTGAAGATTGGGGGTGGTTCTGAGGGCCGCAGTAGCCTGCCAAATCAAAGTAAGTGCTGACTCCTCCACGTTCCTCCCCTTCCAGGGCCTTTTTGTTGGAAGGCGAAGGGGAGGAACCTGCAATTCAGTCAGGCTACTGGGCCTGGCCACCTCCTGGCTGCCACTTTCCCCCGCCACCTCCTGGCTGCCACTTTCCCCCGCTTCCTCCTGGCTGCCACTTTCCACAGCCTCCTCCTGGCTGAGGCTTTCCCGTGTATAAAAATGGGACAAACTTTTAGTTTTTTGTTCATCAATAACACACAATTTTGAGAAATATGTTGAACAATGCTGTATCTGACTTAAGCTGGGCTCCTCCACTTCTTCCTGGGTGGAAGGCCCAGGTTGGACGTCGGAAGCCTCAGCTGAGGTGGAAGGAAGCATGGAAGGAAGAGTTCAGAGTGATGGCCTGATTTCAGTCTGGTCTGCAGAAATCGCAGTCCGTCGTAGTACCACAGCCTGGGTACATAAATGTCATCTGCTGCTGCTCCTGATCTCATGGAATCCTGGACCTTCTTGCGCTCCCTATTATAAGTGCTCCTCAGGCCACCAATTTTGGCCTTCAAATAGGGGATGGTTGCTGTGGGGATCTGTGGCTTCACCAATTCCTTCAATTGATCCAGCGTTACGTTCCTCTTTATTTTATTATTATATAAGGGGTGTTTTACCTGCCACAGACAGGGCAGCTCTCTGTACATATCAATGAATTGGGGGGAAGTCTTGATCGTTAAATTGATCCAATCGATTCAACACAAGACAAACCCTAACGTCAGGCTAAACTCTCATAATCTTTTCCCAATATAGGCCTCAGTCTATAAGAAATATAGGCCACTGATGCCCAAAGTTAAATTGTACCTTCGTTAGCATGATCGGCGCTTCCGATACTCCTTCCTCCACTCACAGATCATGCGTACGAGGCACGCGTGTTACGCTTTATATACACTGCGCATGTGTGAAACTCCGCCCGCCCCTGACCTTCTTTCTAGCATATTCCCTGCCCCTTCTCTTTCAGCGCAGTGGGAGAGCACATGGCGGAGAGACAACAAGTGAATGATAGTAGCAGCAACGACCAAAAGCCCGGAGCCCGAAACATCCCGATCCAGGAGGAGATATAAGGCCTCAAATATGTCCCTTGTAGAGATGGTGGAGATCTTGAAGAGGGACAACTATGATGGGAAGTATGGACCGTACCCAAACCCAAATGTGAGAAAGGCCAAGATCATGACTAAAGTTGTGAGAAGTCTGCAGAGGAATTTTCGGGTATGACGATCCAAGAAGCAATTGAGGAAACACTGGTCAGACCTGAAATTGAGGGAGCACGATCAGTACAGAAGGATCAGGAAACTGCTTCTAAAAAGTAAGTAGTTGTCCTGTGTTCCTATTATTATTATTACTTGCATGCTGCTCCATGTGCTTTTTTTTACTGTTGTACAGTTTAAAATGGCAACTTTCAGGTTCATGGGCACAGTAATTGTTTGTAGTAAACATCGTTCGTTCGCCCACTAATACAATGTTTTTGGCAGATGTAGGTTAACTACATTTGTTCATGCCTATTTGTAGTAAACAAAGTTTGTTGTCTAGATGGGTTTGTAACTAGAATGAAATGCAAACTTGATTCAGTGTAAGGAGAGGACACTCAGCAGCTGTTTACACATATGGACGCAGGAGCACTAATGTGGGACACCAGAACACCCTTTTTAGGGTGTCCCACACAGGTGCTCCAGTAGATACTAGGGATGTCTCCATGTGTGAAACTTGACCAAAAAAGGTAAGTATTCCAGCTTTAAGACAGGGAAAAAATCATGTCTTTAGCTTTGAACTCTACCAAAACAAACAATTGTACAACACTTCCAAGCAATGTTTCATATTCCTATTTCTTGCCTCAAATATCTGTGTGCTAAGTATACCATTTTTGTCTTCACATAGGGGAACGTATGAGGACACCAGGAACCCTACACCTCATAAATAAGGGGAAGTCACCACACAACAACCTGAGAATGTGGATGCAGAACCTGAGGATGTGGAGGGAGAGGTTCGGGAAGGGCAAAATAGTGACCACAACAGGTCAGTGTGTAAGACCACAGCTTCAGGTAATAGATGTATGCCTGCATATTTATAATACATGTTTTTTTTTTTAATTTTAGGTGATGTGGATGTTGTGGAAGAAGAAACTCATTTCACCAGTGCAAGTACACAAGTCCCCATCGGGGAGATAATGGTGTGCAATCGGGATTTAGAGCTGATAAAGGAAAACATCAACGATGTTAAAAAAAAAATGAACAACATTGATGTTTTAGGCAGCATCTAAAACACACAAAAATTGTACCGTTTTGTTGTGTAATTTTATATTTTAAATCAAGTTTTCAAGTATTTTAAAAGCCAAATTTTGAAGATGCACACAGTGGGGGTTATTTACGAAAGGCAAATCCACTTTACACTGCAAGTGCACTTGAAAGTGCACTGAAAATGCACTTGGAAGTGCAGTCGCTCTAAATCGGGGGGTAGATCTGAAATGAGGGGAAGCTCTGCTAATTTTACCATCCAATCATGTGCAAGCTAAAATGCTGTTTTTTTTTCCTTGCATGTCCCCCTTGGATCTGCAGCGACTTTAATTCCAAGTGCACTTTCAAGTGCACTTGCAGTGCAAAGTGGTTTTGCCTTTAGTAAATAACCCCCTGTGTGTCAACATGTGCTATCTGCCATCACGGGATATCAATGTATACGCTTTGTGGGTGCAAACCCTTCCTCGCTACTCAAGTAGGTGAGAGGAAGGGGTTGCACCCCCGAAACACGTCCATTGATCCCCCATGATGGGAGCTAGCACATGTTGACATTAAGCATGGGATCAGGAGGGAAATCCACATTTTGACTCCCAATTTGTGTGCATCTTCAAAATTTGGCTTTTACAGGGGTGACATCACCCCATCTGATGAAGGCAAGATCAACACAGTTTTGACATACTAATGTCTGATATTGCCTTCACTTTTTCAAAGTTGAACTTTGTAAGTTCCTGAGTTGTGTATGTTATGGTTTGAAACATGCCTGTTTAACCAAATGTCAAACATAAAAACAAAGATGTTGGTTTGTTCAAAAACCCTTTTCTAATGCACATGTGAATGTGCACGAAGTAAAATGTTTTATACTTAACAATGTGTGACTTCTTCTTTCAATGCTCAATACCAGTTTTTTGGAGTAAGTTGATGTTTACAGTGACAATGGGGGTTATTTACTAAAGGCAACTCCACTTTTCACTACAAGTGCACTTTCAGCGCAGTTTCAGTGCACTTTCAAGTGCACTTGCAGTGCAAAGTGTAGTTGCTTTTAGTAAATAACCCACACAGTGCTCTAAAATTGGCCCCAATCAGGCCATTTTAGGCACTCAAAACAATTAATTCATGGTGCTGAAAAGGATGATTATTTTTTATCATTAATGCAGAGAAGAAGAGATTGTCACCTCATGTATCAAATAAATTACGTTTGCACTATTTAAGAAAATGGCCAAAAAGAAAAGCCCATTGGAGAACCTAGGAGACAGCTAAAAGAAACACAAGCAGTAGATCAAATGAAATATTATTTCAGTTTCAAATAAAAATGTATTAACAAAAATGTTTCTCAAACATTTGCTGGTATATCAATGGCCCCCTACCCGCAAAGTACTCCAGATACTTTTGTCTGACTCCGCAGGCGCTTTGGGGGGGCAAGCCAGGACGGCCAGCTTCAAGTGCCGTCAGGGTTGGTTGATTGATCTGCAAAGCTGGCCTCAGGCCCAACTGAGGCCACATAGTTCTTGGCATTTTTCCCTAAAAAATTGTGCATAATGCAGCAGGCAACTATATGAGCCAGCTGGCCATTATGCCAAAAGCATTCTCCACCACTCTTCTGGCTCTGGCTAGCCAGTAGTTAAAAACCCTCTGGTCCGGGGTGAGGGTCCTCATGGGAAATGACCTCATCAGGTGTTCAAACGCTTCATCAGGGATGAACACGAATGGAAGACCAGCCACCTGGTCTTCCGCAGGTGGCAAGCCCAAGTCACCATTCTGGAGCAGTCTGTAAAACTCCATCTGGGCGAGGACTCCACCATCCGACATTCGGCCATTCTTCCCCACATTCACATACAAAAACACCGCCAACATCACAATACTATTAAACCCCTTGTAATAATAGTATGACCCCGAGTTGGGTGGTGGGATGATGTGGACGTATTTCCCATCGATTGCCCCTCCGCAGTTGGGAAAGTCCCACCACTGGGCAAAGTGGGATGCCACAGTCTGCCATTCCTGTGGGGTTGAAGGAAACTGTGGAGTCAAACAAGAAAAAAAAATTAGTACTTTTGCACATAACATTGCAAGCAGATTAGACACAAATATTCTTGACCAACATCAGAATAACATTTATTTTAAGGAGTATTTAAAGACAAAAGTACAAAAGGTCCACTTATCAGATTCCTCACCCCCTCTGATGGCCCATTGTAAAAATTTTAGGGTGGGGGGAGATGTTTTGGACAGGTAACACTCTCCAATTCATTGAGAGCTGAATGCATAAATAATGTATGTTACTTTGGCCAGCCCCTCCTTACTTACACTATTGGCAACCCACTGGACAGGTAAGAAGTGTCATAATACAAAAATATGGATGTACACTGTACAAATTGAAGCACATTTTTACATTCTGCAATTACCTATCAAGATAATAGGAGAACAAAACTTTAAACAGTGCCATTTGAAAGTATTCAGGCAGGCCCTTGCACTACATGCTTTGGTGAATTCATCCATAAATATGATCACAAAAGAGGTAGGTATAGTGTGTATGAGTTTGGCAAAGTCAGCAGATAGAGGATTGTTATTGGTTTACTTAGCGGTTGGGGGGAGGGAGGGTTCCAAATGAGTTTGGGACCCCTCTTGCACTCTGACAGAATTTAAGGACACAAATAACATTTGGACCCGTTTTAGGGGGTGTTTATGGTAAAGCACTACTATGGAGCAAACAAAATACATTGTTAAGTTACTAGGCTAGGTGTATATGGGCCCAGGATAGCATGCTGGGGAGGTTAGTGAACGCAAATATGCATGAAGGACAAAAAAGAACTTTAAAAACTTCCAGCATGCATGAGGACAAAGGGGACATTCACAACATATTACAATCATGGTAATTAGGGAATGATGAAAGAAATACAATACATTAGCAAACATTAAATACATAGAATGTGATGTTAAAAGATAAAACTTACCTTAATATAGTCCTTCTGCAGGACCTGTATAATGGCAGAACAGGCCTCTGGAATAATGATCCCCAGAGCCTGCGGGGAGATGCCTGTCCAGAACTTGATGTCCTGCAGACTTCTCCCCATCATCAAGTACCGCAACGTTGCGACTAGCCTCTGTTCCAGAGTGATGTCTTGCCGCATGCAGGTGTCCTGCCTGGTAATATAGGGGGACAGCAAAGCCAACAGACGGTGAAAAACGGGGTCCGTCATCCTGAGATAATTCCTGAAATCATCAGGATTATTCTCCTGGAACTCACGCAACAAAGGCATGTGAGAGAATTGGTCATGCTGGAGTAACCAATTCTTCGTCCATGAACTCCTCCCCGCTCTGTTCATGGACTGGGCTTGGGTCAAAGTAAGAACCCCAACACCAAGCCCCTGCACAGCACAAACTCTACGACGACTACGTACCCACATCATGGCTTCAAAACGGTCAGCTGGTCAGAAAAAACAGAACGCTCTGAAAATCAGAAAGGCCTGAGAAGAGTGAGCTGAAAATCAGAAGCAAGCGCACAAGAACGCACTGGAAAACAGAAGCAAACTATAAAAGAACGCACTGAAAAACAGATACGAACTGACTACACGCACTGAAAAACAGATACAAACCCACAAACACAAACTGAAGAGCAGTAACGAACTGAAAAGCACAAGGCTGAAAAGCACGAATCGTCTCTCACCAAACTTCTACTAACATGAGATTAGCAGAAAGAGCCCAAAGGGTGGTGTGCTGACTATTGAACTTCCCTTTTATAGTGCCGTCGTATGTGTTGTATGTCAGCGCGTTCTTGGCGATCGGAATTTCCGACAACATTTGTGCGACCGTGTGTATACAAGACAAGTTTGAGCCAACATCCATCGGAAGTAAGACCACGGTTTTGTTGTCGGAATTTCCGATCGTGTGTTCGCGGAATTAGGATGGCCACTAGTAGAATTTTGTTCGAAATTTATAGTTTTAAAAAAACAGTTGTTTGATTTTCTAATACTTTGTGGGGTAAAATCATTGTTTATTTTCGACTGTAGTGACAAGAAACTTTGCAGGATGGAAATTTTTTTTCAGACAAATTTATAACGTGGATTTTGTCCGAGAAAGACCATTTATTAAAAAATCAAATGTTAAAGGCAAATTAAATTTTGAAGTACTTTTGAACAACATTTCATCGAATGTACAGAGGCTTTTCATATTAATGTTCCTTTGTTTGTTCAAAAATCTGCTAGTGTAAGGCCAACTATATTGATACAACAAGGCCACCAACAAACATGCTTTAAAAATCATAAGGGTGATTTTTGTTACTGTGATGGTCCTAAGGTACAAAGGCAGCACCTTACATTTCTCCCATGGGGAATGGTCTGTACTTGACACTATTAGACCATGTGACCCAAAGCTGCTTGAAACTGAATGTGGCAGCTTAATATGACACATATGACAACATTCATTGTTTTTACTTGTTGCTTTGAACCGTACTTACATAAGCTGTGCGGCTTAGATATTATGAGGCTTTCCACGGCATGCTGTTCCTGCGTATTCTAGTTACTTAACAATTTTTCCTAAAATTTCAAATCACTGAGGTTATCAGGCATGCATGAAGCAGGAGCAAACCTTTCCACTCCACCTGTTTTCTAACAATACAATTATTTTGATCGGGTCTGCAGTCCAAATAAGCATATCAAATTTATTCATAGATGTTCTGATTTCTGAAACAGGATTTCTTTCACAGCTGGGATGAGCAAATCAGAGCTCCATTGTCCACCGAATCACATTAAGGGAAAACTAATATGAAAGCCGATATTGCTGATACAGCTCCTAAATCAGCGCCATTGTGGAATGTCTTGATTCCTGGGTGCAAAAACAGAATCAAAGTGTCTGCAGGAAAGGTTTAACCTTTTAATCCCTGGCAGCTCTATAGTGACAACATTTAATGTGACTTTTTTTAATTAAATTTAGCGGCAATAAAGCTTAAAGGGAATGTAGGGAGAGGGGGTGGGATAACCACCAGCTACCCTCTCCATCCACTCCCGGATGCAACACATGACACCCACAGTTCACTATGCCCTCAGGATGTACCCGCATGAGGTGTAAAGAACCGTAAGACACAAGTCAAATGTTATCTTGCATCAGTTCTTGATGCTGCTTAAAGGTTCGATACTCAAAACAAACTGCCCATGTTCAAAATGATGTGCTTTTAATTCAGAGGTTAAATTAAAAATATGATGGACCTGTAGCCTAGGGTATAATTTTATATTATATAAGAGAAAACATCACATTGATAAAAGAACACAAGAATATATACCATTTTCTGTTCAGAAGAATTGATGTAGGCCGTACCTTGCTCTTTTTTAATACTAACTTCTACCTTGGAGGTTCTGTCCTCATTATTACCACCTTATCAGAATTAGAAAGAAGCAGCATCTGCATCACTTTAGGTATGTATGAGCCTTAGAAAGTTTCTAATCAAAAATTCAATTGCTTTTGAAGGGAACGCCTATGATTTGAATTAGGGTTCCATGCAGACTGTTGGGGAAGCAAGGAATCAAGCTCCCATATGCAGTATGTATTCCATCTGTGTATTAAGCAAAATGCATTCTAAAGTATTTTGTGCTCTCTGTTTGATGCACCTATTAGACACTGTGCCACTAGATTTAAATTGAGATGCATTATGAATATTTACTTAATTAGGCACTTTTTAATAACTGTGCACTCATTTTTGAGTACAGTAGAATAATTGTTTGTCCTTTTGTGATTTTTCAAAAATAATTCAATTTTTTACACTGGTTTAGGCTTATAATAGTGTTTGTTGTAGCTACTATCAGAAAAGGTGGTGCTTTTGGATATAGACAGATGTTTGCATGTATTTGAGTATTTGGTAATTTAACCATATTTTTTGGTATATTTGGTACAGATGTTTATTTAGCATAGATCTGCATATACACAAGAAACCAAAATTTGGCATTGTCTATGATAGGGCTTTCCAGTGTTTCAGCCATTTAAAATAAAAATAGCATGTCTCACTCCAATACTCACCCTATCTCTGGTGCTGTCCCACTCAGTTAGCCATTTTAGTTTCTAAATGTTAAATTACACTAGCAGGCATTTTTAATTTTAATTAATTTATCAGGCTGCTAAGCAGAAATGTTCTTGGGGTATTGTAAGACATTTTGATAAATAACATTTATTTTCATATGGCATTGTATTTGGAGGAGCTTTCAGCATGCTCTTTATTATTGTATTCAAACTCCCAACTCCATTGGTAATTAACCTTAATGTATCAGTATGTTTCTACCTAGGCCTTTTGGCTGATCCATCTAATAATTGGTCCATCTGAAATTTTAGCTGTTTCTTGTTTAAAACTACTTAAAATGTATGTACAGTATCTCACACAAGTGAGTACACCCCTCATATTTTTGTAAATATTTTATTATATCTTTTCATGTGACAACACTGAAGAAGTTCCACTTTGCTACAATGTAAAGTAGTGAGTGTACAGCTTGTATAACAGTGTAAATTTTCTGTCCCCTCAAAATAACTCAACACACAGCCATTAATGTCTAAATCGCTGGCAACAAAAGTGAGTACACCCCTAAGTGAAATTTTCCCTCCCCGGTGTCATGTGACTCGTTAGGGTTACAAGGTCTCAGATGTGAATGGGGAGCAAGTGTGTTAATTTGGTGTTATTCCTCTCACTCTCTCATACTGGTCACTGGAAGTTCAACTCTGTAAAAAACTCCTGCGCTGTCAAAAGAACCCTATACTAAAGGGACACTGCTGTAACACACAAGACTGCTCCAAAACAGACAAAACAAAAGTAAATTAAGAGGGTGGTGGCTGCGCTGTGATAGAAAGGGGGAAGGGGGGGAGAAAGGGGGGGGGGAAAGGGGGAGGGGTGGGGGGAGGAAGGGAGCTAGACTAAATGAATCAATAAATACCAAATGACCTGAAAATGTGAATAGATAATGCGAAAGCGTACTCACAGATGCGAATAAATAAATAAGGTGTACGCACAAACAGATATCGCTAAAAATTGTATAACAAAAGTGCCGTAATCAAACCAAATCAAATAAATAAACTGGAGGTGTATACCAGCAAAGAGTGTACAGGGGTATATGAATCTACTACAAAAGGGGCATTAATCCAAAATCTATCAAAGTAACATAAAAAACTTATCAAATGAAATTACTAAAACCCTGTGTATATAAATGTGCTAATATAATAATCAACTGATGGTATAAGTACACACGCGAATAATAGTTAACAATGTGAATAAAGAATATATATAAGTGTCCATAAAAATAGTCCCAGTGGTTGGTGTTGGTGACCCGCCAACACTTGGCGTAAAACGGGTTCCGGTGAAGAAAAAAAGCGCTTGGAACTGCATCTGGTGTGAATTGGCCCTAAGAACTTTAGTTCTTAAAGAAACCAAAGGATCCAGAATCTCCCCTAACAAGAAGCGACCAAAGCATCCATTCACCAGGAACCAACAACCAATGGACACCACCAAACTACCTCTAGACGACCACCAAACTACCTCTAGACCATCACCCCACATCCATACTAAGGCTTTATCTTAAGCCCTTTAAGGTAAGGGCAATGGGAGACCTGTTATAGAGGGAAGGAGTTTATTTGACCACTGTGTATTTGTGGAAG
Source organism: Aquarana catesbeiana (assembly GCF_042186555.1). Taxonomy (NCBI): domain Eukaryota; kingdom Metazoa; phylum Chordata; class Amphibia; order Anura; family Ranidae; genus Aquarana; species Aquarana catesbeiana. The sequence continues at coordinate 434,809,323 of NC_133325.1, read as the reverse complement.
CCTATCACCCAGCTGATTGATTACTACATTGTCTAACTGGAAGCTAAAGGCCATCACTTATTATTCTACCACTATTGGACACTTTTTATTGTTTTTATTGGTTGTACACAATTCACGTGACTTATCAGCTAACACTTATATTCACTTATGGGTGGAGCCCTATGTCCGATATGGACATAGATAACATTTGTAGTTAACATAAAAGTTACCATCGGAAATAGACCTGGAAGTGTGAACTTACCATATGAAATGGACCTGAAAGTGTGCCTTGGTCTGCTGGTCGGTATGCCAGAATAAGGGGGCATACCCTAGTTTAAGAAATGATTATTCTGTAGAGAGAAATGAATGAAATGAATGAATGAAATGAATGCCTTGAAATGGGGATGGGAGGGTGGGTATTGCGCACAGGAAACCGACAAGCACCACAGGTGAGCGGGCTGCTTAAATACCCCCCGGGCTCCTCCCATAAATTCAGGCCACCATACTGGCCTTCCTACTTATGGGTGGAGCCCTATGTCCGATATGGACATAGATAACATTTGTAGTTAACATAAAACTTACCATCGGAAATAGACCTGGAAGTGTGGACTTACCATATGAAATGGACCTGAAAGTGTGCCTTGGTCTGCTGGTCGGTATGCCAGAATAAGGGGGCAAAAACATTCAGGTAGGGGTGTGGTTTTATTAGTTTTGGCTTTATTTATTTGAGCAAGTTTGGTGAATGCTTGTGCCGTTTCCACCTAAGGAGTGGGGACGTACCGGGCGAGGTAGGCAGAGTTTCACCTGCTAAGTCTCTTGATGACGTGGTCTGGGACCCATGCCGACATGCTGCCAAGGCTGCCCCAATACTAAAGAGTGACTGGAGTGCTGACTGGGGTCGAGGTGTAGGCAGCGTAGAAGAACCCCAGGTGTTTGATGAACTGGCAGGCACTCGAGGGTTGCCCGAAAAGGTAATAGGGGACTAGAGTTTGAGTGTTCCGGTAGGAGTGACAGTAGGTGGTCGAGTATGGTTACTGGCCACCGGACGTTGTTTACTTTATGGAGATGGATGTCTATCCTGGAGCTTGATTGCTGGGTTTTGGACACTGCAGGGTGGAGGATGAAATGGTGTTGGCAGCGAGCCAACTACACAGAACTTGGCCTGCGGGATTGCTGCGGGTGAACTCGCTGGGCCGCCAGAACCCGTGATAGGCCGAGTAAATGGCTGCTTGTATGACCAAACTGGGGAGAAGGCCCAATAGCGTACTGGTTAATATAGTAGACATGTCCCAGAAGATGGCAGCCTGGAACGAACATGCAGTGGACATTAAACTGGTGTTGCCAAGATAATTACACCAGCGTGCGCAGGAAGGACATCACAGAGCGATGCGGACCTGGCTTCATTAAGAGGCTCGCCTCGGACCGGATGTCGGTGGCAAAGCCACGGCCTGTCCTGTCCAGATAAGACCCTGGAGTTAAGCGGTTGCCATGACCGGGTGTAACTTGAAGAGTGAGGAAGTCTGGGTAAACCCGGGGTTTTAGGAGTGTCTCTGGGGGCCATGTACTTGTAAACCGATGATGGCCAAAAATTGCCGCGATGCCTGTGGTGGCTGTGGCATCTGTCGCTACCTGGGGTGACAAGGGCGACGTAGGTGATAAGACCCTAGAGTTAAGGTATAATCATTGATACACCAATCCACGTAGTACGGGACCGTCCGACATTGATAGGTCCACATTCTTAGGAAAGACTGCAGCTACTTGTTAGTACACACTAGGGATGAGCCGAACACCCCCCTGTTCGGTTCGCACCAGAACATGCGAACAGGAAAAAAGTTCGTTCGAACATGCGAACACCGTTAAAGTCTATGGGACACGAACATGAATAATCAAAAGTGCTAATTTTCAAGGCTTATATGCAAGTTATTGTCATAAAAAGTGTTTGGGGACCCGGGTCCTGCCCCAGGGGACATGGATCAATGCAAAAAAAAGTTTTAAAAACGGCCGTTTTTTCAGGAGCAGTGATTTTAATAATGCTTAAAGTCAAACAATAAAAGTGTAATATCCCTTTAAATTTCGTACCTGGGGGGTGTCTATAGTGTGCCTGTAAAGGGGCGCATGTTTCCTGTGTTTAGAACAGTCTGACAGCAAAATGACATTTTGAAGGAAAAAACTCATTTAAAACTACCCGCGGCTATTGCATTGCCGACAATACACATAGAAGTTCATTGATAAAAAACGGCATGGGAATTCCCCAAAGGGGAACCCCGAACCAAAATTAAAAAAAAAAAATGACGTGGGGGTCCCCCTAAATTCCATACCAGGCCCTTCAGGTCTGGTATGGATATTAAGGGGAACCCCAGCCAAAATTAAAAAAAAAAATGACGTGGGGTTCCCCCTAAATTCCATACCAGACCCTTCAGGTCTGGTATGGATTTTAAGGGGAACCCCGCGCCAAAAAAAAAAAAAAAAAACGGCGTGGGGTCCCCCCAAAAATCCATACCAGACCCTTATCCGAGCACGCAACCTGGCAGGCCGCAGGAAAAGAGGGGGGGACGAGAGTGCGGCCCCCCCTCCCTCCTGAACCGTACCAGGCCACATGCCCTCAACATTGGGAGGGTGCTTTGGGGTAGCCCCCCAAAACACCTTGTCCCCATGTTGATGAGGACAAGGGCCTCATCCCCACAACCCTGGCCGGTGGTTGTGGGGGTCTGCGGGCGGGGGGCTTATCGGAATCTGGAAGCCCCCTTTAACAAGGTGACCCCCAGATCCCGGCCCCCCCCCTGTGTGAAATGGTAAGGGGGTACATAAGTACCCCTACCATTTCACGAAAAAAGTGTCAAAAATGTTAAAAATGACAAGAGACAGTTTTTGACAATTCCTTTATTTAAATGCTTCTTCTTTCTTCTATCTTGCTTCATCTTCTGGTTCTTCTGGCTCTTCTGGTTCTTCTGGTTCTTCCTCCGGCGTTCTCGTCCAGCATCTCCTCCGCGGCGTCTTCTGTCTTCTTCTCCTCGGGCCGCTCCGCACCCATGGCATGGGGGGGAGGCTCCCGCTCTTCTCTTCTTCTCTTCTTCTCTTCTTCTTTTCTTCTTTTCTTCTCTTCTTCTTCATTTTCTTCTCCGGGCCGCTCCGCAATCCATGCTGGCATGGAGGGAGGCTCCCGCTGTGTGACGGCGCTCCTCGTCTGACAGTTCTTAAATAACAGAGGGGGGCGGGGCCACCCGGTGACCCCGCCCCCCTCTGACGCACGGTGACTTGACGGGACTTCCCTGTGACGTCACGGGGAATGCCACAGGGAAGTCCCGTCAAGTCACCGTGCGTCAGAGGGGGGCGGGGTCACCGGGTGGCCCCGCCCCCCTCTGTTATTTAAGAACTGTCAGACGAGGAGCGCCGTCACACAGCGGGAGCCTCCCTCCATGTCAGCATGGATTGCGGAGCGGCCCGGAGAAGAAAATGAATAGGAAGAAGAGAAGAAGAGAAGAAAAGAAGAAAAGAAGAAAAGAAGAAAAGAAGAGAAGAGCGGGAGCCTCCCCCCCATGCCATGGGTGCGGAGCGGCCCGAGGAGAAGAAGACAGAAGACGCCGCGGAGGAGATGCTGGACGAGAACGCCGGAGGAAGAACCAGAAGAACCAGAAGAGCCAGAAGAACCAGAAGATGAAGCAAGATAGAAGAAAGAAGAAGCATTTAAATAAAGGAATTGTCAAAAACTGTCTCTTGTCATTTTTAACATTTTTGACACTTTTTTCGTGAAATGGTAGGGGTACTTATGTACCCCCTTACCATTTCACACAGGGGGGGGGCCGGGATCTGGGGGTCACCTTGTTAAAGGGGGCTTCCAGATTCCGATAAGCCCCCCGCCCGCAGACCCCCACAACCACCGGCCAGGGTTGTGGGGATGAGGCCCTTGTCCTCATCAACATGGGGACAAGGTGTTTTGGGGGGCTACCCCAAAGCACCCTCCCAATGTTGAGGGCATGTGGCCTGGTACGGTTCAGGAGGGAGGGGGGGCCGCACTCTTGTCCCCCCCTCTTTTCCTGCGGCCTGCCAGGTTGCGTGCTCGGATAAGGGTCTGGTATGGATTTTTGGGGGGACCCCACGCCGTTTTTTTTTTTTTTTTTTGGCGCGGGGTTCCCCTTAAAATCCATACCAGACCTGAAGGGTCTGGTATGGAATTTAGGGGGAACCCCACGTCATTTTTTTTTTAAAATTTTGGCCGGGGTTCCCCTTAATATCCATACCAGACCTGAAGGGCCTGGTATGGAATTTAGGGGGACCCCCACGTCATTTTTTTTTTTTAATTTTGGTTCGGGGTTCCCCTTTGGGGAATTCCCATGCCGTTTTTATCAATGAACTTCTATGTGTATTGTCGGCAATGCAATAGCCGCGGGTAGTTTTAAATGAGTTTTTTCCTTCAAAATGTCATTTTGCTGTCAGACTGTTCTAAACACAGGAAACATGCGCCCCTTTACAGGCACACTATAGACACCCCCCAGGTACGAAATTTAAAGGGATATTACACTTTTATTGATTGACTTTAAGTATTATTAAAATCACTGCTCCTGAAAAAACGGCCGTTTTTAAAACTTTTTTTTGCATTGATCCATGTCCCCTGGGGCAGGACCCAGGTCCCCAAACACTTTTTATGACAATAACTTGCATATTAGCCTTTAAAATTAGCACTTTTGATTTCTCCCATAGACTTTTAAAGGGTGTTCCGCGGCATTCGAATTTGCCGCGAACACCCCAAATTGTTCGCTGTTCGGTGAACTTGCGAACAGCCAATGTTCGAGTCGAACATGAGTTCGACTCGAACTCGAAGCTCATCCCTAGTACACACCCGTGTATGGGTGAAGTCTTGGGGAACTAACCTAATACGGGTCAGTTTGTCAAGGGGGAGGCTGGCCTGCATTGTATTCGTTAATTCGGAGGAGGTTATTGTAGACCTCGGTTCCGGATTATTGAGTTTTTTGAGACTACTAGCTGAAGGACATAATGGTATTACCAGCGAGTCAAGTTGTGTCTACGTAGTACCTGGCTGCCTGTGCCAGTAAAGTGAATTTGTTAGGCTGTAGAAAACCACAGAGGCCAGGTAGATGGCTGCTTGTATGACTAGACTGGGGAATGTCTGAAATTTTGACATGTCCCTGAAGATGGCAGTTGTGATGGGCCAGCGTTTGCCGTTTAGCTATGGGCTGATGCTTCTGGACGCCACGTAGAAAGGATCCTACTGTATGAGCCGTAAACACGGATGACTCTCTGGGGTCCTGTGAGGGCAAGAAATGCTGGATGTTGGCTAGGTATAGCCTGATGATGTTATGAGGAGCCAGCTGTGTGTGGCAATACGATACCTGGTGCGGGGTGGAACCTGAACTCAACTGACCTAAGCGAGAAATTACACAGAAATTGATGAGTGGCTTGTATGAAATGCCACTGGAGACAAGTGGCCGATTAAGTGCCACTGAAGAATGATGTGTGACTGATTGTGTGCCACTGGAAATGTGTACTGATTGCAAGAAGTCATGCTAAGATGCGAGCCCTGCAATGATTGCAAGAGTTGTGCTTAAATACGTGTTTGCAACAATTGCCAGGGAGTTTGTGTCAATGGTGATGTGTTTGCCGTGACTGCGGGAAGTCCGTATTACTGCATGTGCTTGCACGGGCTGCAAGGAGTTATACTTGGATGCGTGTTTGCAACGATTATAAAGTTGTGTTTGGATGCATGCTTGCCATGATTGCAAGAAATTATGCTTGGGTGTGTCCCTGCAACATTTTGCAAGAAGTTGTGACTGGATGCGTGCTTGCAATGATTGCAAGAAGTTATGCTTGGATGCATGCTTGCAACGTTTGCAAGAAGTTATGCTAAGATGCGTGTCTTGTAATGATTGTAAGATTTGTGCCTGAATGTGTGCTTGCAACGATTGCAAGGGAGTTTCTGTCGGTGGAGATGTGTTTGTAGTGATTGTGAAAAGTTCGTATTGCTGCATGTGCTTGCAAGACTGTAAGAGTTTAAGCTTGGATGCGTACTCGCAACGACTGCAAGAAGTTATGCTTGAATGCATGCCTGCAACGTTTGCAAGAAGTTTTATGATTGGATGCGTGTTTGAAATGATTGCAAGAAATTGTGCTTGGATGTGTGCTTGCAACGATTGCAAGACGTTCTGTTTGGATGCGTACTTGCAACGATTGCAAGAAGTCATGATGGGATGTGTGCTTACAACAATAGCAAGAAGTTATGTTTCAATGTGTGCTTGCAATGAAATGCAAGAAGTTGTGTTTGGATGCGTATTTGCGACTATTGCAAAAAGTTATACTTGGATGTGCTGTGACTGTGAGGGGGTATAGTAGCGAGGCAAAGGTTTCAACGAATGAATCGGGACCATGACTGAGCTTCGAAGGAAGACGGGGTGTGGCCCCCCCTTTTTTTTTTTTTTGACTGACCTAGAGGAAATTACAGATGAGAACCGGTGGAGGGTTTGACTACCTGGTTTGAAAGGTAAATTGTAACATGTTTAAGCGACAGGTGCATGGCATTAAATAAATGAGTGAACTGTTTGTGCCATGACAGAGGCACGAATCGGTGTGCCATGACTGCGCCAATGAGGCCGCGCCAACTGGGGCTTGCCAGGATGAAACGATGTCTGACGGATGCCCTGAACTTGAATCGGGGCGTGGCATGCGACAACGAAATAAATGAAATGTTTGCCTTAGAGTGAAATGAATGAAAAACGTTTCGCCATGACAGAGGCACGAATCGGTCGTGCCGCAGCTGCAACTGACAGCGACCCGGACTCTGGAGCATGTACTGAAATGAGGCAAAAGAAACGCTGGTGCATGCCGGAGTACATTGGTGCATCACGGATGCGACTGGATTTGAATTGGAGTGTGGAAAGTAACCGTGAAATGTTTGCCCTGGCAAAGGCACAAATTGGTTATGCCGCAACTGATAGCTAACCAAGTTCTGATGCAGGTGTTGGCTGAGGCCCAAACGTTTTATTTATACTACTTTATTTATATATGTATATATATATATATACATATATATATATATATATATATATATATATATATATATATATATACATATATATATATATATATATATATATATATATATATATATATATATATATATATATATATATATATATATATATATATATATATATATATATATATACACATACATATATGTTTTTTTTTCTTTTTTTTTTTTTTTCGACTGCGACAAATGACGAGTCGGACTATGGAGTACGAATGAAATGAGGCCAAGACAACTGGGGCGCGCCGGGATGAATCGGTGCATCTCGGATGCTACTGGATTCGAATCGGGGCGCGGTACGTGACAGTGAGATGAGTGAAATGATGAAATGAATGAAATGATTTGTCATGGTAGAGCACGTGCCATGACAGAGACATGAGTCAATCATGTCGCGATTGCAACTAACGACCGGACTCCGGAGCATGTACTGAAATGTGGCCGAAAATACCTGGGGCACGCCGGGACGAATCGTTGCATCATGGATGCGACTGGATTTGAATCGAATCGTGATTCGTGACAGTTGAAATGATTCCCATGACAGAGGCACGAATCGGTGAGCCGCAAACTACGACTGACAACGAACCGGACTCTGGAGCATGTCCAGAAATGAGGCCGGGCCCTGGGGCACGCCGTAACGAATCGGTGCATCGAAGATGCGACTGGATTCGAACCGGAGCGCGGTAAGTGCAGTTGTAACATTTGTTGCCATGACAGAGGCGCGAATTGATCATGCCGCTATAGCGACTGACTGCGAATCGGACTCTGGAGCATGTACTGAAATGTGGCCAATACCTGGGGCACGCCGAGACGAATCGGTGCATTTCCATGCAACTGAATTCGTAACGGAGCGTGATACGTGGCATGATAACCATGACAGAGGTACGAATCGGTGAGTCGAAAGCGACTGATAATGACGTGACTGTGGAGCATGTACTGAAATGAGGCCGTAACTACTGGGGCACACCGGAGCGAATCGGTGCATCTTTAGGTGCGACTGGATTCGAATCGGAGCGCGGTATGTGACTGAAATGAGAAATTATTCGAAATGGTTTGAAATGTTAGAAATGTATTTAGAAATGTTCAGAAATGCAAAATGATTGGTATCGAACTGATGTGATTCGATAAGATTTGCGAATTGCGAATCGCTATGGCTGTCTACTGACACATGTTTAACAATTTAGACATGCCTGAAATGAAGCGACGCCTGCGTCGCGGTGGTTTCTCAGATAACGCGAAATGGTAACATAACGATAGTACGAGTGATATACATTGCGGTACGTTCGTGAAAATTGCGAGTGATTCGTAAGTTTGATATCACGGTTTAGTGACATGATATCTATAATGCGTAAAAACAAAAGTCCGACGGGACCCTACCTGCGACAACCAAGCCAGACGCGTGGTACGAACGTACGAATCGGTAAACACGGGCTTCGAAACTCTCGAGCAGGGAAATTGCGAATGCGGGAACTTTGCACGATAAGAACTTGCGGACGCTGGTATACGAATAGTCGGCCTAGTGACGTATATCACGCACAGGAAACCGACAAGCACCACAGGTGAGCGGGCTGCTTAAATACCCCCCGGGCTCCTCCCATAAATTCAGGCCACCATACTGGCCTTCCTACTTATGTGTTTGCGCGAAATCCTACCTACAACATATACTTTATGGTGATTCAGTGAGCACTATTGATTTTGCAGCATCACTTTCATAATTTTGCACACATTTGATTTCTTAGCACGTTTATTTAGTAGCGCAGAGGTCCTACCACTTATTACATATACAAACTGTTGTAATTCCTACACCGTTCACCTGATTTGGATGTAAATACCATTCAAATCCATTGTGGTGGTGTATAGAGCCAAAAAGATTAGAATTGTCCCAATATTTATGGACCTGACTGTATATGCATGAATGTGAGTTAGGGACCTTAGATTGTAAGCTCCTTGAGGGCAGGGACTAATGTGAATGTATTTTAAATATGTAAAGTGCTGTTTAAATTGACAGAACTATATAAGTACTTGTAAAAGTTTTTTTTTTGCTTTTTTTTTTAGTTCTTTATGATTCCCTAACTGGTTGTTTGACAGCCTGTAAGCCGTGACTTAGGATAGCTGTGAAACATCCCGGTGTAGTACTGGCCAGAATCAACACTGTTCTATGATAGAGCTCATGAAATACAGCACTGTAGTAGCAAACCAGAGACCAGTGATAGCATTGTGTAGCATCTGATTAATTGCCAGACATGGTCCAAGAAGTGCTCATCTGACACAAATTCACTACATAAAGAGTGATTGATCAGCTATGCTAAATAAAATATCCCTTAAAACTCAAGCTATGGAAGTTCCTTTAAGGTCATAAATAGCATGAACTTAACATAGAACTAAGGACAGGCTATGGACTTTCAGCTTTTTAATATTCTTAACAAGGCAATAAATAAGCTTTAAAACAAGCCCTCACTAACTTCGGTAGCTTCAAATACAATTCATACTCAAAGTCCACAAGAGATCCAGTATAGTCATTAAAGCTGAAGTTTAGTATTTTTTTGGGGTGATATAACACCAAACACATTAGTTATGTTTATTGGTGTATCTCATTACCTACAGGCAACTGCTTCTGGTAAAAATCTTGATGTCTTTCAGCTCTGTTACAGTTACATACAGCTTTTGCTACAGAGATTAGTTGCTCCACTCGCCTGCCCCTTTCTGCCCTCTCCTCCATTATCACAACATGTATTACTAGTTTCCCAAAATGCATCAAGTTCTGTGAATGGAGGATACAGTTGAATGACAGGATTCCAATGCCCATTCAAAGAACCTGATGCATTGTGGGACAAAGGCAATACAAGTTCTGTGAGCAGCAGGGGCGGATCCAGGGGGGGGCAACGGGGCAATTGCCCCCTCCGAGAAATGCGGGTGAGTGACTGTGAGAGAGCCCGCCGGCGGGTGGCTCCGTGAGTGAGAGAGCCGCCGGGCGGCTCCGTGAGTGAGAGAGCCACCGGGCGGCTCCATAGGTGAGAGAGAGAGAGCCGCCGGGCGGCTCCGCAGGAGAGAGACAGCGGGCTGGCCCGGCGGCTCAGTTGGTGACATGTGCCGCTTGATGTGTTTGTGGGCAGGCTGCTGGCCAATCAGGGAGCCGGCGGGCGGGGGAGCAGAGAGATGACATCATCTCTCACCGCCCGGCGCCCGCCCTGCATCCCTGCAGTTCCCCCCCACCATGCAGGCAGCTGCGGCAGCAGAGAGATTACATCATCTCTCTGCTGCCTGTCTCTGGGACACAAGAGACCACCTTAGCAGGTGGCAAGTGACAATCTTCATCTGGTGACAGGCGACGTGGCAAGTGACAATCCGCAACATGTGGCAGGTGATGTGGCAAGTGACAATCTTCATCTGGTGACAGGCGATGTGGCAAGTGACAATCTGCATCTGATGACAAGCGACGTGGCAAGTGACAATCCGCAACATGTGGCAGGTGACGTGGCAAGTGACAATCTGCATCTGGTGACAGCTGACGTGGCAAGTGACAATCCGCAACATGTGGCAGGCGACGTGGCAAGTGACATGGCAAGTGACAATCCGCAACGTGGCAGGCGACGTGGCAAGTGACAATCTGCATCTGGTGACAAGCAACATGGCAAGTGACAATCTGCATCTGGTGACAGGCGACGTGGCAAGTGACAATCCGCAACATGTGGCAGGCGACGTGGCAAGTGACAATCTGCATCTGGTCACAGGTGACGTGGCAAGTGACAATCTGCATCTGGTGACAGGCGACGTGGCAAGTGACAATCCGCAACATGTGGCAGGCGACGTGGCAAGTGACAATCTGCATCTGGCGACAAGTGACGTGGCAAGTGACACACTCGGGGCTCCCACTGATTCTGCATTATGGTGAGTTAAACTATTTAATTTTTTATAACAATGTAATAATAGTAATAATGCGCTTCAATCATCCTGACACCATAACAACCATGGTGCCGTGATGATTGAAGCGCAACACCAGCCATTTCTCCGATAGATGTACCCCAAAAAAATATATTTTCTGGCAGTGCCCCTCCCGAGACTAGACTCTGGATCTGCCCCTGGTGAGCAGTGGCTCTTGGTAACTCTCAAAGTGCAGGAAGGTTGCTTCTCAATGTCTAGTGGCTGTGAAGAAGGAACTGCAGGGAGAATTTTTACAAGAAGCAGCCACCTGCAGAGTGATCACACTGCACACCAGTGGCTGGTGTGAATGAGCTTTTAATTTGCAGCTTATTGATTTCAGAGGTCAATCTCCAGCTACTATACAATTCAATAACTCGTGTTGCTAAGTCTGAAATATTAACTCTGTTTTGATTTGCCTTAAAAAATACTAGAGGCTAGTGGAGGTGATGATATAGTAATATATGCATTTTGTAAATGTCAAACTTCTATTCTTATAGAAAGTACAAGGACAAAACTTTTTTTTTTTCCTCCAGCAATAGCTGAGTTGAATGTATGTGTCACTTCACTTGGACATCAGGGGACTTTGATTTCATAGTCCTTTGTAGTTAAAGGATTTTTTACAGGTTAGTGATAACTTTTATGGACCAGCTTCAAAGTTGTTCATACATATTGTAATTCGAGATTGTTCCAGGTCAAGGAGCTTTTATATCTACAAGACTGCGTGAGTATTATTATGATCCATGTAGTCAGGAGTTTACTGCCATCATACTCCTTTTCCGTATGCATCATTTTGAAACAAAAGTCTACACTTTGAAAAAAAGATTGGATACTGAGCTCCTATGCTGAGCTACTAAAAAGAAATTGACACACAATAACTACTTTGGCCCTTTAAATCACTTACAACTCCTGGGCTCCATTTATCTTTACCTAGAATGATGGGTGTTTGATAATAGACAAAATGTAAAAGCAAGCAAGCTATTTTCCATTTTAGCTTTTATCCTCATTGAATGAAAGGTCATAGCAATATGCTGGGCCCTCATGGGATAGCTCAAAGGGGGTCTGCAGATCTCTTCTACCTGTTATCTATTTGCAGGTTGCCATTGGTTGCAGCGGTATCCCTGGGCAGCAACAGCCATGTGATTGGTCGGCGATAACAAGCAGACGATTGGACAAAATTGGCGGGTGTAAAGTCTGTGCGGAAGGAGCAGATAAATAGGAGCTGAGGACCATCACTCACCGACCGTTTGGACCGGACTGCGACTCCCACCCACCCTCCCTAATTTTCTGAGAAGTCCTGGTGTTGTTCAGTGGGGAGTAGTCATCCAGCATTGTCTGGATGGACACCGTGTAATTTTGTCTAATGTATTTCAGCCAGGATGGCTTCATATTTCATTTAAATTAGTTATTTCATTTTTTCATTTAATTTTTGAGTTATTATCAGGTTACCCCTTGGATAACACCATGGCCATTAATTAAATTGCCGAAAATAAATAAATAATTTTTTTGAAATTATCTGTTGTCTGTGTCTTCTTTTTTCTGATATCCCTTTGTGCTAGCCCATGGCTGTCACTGTAGCAGTTTATGTGAATGAGATCTTTATTGTGTGAAGAATCACAGTCGATCATTGTCATTCAGGTGCACTAAGAAATTATTGTAACTTGTTTGTGGCAAATGTAGAAAACTCCATTTTCAGTGTGGAGGAATAACACAAAAAATTTTAAGAGAGCAATTGAAATCCTCATGCCTTTTTCCCTTTTTGTTTCTCTCGCCTTTTGCCCGCTTGATGGAATCAAACCTTTCTCCAGTGTTTTGCATTTGGTTATTTTGCAGCATTTTGTTTTTATATGGCTAGCAGCACATACAAGGTGGCCCATTTTGGGACCACTAGAAGAGTCTGCACTGAGATCCAAGTAAAAGAAAGGGCCCATGCCCTAGAATCCATCCATCATTCATCCATCCATCAAAAAACAACATTTGGAGCCCACTTTTTTTGGGGTGTCATAAGTGTTTATTGAGAAAATGTACTTACTGTATATTGTGCCATATCCCAAAACCAGTAAATTTCCCCAAGACTTGCATCAATGCTGGGTTATAATAGCCAATGAAAAGTGGTAAGCTCTGGATGCTGTTTGGTTGTTGGACCATTTCTAGACCATTTTAGACATTGATCCTATATTTTATTCTGGGGATATTTGAAATCAAGTGATTTTTTTGTATCTACTGTATGTATGTTCTGTCATATAGGTGCAGCTATAATAAAAGTGTCAAGAAAACACACAATGAAAATAATACAGCACACCTCTCTAATCTCAGTTCCATATCACCAGTGCAAAAACAAAAAAAAAAAACTGTTAACCAAGGAAGTATACTTTTGTGTATAAAGAAAAAAAGTACAAGAACTATGTAAGCTCCACAAATACTGTAAAATTACAACAAAACAGCTGTGTTTTCTGCCACATGTACAATTTAATTAAATCCATGTGCAATCCTACACCCTGTACTTACAGAGGACTCCTCAAAAATAGGTAAAATAAGTTTTAATTCATGCAGTAGATGCTTAGGATGCCTCATTGTTAAAGTTATTAAAAAGCAGAGGGCCATTTACATCAAATATAATAAAAAAAAAGAATGTCCATGCACCTCCCGATATGTGGGTCGTACCACAAGAATTTTAGCCAAGAAAACCAGTACAATATAAAATGGGTATGACAATCATAATGGGGGTAATCAAGAAATCATGGTGCAAGCATAATGCTTGTACTACTCTTCTAAACTTCTAAGGCCTCATGCACACGGGACCTTTTTCTAGTTCTCCTAGAAGCTATCAGTGTTTTTTCAGAAAAAATGCCTGATGCTTTAAAAGTGTCTAAAGCTTTTACAAGCTTTTACTGGTGTCAAGCTCTTGGGTGTTAATTCATTTAATTGGCCAGAATAAATAATGTATTCTGGTCATTGAAATGAATTCCTGTAATGCTCAAGCACTAGAGTTTAATATTTATAGAACTATGTACTCTGGTGCTTTCTTTCTGTTGCTTTCTAGCTCTTTTCATATCCTATCCTAGCTTATTCTTTCCCACTTAAAATGTTTGTTTAGAGATTAATTAAAGCAGTAAACCCCAAACCAAAAATGCAATATATTGCAGCTTACCAATCTCTAGATATGGTGACTGCATGTGTTTTCTTTTTTATTCCCCTTATTTTCATCTTGGTGATCCATCCAGTAAGCCTGTTATTTTTCAACTTTGTTTAACAGACCAAGCTGTCCAGCAAAAGTGGCAGTCAAAAGGGTTGATACAAACCGTTTGCTTTTATTCATTTATGTAAAACCTTTATCCCAAAAGAAAACAAATGGTTGCTGTAAGGTCCTTAAAAGTGTTAGCTGGAGTTCTGATTTAATGTGTTAGGTCCATCCAAACCAGCTACTGTATTTGACACTGCCTTCTCCCCAGATTGACAATGCTGCTGTCTAAAGGTGTCTCCTTTGCTCCTCTGTCCAGAGTGGAGACACCCTAAGGCTGGAAGTGTGATACTGAATGGATCACGAGGGGAAAATAAAGAAAAGAAAGCCTAAAAAAATAAAACCAACGCAGCCACTGCATCTAAGGATTGGTAAGATGCAATATATTACATTGTTGCTGAGTTTAATACCACTCATACCTTATCCACCCATGTTGACCTATTAGAGTGTTTATTAGGAAATAGCTTAAAGTGGTTGTTAACCCACTTTCACATGTTAATACTATCTGTTTTGTTTCCTAATAGAGTTGCCCCCTGTCTCTTAGTAAAAAAAAATCCTCCTTTACCATATTTCACGGCAGCTCACGGCGCTCATGTAACCAGCTGTGTCTCCTCTCTGCCCGTCTTGCAGAAGCAGCGGGCGGGGCCGAGGTTTCCCCGTTGATGTCAGCGGGACGCAAGGAGGAGAGAGGAGACACGGCCGGTGACCGCCAGGAGCCGCTGTGGGATACGGTGAAGGAGGATTTTTAAAATAAAACACAGAGACGGGGCACTCTATTAGGAAACAAAATGGATAGTATTAAAATAGGTTGGATATTCCTGCAGCAGGAGGGGGATGGGGCGGCACTGTCAGTAGGTGACACGCAGAGAGGGGAGGGGGGCAGAGGAGACAGACACAGAAGAGCAGGCTGGGGATAACGGGGGCACGCAAACAGACCGTGATGTCAGGGCTCAGCAGCCATGATTATCGTGGTCAGTTTACATAGGGGAGGGGAGAAACTGGCAGGATCAGCCAGGTTTGATAGGTGTTACAGGGGTCCAAATTATACAGCACAAGCACTGTGCTATATATATATATATATATATATATATATATATATATATATATATATATATATATTTATATATTTATATATATATATATTAATACACATATATATATATATATATATATATATATATATATATATATATATATATATATATATATATATATATATATATATATATATATATATATTAATATTTTGGGTTAACAAACGCTGTAATAGTTAAGGGGAAAGTATCATGTTTTTGCTTAATAATTTTTCCTGACGCATCATGGCAGCACACATAATGGGTTGTGACTCCGCCCCCACAACCTGACAGGATAGGTTAACTATAAAAATTGAAGAAGAGGCACCCCACCTCATTCTCTTTTTTTATCCTCACCTGACAATATGGAGGATGGATTCAGCACCCTTACCGCATTCACCCCACCAGGTTAAACCTCTCCTGGCTGGAGGTTTCTCCTGTACAGCCTCTAAAGGAGCCTCTATGGAGAAAACCCAAATCTGGTGGTCTCGGGGGCACATTCTGGCATATTACAAGCTTTAAAGAAGCTTAAAGTTACTGCAGTGATCTCCTACCTTTCTTCTATTCTTCTATTCCAAGGTATCGCTACTCCAAGCAAGGAAGTGTTCAACCAACGTTACTTACGGTAGGATATGGGAGAGATTCACGATCATGGCCCAGCAGAATGCATGGGATCCTCTACATCCACAAGCTTCACAAATTTTGGAGTTTCTTCAAACAGGCTTATCTAAGGGACTCAGTTCAAGTACCATAAAAGTTCAGATTTCAGCATTATACGCAAAAACAGGGTTTAGATGGGCCTCACACTCTCTCCTAATCCAGTTTATAAAAGCTTGTGTTAAGATCAGGCCTCCAAGAAGACCAACATTTCCATCATGGGATTTATCAGTAGTCCTGAATACTCTGTCAGGTTCACCCTTTCACCCAGCTGATTTGATTACATTATGGAATTTAACACTGAAATTAATATTTCTTATAGCCATCACGTCAGCAAAAAGAGTCTTGGAGATACAGGCTTTAAAGATTTCAGAACCTTATTTGATCTTTTTCCCAGACAGGGTGGTTCTGAAACCCTCAGACCGCTTTACTCCAAAGGTGTCATCAGCTTTCCACTACAATCAGGAAATCAACCTTCCTTCATTTACTGATAATCAAGGGCAACCACATGCCTTGGACATTATGACCACTATTAGGAACTAGACAGCTACTGTTTCTTTCAAGAAGACCGAAAATCTATTGGTGATTCCTCACGGAGGAAGAAGAGGCCAAATGGCTTCATCTCGAACAATTGCATCTTGGTTGGTCAAGGTCATCAAGAAAGTCTACCACATTCAGAATCTGCCAATACCTGGAGACATTAGGGATCATTCAACAAGGGCAGTGGCAACTTCCTGGGCAGCATATTGCAGGGTGTCACCAGAGACAATCTGCAGGGCAGCAATCTGGTCCTCCAGGCATACATTCATGTCCCACTACAGGGTAGATTTGGCTCAGTTATCAACAGTAGAGTTTGGTAGATCAGTTATTCGTGCCAATTCTACTGCATATAATGAATAAATTCTGTTACTTTACTTGCACCCTCCCGACTGGTGAGTTATTTCCCAGTGTGTGTGCTGCCATGATGTGTCAGGAAAACGGGAAATTGTATACTCACCTTTCTGTAATTTTCCTTTCCTGACGCATCTCCTTGGCAGCACACAGCATCCCACCCTTCATTAGGTGATAGTTACAGAAAATGAGGTGGGGTGCCTCTCCTTCGACTTTTATAGTTAACCTATCCTGTCAGGTTGTGGGGGCAGAGTCACAACCCAGTGTGAGTGCTGCCATGGAGATGCGTCAGGAAAGGAAAATTAAGGTGAGTATACAATTTTCCGTTTTTAAGGTTAACCAGCTTTTGGATTTCTTTTTTCTTCTTAATGTGTGTTGTACTAGGAATGCCTTATGTTACTCTTATGAGATCTGTACTTGTTGATTGCTCCTACATACAGTAAATCTAAACATATTACCCTCTCTACTATCAGAAAAAAGAGTTTTTTGTTTTTTTTCACCTCATCCAACTAATTCAACTGCTTATTTAAACTGATATCCTGCTATTTAGAACCAGCAGCAACACAGACTAGACTTTCTGAGACATTACTCAATATAGATTTTCAGGTTAAAATTCTCATCCACCTGTTTTGGGTCTCCTTATTACAGCATTTGCCATTGCATACTCCCCATCTCTCTTGTAATGGTAAAATCTAAAATCTTGGTTGGGATGGGGGAAGCATTGCAGAGCTATGCCTAAATCTGACTAAACAGAAACAAAAAAAGTAAATAAAAAAAAAAAAAAAAGACCCGAATATAATTGATTTTCACACAACATATTCTTACACACTATTCAATCAAGTGAATGACTTGGGGCAATCAAAACATTACCACGATAGATTGGATTCAAAAGCCACACTTCTATAATACGCAAAAGCAGGCCCATTTTATAATGTGCTCTTTAGTACTCAAACCAATTAGAGAACAATATTCCTATTCCCAAGATGAGAAATGCATTTCCTCCTGTAGAACATAAAGGTTAACTTCTGCTTCAGAACATTCACAAATATGCCCCATCCCTCTCTCTTGGGATATTTGATCTAAATTGAGCTATTTTTTCTGTCTTTTCTTGTGAAACACAATAACTATTAATACACTAGAATAGCGTAATATGTCCATTGGTCTGAAGCGAAGAGGCTTTTATAGATAATGGAATTCCCGATAATAAAACATTACCTTCTACAAGCACATGTGCATACATTGCTGTTCTAACTGCTCATGCATGTAGCAAACGATTGAGCATCCATCTAGATTGGCTAAGGGAGTGACTAGCCACAGAATAAAATGCCTGTAGCACTATGTGAATAAAAAGGCTCTAATTATACATTCTGAACACTTCATTTTTTCTCAAGCAGGACTAGGCAGATGTCAATAATGCATAGATTTACATTGTTTGGCACTCTTTTTGTCCACCGAGTGATCAACAAAGCATACTTTGTCCTTTTTTGTTAACAAATTAGAGGAAAAGCAATACAATATTTTATGGAGCAATTTGTTCTACCCGGAACCTCCTGAGGCTCCAAGTGCTGGCGCTGCAGTGCTGATCCAGATGTGATGGAGAAAACTTGGACTTGTGTAGTTAAAATTAAAGTTTTTAACAAATTAATTCAGCATATAAGAGCGCTAGTCCAGAACCAGCACAAATGCTGAAAAAGGCTGTTCAGGTTGCTCCCCCATATTAAAAATAGCTTGCATAGACATTTTGTACAGAGCATGGCACATCACAGATTAGTTTGCCTTAATACTATGTGACACTGATAAATATTTCCTTCTTTCATTGGCTGTTGCATAGTCAGTTTTTGTCCCTTCTGCCACAGATAATCTCTTTTGTTGAGCTTGCTCATATTAATGTTCATCTGCTGCTATGCGTCTCATTGCATTTGTTTCTGTGGTGCTTAC
This sequence comes from Aquarana catesbeiana, assembly GCF_042186555.1. Lineage (NCBI taxonomy): Eukaryota > Metazoa > Chordata > Amphibia > Anura > Ranidae > Aquarana > Aquarana catesbeiana. The sequence goes on along the minus strand of NC_133325.1, from coordinate 434,790,590 downwards.
ATTTAGTATACTGTTTATCTGGCAGTTTTCTGTTAAGCAAGGTCCCCCTGATTACATGCACAACTTGTGTCTGACATACAACGCATACATATTGTATATACAGAGCTTTTTATTTTCTGTGCTTCAAAAAAAAAGATGGCTGGTTGGAATAGGAGTATATTTTAAACTATGGAGCATATTTATATACACATTTGCAGAACATGTTAATGGTGAATTTGTGGTGAGTCTCTAAGCAAATACAGACGTCAAATGTACATGGGGTTTCCTGGATCATTATTAATGTATAAACAGGCAACCACTTTAAGGTGGCTCCATTCAAGGCTATATTTAAAAATTATGCTATCTATCCCACCCTGCTAATTATTACCTGCCCCATGAGCACCATTATAGTAAATTCAGCCCTGGCTCCTTTACATAGAATGCCAGTAAAAAATAATGTATTGTATTTATTTAAAATGAATGCATTTTATGCATTTGTTAACAAAAATCATTATAATTTCTTTGCAGCTAGCATTAGTTCAGGTAATTCGACTTGATTTTAGCTTCTTGTATTACCCTTTACAAGAACACACAGGCTGAAAGAAGAAGGGGGAAGTACTAAAGCTGGATACACACTATACAATTTTCTGTAGATTTTTTTCCTTCAGATTTACCAAAACCATATAATATGAGGTCAAACCTTTAAGCCTCGTACACACGGTACGATTGTTGGCCAACCGAGCGTCTGATTTTCTTATCGTACATCACGGGACACAGAGCCATAGTAGTTACTATGTGGGTTATAGTCCACCTTCAGGTGATGGACACTGGCACACCCTAAGACAGGAAGTCCACTTCCTATATAACCCCTCCCACTACTGGGAGTACCTCAGTTTTTTCACCAATGTCTAAGGTGTTGGTCACGAGTAAAAATGTGCTGTGCTGAGCTTCACTGGAGCAATCCTTGCTGGGGCTAGCTATGCAGCCGGATTCATTCAAAGTGTCTTTTAGGCTGAATTGAATGGTACCCGGGCCTCGTGTCCGAAGAAACGAGGTTTTAACTGTAACGCTTCTCTTTTTAGAGAGCTGGACCCCGGGATCCAGTACTTTGGTATTTTAAAGCCATAAAGTTTTACTGACGGGGTGCTATTACAGGTCCAGGAGTGTGGGTTCCCTGAGGGTCCCCGGTTCCTGAAGGTTTGTTAACGGAACCCACCGTGAAGAGTGAAGATTGGGTCTGTTGGTTTTACCACAGAAAACCATGTGGCGGGAAAGGTAAGTGGAGTTTTTCTACGGAATTTTAACATTTTCTTATGAAATGTCTCCTTTAAAAAGTAAAATGTTGTCATGCCTAAGTGTCACCACTGGGGGCTGTATGGAGCACATACCTTCTCATGCTTTGCTCAGAGATCATGCTGTGTGAGAAGCAGCAGGCTTTTTTTTCCTCCGGTTAGCTGGCAGACCTCCAGTAAGTTTGGGGGGGGATTTTGCTTCACCAGACACCCCCCACCTGGGCTGAACTCTCCCCCTCTTTAAGAGGCTGAGCATTAGGTGAGAGCTAAAGAACGATTGGCGATGCCGTTTTTTCTTTCACCACCCCTAACACAAAGGCAGCTTTTAGGTCTCCTCCTCACCATCCCTCCCTCCCACACAAGCTGATCCCATCAGATCGAAGGCCCATGCTCACGCGGGAAAATTCTCTTTTGAAAAAAGAGAGGAGGGGGGTCACGATGCGATGGGGGGGTGGAGCTTGGTGCGGCATTGGCGTCCTCCAACGTTCGACACGGGAGTGTGCTTTAAAAACTCCATTGTGCTGGCTGCAAGTTGTCGGAGGGACACAAGAGCAAAGAGGGGCATGAAAGAGGTTTGGTGACACAGGCATTCCTTTTGACACATTTACTATTTGCATCAGGCTGAGAATTAATAGCAGCGGCAGTGGCTGGACTATTGCTCAAGCAGTGAATGTGATCCTTCTGGTAGTACCTCTGCTTTGTGCATTGGGCTATGGTCGGAAGGGGGGTAAAAACACCTTAAAAAAGGGCTCAAGAAGGACTTCTTCATCCACAAAAAAGCCTAGAACCATCTCAAAAAAGATGGCATCCTCCCCTGAAAGTTCCGAGGTGGCTGGTCAGAGTGAGCCATCAGGGCCGTTAGGTGTTGCAAGTGCTTTCAACACTGCAACCCCTGTCTATATTACTGAAGAGGTTTTTTCCTCAACCATTTTGGGGTTGGAGCAAAAGATTGATGCTTTAATCTTAACCCAGAGTGGGACTAAGCGCGATAGGTCCCCTTCCATTTCCCAGGACCCTCAAACTGAGGAACAGGGGGCGAGAGATGATGAATTTCTCTCAGGGGACCAGGAAGAGGCTGATGACTCCTCTTCTGAAGAGAAATACGAATGGATCAGGATCATAATCTGATAGATTGATGGTACAATCTCTTACTGAATTGGTCCGCTCCACATTCATGCTGCGATCAGCTGAGTCAGTTGATGAGCCCACTTCTTGTTTGGGTTCGCTAAAGCCTCCCCAAGCTATTCATACTTTTCCTATCCATTCATTGCTAAAAAAGCTTATGTATTCTGAGTGGGAGCACTCAGATAAATAGTTTCGCTGCCATATCCTCTGTGAATAAAAATTTGACTTGTCCGGTAGACAATGCTCAAATGCTGAAGGATCCAACAGATAAGAAGTTGGAATTCATATTTAAAAACAATTTATCTCTGGCAGGTTCAGTGGTTCAGCCTGCACTGGCAACAATCGGTGTGTGTCAGTCCTTAAGAGACCAGTTTAAACAGGTGCTCAGGATTATTCCTGATCATCAGACCCAAGATTTGGCCAGGACACCAGGGGCGTTATGTTTTGCAACAGACGCTATGAGAGATTCTATTCTCCAGGCCTCAAGACTTATGCTCGGGCTGGTGCATGTGCGTAGAATTCTATGGTTGAAAAATTGGTCAGCCAAAGCGCCATGCAAAAAGTTCATGGCTAGTTTTCCATTTCGCGGTGAACGGCTGTTTGGGGACGATCTGGATAAATACCGTACATCCAAAGAATTTCTAATGGGAAAAGTTCCCTTTTGCCAGTTAAGAAGTGGATTAAGCATTTTTCTTTTAAACAAGCTTCTTCTCCAGTGCCAGGAGCATCAGCCTGGAGGCTGATGCCAGGAGCATCAGCCTCCAGGCAGTCACGACGGCCTCCATCGTCAAGTTCAAGAGGTAAACCTCAGGGTCAACCCCAGGGACCAAAGAGGCACTGGGGGAGGAAACCCACAAAACAAAATATTAAAACCTCCTTATGAAAGAGCGCCCCCGCTCTCTCGAGTGGGGGGAAGACTTTTGTAGTTCTCAGGGGTCTGGCAGGAAGAGTGTCGAGAAATGGGTGGCTTCCTCAATATCTCTAGGATACAAACTAGAGTTCCGAGAGTTCCTGTCTCCTCGTTTTCTCAGATCAAACGTTCCCAGGGATCCAGAGAAAAAGAAGTCTCTCTTTCAAGCTTTGGACCATCTTTAGTCTCAAAAAGTTATATTGGTGGTCCCCATGGAAGAGCAGGGGTTAGGGTTTTATTCAAACCTTTTCACGGTACCAAACGGGGATGTCAGACCCATTCTAGACCTCAAAGATCTAAATCGGTTTTTGAATATCCGCTCTTTTCGCATGGAGTCAATGCGATCAGTGGTCTCCATTCTACAAGGTGAAGAACTGCTAGCGTCAATCGACATCAAGGATGCTTACCTCCATGTACCTATTTTTCCCGCTCACCAGAAATATCTACCATTTGAGATAGAAAATCTTCATTTTCAGTTTGTAGCTCTGCCTTTTGGTCTAGCTACTGCACCTCGAGTGTTTACAAAGGTCTTGGCTCCCCCTTTAGCCAGATTAAGGGCTCAAGGTATAATGATTCTAGCTTACTTAGTTGATCTACTTTTGATAGACCAGTCTGTACCCCGCTTAGACCAAAGTTTGGTCACCACAGTCAGCTACCTGGAATACCTAGGTTAAATTCTCTACCTAGAGAAATCTTCCTTAAAACCATCAAAGAGATTGGAATACTTGGGTCTGATCATAGATACAGCTCAGAAGAGGGTGCTCTTGCCCCAGGCAAAGATCAGTTCCATAAGGGAACTGATTAAAGTGGTCAAAGCAAAGAAGAATCCTTCTATTCGACTTTGCATGAGATTGTTAGGAAAGATAGTGGATTCATTCAAGGCCATTCCTTATGCTGTATTTCATTCAAGACTACTGTAAAACAGTGTCCTATCGACTTGGAACAAGAAGGTCCAACCTCTAGACTTCCCAATACGTTTATCCCCAAAGGTGCGCCAAAGCCTCAGTTGGTGGTTGATAGCCAAGAATCTCCAAAAAGGGAAATCCTTCCTATCAGTTACCTGGAAGGTGGTAACAACAGATGCCAGCCTTCTGGGCTGGGGAGCAGTCCTGGAAGAAGCGTCTGTCCAAGGAAAATGGTCCAAATCAGAAATGACCTTGCCCGTTGTAACGAAACGTCCCACACTCCGCTTGAGTGCTTTCGTCATATACCGCTTCCTCCCAGTCTGAATATAGATATCAGATATTCCAACCACTCACAAGCACAAGACAAGATGATACTTGTTTAGTTGCTGAACATGGACTCCTTTATTAGAACCAAAATACAAGTCTTATATACAGTACAAGAGGAGGTTCCTCCCTCCTGCTCATATTACTCTGACAATACAACTGTAACCAGAAACAGAATTAACAAGAGCTAATTAACTAATCCCTTAAAGCAGCCTATGTGACTCTGCCCTCCTGAGCATTGTTATAATTAATCAGGACTTCACTACAGGTCAGACTTGTTGTCACCGAGCTTCACACAGTAGATTATACATTATCATAAACATCAACACAGAACTCCTTCATACAATAGCAAGGTTAATTAGCACAAACAACAATGGGTGAAATACTCTTAGAAGCTGTGGCAAGCCACACTAGACTAATTTACATTATAGCAGACAACAGACAGGTGGCTGGAGTTGATGACATTAGCATCTAACAGTACGTGTCCCAACAGTATGAATCAGTCACTATTTCTAATATGACATATACAGGGTTCCCAGAGTCTGTGTGTCTTGGGGGGATATGGACCTGAATCCAAAGTAACACCACCTCAAGGGTGCCCAGGCATACAGCTCACAAAGAGCACCGTCCCCCCAAATGCCAGGGCCCATGATCGGTAGGCAAGAGGCTAGCATTCAGTCCCCTCCAAAAGCCTCTGTCCTGGCTAGGTCTGTCACACCCATCAAAATTCTAGAGATTCGGGCAGCATGTCTGGTCCTGAAGGCCTGGGCGCTCAGACTGACAGTGCCACAGCAGTGGCCTATATCAATCACCAAGGGGGCACGAGAAGTTGTGTGGCCCAGAGAGAGGTGAATCATATACTAACTTGGGCAGAACACAACATACCTTGCCTATCAGCAGTCTTCTTTCCAGGAATAGAGAATTGGCAGGCGGACTACTTGAGTCGTTAGTCATCTCCCGGGAGAATGGTCTCTTCACCCCGACATCTTTCTGTCAATATGTCAAAGATGGGGAATTCCGGACGTGGATCTGTTTGCGTCCATGTTCAACAAAAAGATCAACAACTTTGTGTCGAGGACAAAGGATCCGCTGGCATGTGCAACAGATGCCTTGGTTTTCCGTGGAATCAGTTTTCACTGATTTATGCATTCCCTCCTGTTCTCTTGCTTCCGCGTCTTCTATGCAGGATCAAACAGACAGGGAAGGTAGTGATTCTTGTGACCCCTGGCATGGCCCAGGAGATCTTGGTATGCAGACATCATAAAGATGGCGGTAGGAGACCCATGGACTCTGCCGCCATGACCAGACCTTCTCTCACAAGGTCCGGTATTCCATTCTACCTTACTAACGCTAAATTTGGCTATTGTGACCCACATTCTGAAGAAGCGTGGGCTATCAAGTTCAGTAGTGTCTACTCTGGTTACTGCAAGGAAGCCAGCCTCCAGAGTCATATATTATAGAGTCTGGAAGGCATATGTCTCCTGGTATGAATCCAGGGGTTGGCACCCCAGGAAATATGTCATAGGTAGGATCCTTGACTTTCTACAGATGGGATTAGAAATAAAACTGGCCTTGAGTGCTATCAAAGGCCAGGTTTCGGCCTTATCGGTATTATTTCAACGACCACTTGCTTTGCATGCTCTGGTTCATAGCTTTATTCAGGGTGTAATATGGCTTAACCCTCTGGTTAGGTCACCCCTGAACCCTTAGGACTTGAATTTAGTCCTGTTGGCATTACAGAAACAGCCTTTTGAGCCGATACGACATATTCCGTTGGTCCTTTTGACAAGGAAATTCGTTTTTCTGGTAGCCATATCTTCTGCAAGAAGGGTATCAGAGTTGGCTGCTCTTTTTTGTAAAGAGCAATTTGATTATTCACAAGGATAAGGTTGTATTGCGTCCTCATCCTAAATTTCTACCAAAGGTAGTGTCAGGTTTCATTTGAACCAGGATATTATTCTACCATTTTTCCCAGAACCCTGTTCTGCAGAAGAAAGGTCACTACATTCTCTTGATGTGGTGAGAGCAGTCAAAGTCTACTTAAAGGCGACTGCTCAGGTTCGTAAAACAGATGTTTTGTTTGTGTTGCCTGAAGGTCCTAAGAGAGGACAGGCAGCATCAAAATCTACTATCCCTAAATGGATTCGTCAAGTGATTGTTTAAGCTTATGGTTTAAAGAGGAAAGTTCCACCTTTTCATATTAAAATGCACTCCACCAGGGCTGTTAGTACCTCCTGGGCAGTGCATCACAAAGCCTTCGTGGCTCAAATCTGCAAAGCCGCAACCTGGTCTTCAGTCCATACTTTTACTAGATTCTATCAAGTAGATGTAAAAGGTCATGAGTATATCGCCTTTGGGCGCAGTGTACTGCAGGCAGCAGTATAAGTCCTCTAGTCTCTTGGTTCCCAACTTTTGTTGTGTCTCCCTCCCACCAGTTGGCATTGCTATAGGACATCCCACATAGTAACTACTATGGCTCTGCGTCCTGTGATGTACGATAAGAAAATAGGATTTTTATAACAGCTTACCTGTAAAATCCTTTTCTTTGAAGTACATCATGGGACACAGAGGTCCCTCCCTTCTGTCTAGTATACACGTGTATTGCTTTGCTACAAAAACTGAGGTACTCCCAGTAGTGGGAGGGGTTATATAGGGAGTGGACTTCCTGTCTTAGGGTGTGCAAGTGTCCATCACCTGAAGGTGGCCTATAACCCACATAGTAACTTCTATGGCTCTGTATCCCATGATGTACCTCAAAGAAAAGGATTTTACAGGTAAGCTGTTATTAAAATCCTATTTTTGTCAAAAGGGCATGTGCCAGGATCTTGTCTTGCATACGAACGGTACACAATTTTCGTGCAACAAACACAAACGTAGTAACGTACTACGAGGAATTTCAGCTCTTGAGAGCCACCCCTTTGGGCCCCTTCTGCTAATTTCGTGTTTGGTGAGCACTGATTCCGAGCATGCATGTTTGTACTTTCGACTTTTGTGTGACGGATTTGTGTACTGACCATACGAAAAGCCGTTGTCCGCCGAAAATTTACTAGCCTGTCATCCAACATTTGTTGGCGGAAAATTGGACAACAGTTGTCAAAAGGAGTGTACTAATGGTACGATTTTTAAGACAACAGTCTGTCAACAGACATTCCTCTGCCAACAATCGTACCGGTTGCATGAGGCTTAAAGCCTTGTACACCCGGTACGATTGTTGACAGACTGTTGCCCTAAAATCTTACCGTTAGTACGCTCCTTTTGACAATTGTTGTCCAACTTTTGGCCAACTTTCGGTTGGACGGCAGGCTAGTAAATTTTCGGCGGACATTGGTTTGACGTCTGATTTTCGTATGGTCAGTACACAAATCCGTCACACAAAACTGGAAAGTCCAAACGCGCATGAGCGGAAGCAAGGAATGAGCCGGAAGCGATCAGTCTTGTAAACTGTCTTCGTAATGGAGAATTAACATTCGTGATGCGACAAATTATGAAATATCTAAATGCAGCGCACATTATCTTCTTCTTTAATGGGATAATAATGAAGCTGCTTTGCTGGTGATACTGATGGAGTTATTGCAAACGTATTTTAAAAGGCTTTTGTTTTCTTGTGATACCAATTATTATTATAATGCTTGTTGTTTGTTTTTTTCGGCAAGTCACCACAACACCATTATCCCGTAATCTTTAAGATCAAAGATACAACTATGTTGGTGTCCCTTGTTAAATTAATTTTTTTTTTAAATGTAACTGCCTACTGCCAAATGGGCATTTGAAGTAAAACACATAGCCAAGTATTATTCTACACAATATTTTTATTGTGCAGAAAAAAAATAAAACAAATTAAATTAGACATGCTATCTGCCATCCAAATACAAAGAACTTAACCAAATAGTGCATTCTATGCATACAAAAATATAGAAAATATAACAAATAAAATCATTATAAAAAAAATAAAAAAATAGTAAGTGGGGAAGGAGTTAAAATCCCCAGTCCAGCGGCCTTGTTGGGGGTCTTGTGGCTGATATTGCCACTGGCCGCCATGCTGATGTGGTGGGTGGGGTGGCTGTGATGGGTGGGTTGGCTGTGGAGGTGAGGCCACAAAATCTGAAATGTGTGTGCTTTTTGAAATTTGGCCCCTCACCCCCTTGTTGAGGAGCTGCAGGATGAGTTCCTCACATCTGCTCATTTTCTCACCGGCCATCTGCCTTAATTTATTGGCCATCACACACCCAAATGCCTCAGCCTTATCTGGGTCTGTACGGAGCGCAGTGGTGGACTGACTGAGGAGGGAAACTGTGGCCTCCTCCATATTCCTGCTCTTCCTGGCCCTTTTAGCAGCAGGACATAGGGGAGGGATCTGCAACTCCGTCTGGCTACTGGCCACTGGCTCCTCCAGACTGACACTTTCCTGTGTATGAAAATGGGACATAATTAGAATCTTTGTTAGGGTTTGGTCATCAGTCACACACAATTTTGATCTTCTCACTGTTGCAAATTGAATGTGGAGAAATAGAAAAGACTATCATTCTGACCCCAGCATTTTTAATTCTTGTTCAAATCATTTTTGGTCCCTACTGTCTATTGATATGGAAACCAGTTTGTTAAGGCAAAAATATTTTACCAACAACGTCTAGTTATCATCATTGTATTTTTGGATACAAATATGTTCAACAATGCTATACCTGGGTCAAGCTGGGCTCCTCCACATCTTCATCCTGTGCTTCAGGACCTGTGCGACCTCAGGAGCTGTGGCCTCAGCAGATGTCGAAGGGAGCATAGACATCGATGGCCTGGGTTCTGTCTGGTCTGCCAAAAAAATGCTGGCTGTGGTTATACCACAGCTTGGGGACATATAGGTCATACGCTGCTGCTCCTAACCTCTCAGATTCCAGGACCTTGTTCAGCTCCCTTTTAAATGTACTCCTCAGGTTAGCAATTTTTTGGTTTACATAGTTGGTGTCTGCCCTGGGGTACACTGGTTTGACCAACTCCACCTGTTTCTCCAAAGCTGCCTTCCTCAATATTTTATTGGAGTAGTCTCTACTCTTGATCTTCCAGAGATAGGGCAGCTCCCGGTACAGGTCAATGAATTGGGGTAGAAATTCAGGGGAAGTAAATGTATCCGTCATGGAAAAAGATGATATGATGCCTGCAAGACAGAACAAACCATAATGTCTGGCTTAACCCATAAGCTGGTCCCAATATAGGCCTTAATCTAAGCAATATAGACCACTACCCACCTATGCCCCAATTTCCACTTGTACCTTCATTTTATGCCTCCTTTCTTGAGTTGGCGATTTTTCGTCCTCAGATCGCTCCTAAGGCCGTTCCATCGACCGTGCGTTCTGGCTTTATATACACTGTGCATGCGTCAAACTAGCTTTCTGTATATGCTCTTTCTCCAAGTAGCTCTAAAGAATTCTATGTAAGCTTTTCTAAAATCTTTGTATGACTTGGGATTCCAAAGATGAAGGTAAATATAAAGCTTTTATGAACATTCTTATTTAGTCATGTTTTTGGACATTCCTCGCTCGGGCCCCAAAAGGGGAGGCAACAAGGCCATCTTCCCCCCAAAAACGTAAGTGCCAACTTCAAACACACTCTGGAACACACACACCGACAGGAGTGTTTCTAGGTGGGCCAAAGGCCATGGGCTTAGGGCAGAATTTAAGGGGTAAAGAAGACTTTCTGGTTGCTGCCTGGCTCATCAGTACCCATTAATGCAGCCCATAAATGCAGCCTTGCCAGTGTAGACATGGGTAGAGGAGAGGCCCCGGGGCTCCCAGTCACACAGAGTCATGCCTGCTAGGATAGTCATCATATATCTTGTATCCCATAGGAGACAAGAGGGGTGGGGGGCAACTGCAGGACATTTTCAATGTTGGCACTTTTCAAGTGCTTGCCCTCTGGAAAATGCCAGTGCAGCATGGTGGAGTCCACTAGTCAGGAGCAAACATTGACATCAGACCAAGTGCAAGGTTGGTCAACTAATGTAGCAAAATGGATGCTAGAAACAGATGTGACTTGGGTTGGCTTAATGAATGGTGTATTGTTTCTTTTTACAGGAAAGTGAGTTTGGTCAGCTCATCCAGGATGTTTCTTTAGAGCCATGGGATCTGACTCCTGGACCCAGCACAGACATTGACATTGTGGTTGTCAAATCCCTTGACGCAAGTCACAGTGAGGGCCAAAGCGAACCAGAAAAGAAAGAAAGTATCTCTTGTTTGCGCGAGTAAGTATTCTTGGAATCTTGCTTCAAATGGGTATACATGTCAAGTGTTTAGATGTCCAAACTAAACACCCACTCCACACATTACCAAAATATGTAGTGCCTTAACATTAGCATGCAGAAGGAAGAGGTGGAAGGAGCTGGCAGTGTTGCTAGGTACCCGAGTTTGAGACCCAGGCACCAGGGCCAAGATTACAGAGTAGTTGCAGTGTGTACAATCCTAGTAGTGTAGGTGTCTGAAGGGCAAGCAGGTTGCAAGCAACAATAGACTGGATAAGTATTTCCTGAATTTGACTAGTAACTTGACCATAACTCACTATGTAGGGCCTCAGCCACTTGACCATCGTTCCCTTAATACTTTTTACTCTTCTTACTAGGTCATGATCTTCCACAATGTACTATTGGCAGAATGAGTGCAGATATGTTGCATTGTTTGAAGGACCTGGAGCAAATCAAGGAGGCTGCCACTGCTTTACAGCGAAGAATAACAGATTTTGTGGACACGCTTGCCAAATTTTAATTTCCTCTTTACTGGTCTGAAGTTTATTATTCCACTTGTTGGCTCCTGTTTGCCCTTTTAATAATTACCTTGTTTTTATGACTTTTAAATGTGAAAGTTTAGGGACAGAACTCAGTGGGGCTGATTTCTGAAAGCCATACGGTGAGGCGCAAGGCACATTTTTATATTTGCAAAACGGTGCACCGGGAACAGAACGCAAATCCCCCATTTACTATAGCGATCTTGACGCACGGGAGAATGCAATCTGTGTGCCACTATGGACATGGCACATGGCATCTTCAATTCAATATTAACAGAAGATGGAGGTGCCAATATTATGGGGTGATGTGGGGTGATGTGAGGAAGTTTAGTAACAACTGCCCAAGTAACAAATATGCAAAAAATAGAATGAGAAGGTAACTTTTTCAGAGAAAACCTGCTGTACTCGCAAGTATGTTTAGAACTGTGTGAGATCAATGTAAGCAGTGCGCATGCGCAAGCGGCTCTTGCACTCGTTCAAATGCGTTTGTTCACTGCTCGGCCAAAATCTTAGTAAATGTTAAGCAACGCACATACAATTGCGTGGGTTGAACAGGCGCACCTCTAAACTTGACATTTTTTTTTTACACTGGTTCAGCTTTATGTATTTTTTTAAGGAGATTTGCTCACAGGTCATGTTAGCATGTCACATTGCCAACATGTGACATGCACCTTGTTAAAATTATGTAAAAAGACTCTCGCTCCTCTAGCTTCCCCTAAAAGGGCATTTAACCTTCCCCTTCTAATGCATATGATTTCCTTGGGCTAGCTTTTGCTTTTCAAGGGGAGCTCCACACTCCATTCTCCAATGCTCTTGTCCCCCCTCTAGCCCCTTGGATTTCTATGGGCAAACTTTTGCTTTTAAAGGGGAACTCCACACTCCATTCTCCAATGCTCTTGTCTCCCCCCTCTAACCCCTTGGATTTCCATGGGCTAACTTTTGCTTTTAAAGGGGAACTCCACACTCCATTCTACAATGCTCTTGCCTCCCCCTCTATCCCCTTGGATTTCCATGGGCTAACTTTTGCTTTTAAAGGGGAACTTCACACTCCATTCTATTCTCAAAACTCCACTCTATTCTCTATTCCCACACTCCATTCTATTCTCATTCTATTGCCTTCACCAATCAAAACCACATCCTTTTTCAGAGCATACAACAGGGCCAGCTAGGAAAGGAGCAAGAAGAGCGACCGCCCAACCCCCTCCTGAACCATACAAGGCCACATGCACTCAACATAGCTGGTTGCCTTTGGGGCATGTTGGGCTAAACCCAATACCAACCACAAAGCACCTTGTACCCACTAGTCTAAAGGGGTTTTCCACATTCCGTAAAGCCCCCTGTCAGCAGCACCCCACAACCCCAGCCTAGGGTTGTGTGAAAGATTACCTTGTCCCCTGAATATGGGAAAAAGTGTTTGACTTTTGGGGTACCAAGCCCCTCCTGCCCCCAAGCATCCACCTCCCTTTCATGGACTGTTTTGCTGTTGGTTTGGCTAGGGGTTTGTTGGTGCGTGGGAGGGGGCACAATATTTTTTTAGTTTGGGGTGGTATTTTTAACGTGGGGGGTTCTCATTCTAAGCCTTAATAGACCCCAATGGCCTTGTATGTACTCGGGGGGGCAGGCTATTTTTTGTTTTGGGTTAAAATCTTGCAGCTGCGATGTAGATTTGTAAGTTTTCTCTAAAGCCGTACATCTTCGAAGCAGCATTTTGGATACATGCTACAGATGCACCATTTTACAGGCAGAGTAAGCCCCCCCCCCCAAGTTACTAGCTTTTAAGCAATTTTGCATTTTAAAGGCACTTCTCCTTGTTTAGTTTTTTGGGGTTGTCCAAATTGGTGACATTGATATACAGTATCTCACAAAAATGAGTACACCCCTCACATTTTTGTAAATATTTTATTATATATTTTCATGTGACAACACTGAAGAAATGACACTTTGCTACAATGTAAAGTAGTGAGTGTACAGCTTGTGTAACAGTGTAAATTTGCTGTCCCCTCAAAATAACTCAACACACAGCCATTAATGTCTGAACTGCTGGCAACAAAAGTGAGTACACCCCTAAGTGAAAATGTCCAAATTGGGCCCAATTAGCCATTTTCCCTCCCTGATGTCATGTGACTCATTAGTGTTACAAAGTCTCAGGTGTGAGTGGGGAGCAGGTGTGTCAAAATTTGGTGTTATCTCTCTCACTCTCTCATACTGGTCACTGGAAGTTCAACATGGCACCTCATGGCAAAGAACTCTCTGAGGATCTGAAAAATTAATTGTTGCTCTACATAAAGATGGCCTAGGCCAGTGATGGTGGACCTTTTTGAGCCCGAGTGCCCAAACTGCAAGACAAAACAACTTATTTTTTTCAAAGTGCCAACACCACAATTACACCTCAATACCGAGGTTTTAGTTTAGAAAAAACAACTCATACGGTTGTCAACTAATTGACAGCATTTGTTTAAAAAGAAAAACACAATAACAAAGCTTTCCATTAAACATTTTTTTTGGGGCAGAGTACTGCAGAGTATGGGCAGAGTACTGCAGAGTATGGGCAGAGAACTGCAGAGTATTGCAGAGTATGGGCATAGTATTGCAGAGTATGAGCAGAGTACTGCAGAGTATTGCAGAGTATGGGCAGAGTACTGCAGAGTATGGGCAGAGTACTGCAGAGTATTGCAGAGTATGGGCATAGTATTGCAGAGTATGAGCAGAGTACTGCAGAGTATTGCAGATTATGGGCAGAGTACTGCAGAGTATTGCAGAGTATGGGCATAGTATTGCAGAGTATGAGCAGAGTACTGCAGAGTATTGCAGATTATGGGCAGAGTACTGCAGAGTATTGCAGAGTATGGGCATAGTATTGCAGAATATGGGCAGAGTACTGTAGAGTATTGCAGAGTATGGGCAGAGCACTGCAGAGTATGGACATTTCACTAAAAAGGTACATAATAAACACAGAATTGTAAAAGAGCAACTCACGATTTTGTCCAATGTGCTGTGAAACCGCTGATACCGCTCTGCTGGGTCCGCTGTAGATACAAAGAGCTGGAATGAAAAAAAAAATCTCATTGTTGTCCATAGGTAAGGACACAGGTTCAAAGTACTGCAGAGTATTGCAGAGTATGGGCAGAGTACTGCAGAGTACTGCAGAGTATTGCAGAGTACTTCAGAGTATTGCAGAGTATTGCAGAGTATGGGCAGAGTACTGCAGAGTATGGGCAGAGTATTGCAGAGTATGGGCAGAGTATTGCAGAGTATAGGCAGAGTACTGCAGAGTATTGCAGAGTATGGGCAGAGTACTGCAGAGTATGGGCAGAGTATCGCAGAGTATTGCAAAGTATGGGCAGAGTACTGCAGAGTATGGGCAGAGTATTGCAGAGTATGGGCAGAGTATTGTAGAGTATTGCAGAATATGGGCAGAGTATTGCAGAGTATTGCAGAGTATTGCAGAGTATGGGCAGAGTACTGCAGAGTATGGGCAGAGTATTGCAGAGTATGGGCAGAGTATTGCAGAGTATAGGCAGAGTACTGCAGAGTATTGCAGAGTATGGGCAGAGTACTGCAGAGTATGGGCAGAGTATCGCAGAGTATTGCAACGTATGGGCAGAGTACTGCAGAGTATGGGCAGAGTATTGCAGAGTGTGGGCAGAGTATTGTAGAGTATTGCTGAATATGGGCAGAGTATTGCAGAGTATTGCAGAGTACTGCAGAGTATTGCAGAGTATGGGCAGAGTACTGCAGAGTATGGGCAGAGTATTGCAGAGTATGGGCAGAGTACTGCAGGGTATTGCAGAGTATGGGCAGAGTACTGCAGAGTATGGGCAGAGTATTGCAGAGTATGGACAGAGTATGGGCAGAGTATGGGCAGAGTATGGGCAGAGTATTGCAGAGTATAGGCAGAGTACTGCAGAGTATTGCAGAATATGGGCAGAGTACTGCAGAGTATGGGCAGAGTATTGCAGAGTATTGCAGAGTATGGGCAGAGTATTGCAGAGTATTGCAGAGTACTGCAGAGCATGGGCAGAGTACTGCAGAGTATTGCAGAATATGGGCAGAGTACTGCAGAGTATGGGCAGAGTATTGCAGAGTATTGCAGAGTATGGGCAGAGTATGGGCAGAGTATTGCAGAGTATGGGCAGAGTAGTGCAGAGTATTGCAGAGTATGGGCAGAGTATTGCAGAGTATGGGCAGAGTAGTGCAGAGTATTGCAGAGTATTGCAGAGTATGGGCAGAATATGGGCAGAGTATGGGCAGAGTATAAGCAGAGTATTGCAGAGTATGGACAGAGTATGGGCAGAGTATGGGCAGAGTATTGCAGAGTATGGGCAGAGTATTGCAGAATATGGGCAGAGTACTGCAGAGTATGGGCAGAGTATTGCAGAGTATGGGCAGAGTACTGCAGATTATTGCAGAGTATGGGCAGAGTACTGCAGAGTATGGGCAGAGTATTGCAGAGTATAGGCAGAGTACTGCAGAGTATTGCAGAATATGGGCAGAGTATTGCAGAGTATGGGCAGAGTATTGCAGAGTATTGCAGAGTATGGGCAGAGTATTGCAGAGTATTGCAGAGTATGGGCAGAGTACTGCAGAGTATGGGCAGAGTATTGCAGAGTATGGGCAGAGTCCAGCAGAGTATTGCAGAGTATGGGCAGAGTACTGCAGAGTATGGGCAGAGTATGGGCAGAGTATGGGCAGAGTATGGGCAGAGTATAAGCAGAGTATTGCAGAGTATGGGCAGAGTATGGGCAGAGTATTGCAGAGTATGGGCAGAGTACTGCAGAGTATGGGCAGAGTATTGCAGAGTATGGACAGAGTATGGGCAGAGTATGGGCAGAGTATGGGCAGAGTATTGCAGAATATGGGCAGAGTACTGCAGAGTATGGGCAGAGTATTGCAGAGTATGGGCAGAGTACTGCAGATTATTGCAGAGTATGGGCAGAGTACGGCAGAGTACTACAGAGTATGTGCAGAGTATTGCAGAGTATGGGCAGAGTACTGCAGAGTATGGGCAGAGTACACCAGAGTATTGCAGAGTATGGGCAGAATATGGGCAGAGTACTGCAGAGTATTGCAGAGTATGGGTACTGAGCAGCGCTGTGGGCTCAATCTGTAATGCCCACAGCGCTGCTCAGTAACCATACTCTGCAAACTATCTCTCCCCCTCCCCCCTCACACTGTAGGGCGCGCGGGAGTAAGATTCTGGGAGGACGTCCATGGACACCCTCCCAGAATAAGCCGACCGCTCTGTAGCCATGTTTCGGCTATGGCGGGACGGCAAGTGGATAATAACTCACATTTGACTCTTTGAAATCTGGGCTGCAGTGTGGGGTCAGTTCCCGGGCGCTCCGGTGGTGTCCGATGAAGGGATTTCCAACACGCAGGTGCGTCGGCAGGGAACTTCAGATAAGGAGACGTCAGATAAAGAGAACAGGGGGATGTGGCTTCAGCGCTCTCGTTTGGAGCGTGCGCCACGCCCACTCGGACACATCACCGCTAGCCCCAGAGAACTGTGGGAGATGTAGTTCGCGGGTGCGGTGTGGACGATTCCAATGATGATTTTGTCAATTGTCACGGCGTGCCCACAGAGACGGCTCGACATACCTAGGCTATAAGAAGATTGCCAAGACCCTGAAACTGAGCTGCAGCACACTGGCCAAGACTATACAGCTGTTTAAACGGACAGGTTCCACGCAGAACAGGCCTCTCTATGGTCGACCAAAGAGGTTGAGTGCATGTGCTACGCTCCATATACAGAGGTTGTCTTTGGGAAATAGACGTATGAATGCTGCCAGCATTGCTGCAGAGATTGAAGGGGTTGGGGGTCTGCCTGTCAGTGCTCAGACCATAAGCTGCACACTGCATCAAATTGGTCTGCATGGCTGTCGTCCCAGAAGGAAACCTCTTTTTGAGATGATACATAAGAAAGCCTGCAAACAGTTTGCTGAAGACAAGCAGACTAAGGACATGGATTACTGGAATCATGTCCTGTGGTCTGATGAGACCAAGATAAACTTATTTGATTCAGATGGTGTCAAGTGTGTGTCGGGGACCAGGTGAGGAGTACAAACACAAGTGTGTCATGCCTACAGACAAGCAACAATCTGGTTCATTGAGGGAACCATGAATGCCAACATGTACTGTGACATACTGAAGCAGAGCATGATTCTCTTTCTTCAGAGACTGGGCCACAGGGCAGTATTCCAACATGATAACGACCTCAAACACACCTCCCAGACGACCACTGCCTTGCTAAAGAAGCTGAGGTTAAAGGTGATGGACTGGCCAAGCATGTTTTCAGACCTAAACCCTATTGAGCATCTACAGGGCATCCTCAAACGAAAGGTGGAGGAGCGCAAGGTCTTTAACATCCCACCAGCTCTGTGATGTCATCATGGAGGAGTGGAAGAGGACTCCAGTGGCAACCTGTGAATCTCTGGTGAACTCCATACCCAAGAGAGTTAAGGCAGTGCTGGAAAATAATGGTAGCCATAGAAAATATTGTCCCTTTGGCCCAATTTGGACATTTTCACTTAGGGGTGTACTCACTTTTGTTGCCAGTGGTTTAGACATTAATGACTGTGTGTTGAGGTATTTTGAGGGGACAGCAAATGTACACTGTTATACAAGCAGTACACTCACTACTTTACGTTGTAGCAAAGTGTCATTTCTTCATGTCACATGAAAAGATAGAATAAAATATTTCCAAAAATGTGAGGGATGTACTCATTTTTGTGAGATACTGTATGTCCCTCAAGGTGGGACCTGGGCACCGATATCCATTTTAAGGCCAATAACTAGACTCGCAAAATTATGGTTCAATTAGATTTTCATTAATTTTAAACAAGTTTATAACAAGGAAAAAATAACAGCAATGCAAGAAACCTGACATCAGGTCTCTTGGTTTACCAAGATACAAAAATATATAAAAGTCAAAATAGTGCAATCAATTAACCAAACAAAGATCCTTTACATTATTTCTTTGTCTGTGGATCATATGTATGAGACAGTAGACTTTAAGGCATTGAGTACTCTGGTCTAGGAAGCCCCAATGGGGACCTTCTGCTTCCTTGGACTCAGAGAGACTGAGTAGGAAAACAAAGAAGAATATATGTCAAACTTATTATCTAAAATAAAGTGCAAAAACGTATAAGATATAAGGGGTGAAAGGCATGAATAATCCCCCACGGGGGGAGAGACAACTTTTAGAATAGATTGCAGTTGTAAAAGTCTTGGAAAACCTGAAAAAAGAGATTAAAAATAAGAAAAGAAATGAAAAAAAGGAAAAGATTAGAATTGTTCAAAGAAGAACAAGGAGGGGGGGGGGGGTGGAGACAGCGAACCTCGATCTGTCAAACCAAACATAGGGTACAACCTAAGTTTTACTACTAAGCCGTATGTGACATTTAGGGAGGATTCGTAGTCTTCAATCTCTGTTTAAGTTTGTCTGAAGTGGAGTAATGCCTCCAAACACTCCAGACATATGAAAATTTAGCTTGTTTATCGAGGACATTGGCCTGCATTTCTTCCATTAACATTATGTTGTTCACCTCATTGACCCACTCCATTATAGAAGGGGGGGTAGTAGTTTTCCAGTGTCTGGGAATGAGCTGTCTACCTGCACTAATGAAAAACTTCAAAAGATAGTTTTTTTGTGACTTTATGGTCCCGGGTAAAATGGAGAGGAGAGCAATGGTGGGAGAAGGTATTAGAGGTTTATCATAGACTTCTGAATAAATGTGGAAGATCTGTGTCCAAAATGGTAGAAGCACATCACTTTCCCACCAGATATGTAAATAGGTACCTTTCATGGAGTTGCATCTCCAGCACATGTCTGAACTGGTAGGGAACATCATCCTAAGGGTTGTGGCGACTCGATACCACCTTGATAGGACTTTATAATTCTCTTCTCTTCTCTTGCATGTAACTCGAAATCGAGGTCTTACTCCTGAAGAGAAAGGCTTTACTCCAGTCCCCCTCGGATATTTCAATCCCAACCTCCGCTGACCATTTTGTTGTGTAGATAGGAAGGACACCGTGAGTGTGTTCTAAGATTTGTTTGTATATAAGTGTTAAAAGGTGCCGTGGAGTCTCCGGTAGAATGCAGAGTTGTTCAAATCCGGTTAAAGGTCTGTGAGTTTGGTTAGAGTCGTGGATTTGTTTGCAGTATACGTTCAAATGTCTACAAGTGAGCCAAGTCACTCTAGAGGCTGTGTCAGTTAGAGTGGATGCAAAGGTACCTAAGGTGGGGTCGACAAATTGTCGTGCCGTGGGCCAAGAGTCTCTATGATAGTTGTCTATGAAGTATGTGGAGTGGCCCTCCGGAAGTTTTGGGTTGTCAAACAAAGGGGTGAGTGGGCTGGGTTCCGAGGATAGAGCATAAGTAAGTTTCCTACGATACCAAATCGTCAAAGCATCTCTAGTAAGGGGGGACATCGCAGCGATTGATTTAAATGAAAGGTCATATCCCCAGAGGAGGGCTTTGAGGTCGTAAGTGGAAAGGTCTTGCTCTACGAATGTGGTAGCCTTGGTCATGGGGCGAGGCAACCATTCGAGGATACGGGAAATAACTGCGGACGTATGATATAGCTCAAAGTCCGGTAGACCCAACCCACCTTTTGTAACGGGAGAGCACAAAAGTTTATGTTTCAGCCTCGGGTGGCTACCCTTCCAGACAAAACGAATTGCCATTGATCGAAGGGAGCGGAAAAAGGCCGGGGGGAGGGCTATGGGGAGGGCCTGAAACAAGTATAGGAGTTTGGGGAGGATGTCCATTTTTAGTACATTAATACGACCCACCCAGGATACAGCTAAATCCATTTGTTCTTCCATTAAGTGTCTAAGTTTTTGAAGGAGAGGGCTGAAGTTCAGGGTGTAAATATCTGAGGCGTTCTTCGGAATAGCCGTACCTAGGTAGGAAATGGAATTCGGTTTCCATTGAAATGAAAAGTTAGATTGGAGGGTTGAGAGTGTAGGTTGTGGTAAAGATATGTTTAGGGCCTCCGTTTTGGAGATGTTTAATTTATAATTACTAAAGCGACCAAATCTGTCTATCTCTGCTAGTATTGAGGGTATGGATATATGAGGTTTGGTCACGTACAGGAGTAAGTCATCTGCGTAAAGATAGAGTTTACAATGAGATAAAGGGGTCTGAATGCCCTGTATGTTAGCGTTCGATCTAATAGCTTGGGCGAGGTGTTCAATAACTAGGGCAAACAGGAGAGGGGGCAACCTTGTCTGGTGCCATTAGTGATCGTAAAGTTACGTGATTGGATACCGTTAACTAAGACAGTGGCGGAGGGTGTAGAGTAGAGTGCCATAATACGTGTCAACATTCTAGGGCCTAGACCTATTTGGGATAGTGTGGATTGAAGAAAAGACCAACTGACCCTATCAAAGGCCTTCTCGGCATCACAAGAGAGGAGGCAGGTTGGTATGCGGTGGGGTTGTGCAAAAGTGATTAAATGTATGGTCTTGGTGGTGTTGTCCCTGGCCTCTCGACCAGGGACAAAACCAACCTGATCCTTATGTATTAAATTCGGTAACAGGGGGGAGAGACGGTTAGCAAGTATTTTGGCATTTAACTTTGAATCGATATTTAGAAGGGAAATCAGTCTATAGTTGGAGCAGATGGACGGGTCCTTTCCAGCTTTAGGGATGACTACTATTTGGGCTTGAAGAATAGAAGTGGAGAGGGCAACATTCCCATCCAGAGCCTTAAAAGCTTTCGCTAGTAGAGGGGAAAGTTGTGGTGCGAAGAGTTTGTAAAAACGAGAAGAGAACCCATCGGGTCCTGGGCTCTTGCCGTTCTTAAGGTTTTTTATGGCAGAGAGGAATTCTGTATCGGATAAAGATTCCTCCAGGTCCTGCGAGTCTGATGTCGGGAGAGATGGGAGTGCTGTCTCTTGAATATAGAAGGCTAAATCTGGCGATGTGGATGTAGATAACGGGGTCTGAGGGGTGAGGTTATACAATGTTGAGTAATACTGGTGGAATTCTTCGGCAATGGCCGAATTCTGCCTGGTTTTACCTTTGGTGGAAGAGTTTATGGGCTTTCTAGTTTGGCGGGGCTGAAGGGTGGGTGCAAGATGTCTGCCGCACCTATTGGCTTGAGAATAATAAGTGAATCTGCCTTTGTCCCTAGCTATGAGAGACCTCTCCGCATAAATGCGCAGGAGGTCCCTCCTAGCGTTGGTTAGAGAGTTAAAAGAGAGTTCATCCATCGGTCGCAGAGGAGAAGTCCGACTTGGGCCGTTTGTTCTTCTTTGATCGTTTCTGCCAACCTGGCGCAGCTTTGAAGCCCAGAGTGGCAGCATGGAGGGGCCAATCTGGGATGGAAATCTGTGGCAGTTCAAAAGTTCAGAGGAACTTGGGTAGATCACCTAACGTGCGGAACGTCGCAGATTTTCCTTCGTGGGATGCAAACAGGTTGAAGGGGAAACCCCAGCGATACTTAATCTGTTTAGCTTGGAGGGCTCCGGTGAGAGGTTTCAGAGCCCGTCGCATGTCCAGAGTCAGTTTAGATATATCAGGGAGGAGAGACACTGGGGTTTCGTTAAAGTAGATGCAGATTGAGCATGTGCGGCTTGCATGATGGCGTCTTTGACCGCGTAGAAATGTACTCTACAGATCACATCTCTGGGGTGCTCCAGATTCGGATTTTTAGGGCCTAGGGCTCTGTTAACCCGGTCGAGCTCCAGCGGGTCATCTTTGTCTTTCTGAAGCAAGTCATTAAAGATGGCTGTGACAGCTGGTGCTAGATCTTTGGTTTCAACCGATTCAGGCAGACCGCGTATGCGAATGTTGTTACGTCTGGCCCTATTTTCCTGATCGTCCCGATGATACATCAATTGCTGAATCTGAAGGGTATGCTCATGCAAAATAGTGTCATGCGTTTGCAAAGTGGATGCAGTCTCCTCCATGTTGTGTTCTACCTCCTCAATTCTGTTAGTGATATCTCTGCGAAGCTCAGACATCTCCTGTTTGTATGAACGCTCTAAGCGTTGCACATAGGCCTCAAAATCATGTCTGGTGGGGAGGGCTTTGATATATGCTTCCATGTCCCATCCGGTATAGGATCTGTGGGATTCAGGGGAATAGCAGGCTGAGCGGGTGGATCCTGCTTCAGAATCAGGGGGAGATCGGGCCCTTTGCCTGGTTTTCATGTGTGGCATGGAGCGCTGTGAGGCAGCCCCCTGTGAGGCAGGGTGTGAGCCAGAGGTCCGGGCGGGCACCATCTTGGACGAGGGGGGGCCGGAGTGGTTATGGCCCAAGTGTGTAAAGAAACGGTCTATGTCCCCTTCTGGATGTGGATCGGGGGTTCGGTGCCTGTCTCCCCCACCCTTCCTCCCCATAACAGACCTGGATGGAGATGCTGGGAAGCGTTGAGAGGCGCGATCGTGCCGGCGTGTGCGGGAGCTCCAAGAGAGAGCGACTTACTCCTCCATGCGTCAGGCCACGCCCCGGGACTCGCAAAATTAACAAGTCAGTTCCAATAGACTGCAATGGTATTTGTTGTCAAACTTTTGCGTGCGTGCGTCAAGAGAGTACATTTGGGTGTCCTTATAGAGTTTGTAACACATGTATTTTCTCTTTGTATTTTCTTTGTCATGTCTTTGCAAAACAGATGTGTTTTAGAGCAAGTAATTCTTACTTTTTTTTTTTTTGGGGGGGTGTTTTTCACTGAAATATTTTTGATGTTGTCAATGTTTGTTGTTTGTAGGTTGTGTTTCACTTTAATTTAATTGTCTGTGCTGCATTATTTTGCCAACTCTTCCTCAAGCTGTTGTGACTACTAATGCCCCGTACACACGGTCGGATTTTCCGATGGAAAATGTCCGATCGGAGCGTGTTGTCGGAAATTCCGACCGTGTGTGGGCTCCATCAGACATTTTCCATCGGATTTTCCGACACACAAAGTTGGAGAGCAGGAGATAAAATTTTCCGACAACAAAATCCGTTGTCGGAAATTCCGATCGTGTGTACACAAATCCGACGGACAAAGTGCCACGCATGCTCAGAATAAATAAAGAGATGAAAGCTATTGGCCACTGCCCCGTTTATAGTTCCGACGTACATGTTTTACGTCACCGCGTTTAAAACGATCGGATTTTCCAACAACTTTGTGTGACCGTGTGTATGCAAGACAAGTTTGAGCCAACATCCGTCGGAAAAAATCCTAGGATTTTGTTGTCGGAATGTCCGAACAAAGTCCGACCGTGTGTACGCCCTATAAATGTTTAAATTCTTAAAATCTGCAAAAAAATGAATAGTGTGTATGGGGGCTTTAGACGATTAGATTTTCTACAGATTTTTGTACTGCAAGGGCCTGCCTGACTGCATATAAATTGAAACTCTTAAGGTTTGACCTCAAAATATATGGTTTTGGTAAATCTAATAGTGTGTTTGGGGCCTAAAGCCTCGTACAAACGATGCGATTGTTGGCCAACCGAGTGACTGATTTCTGTCTTAAGGGTGGGTGCCAGGATCTTGTCTTGCATACTAACGGTACACAACTATCGTGCAACAAACCCAAACGCATCATGTGTATGAGGCTTAAGTTGTCACTAAACATTTGCAACCAACCCATTCTTTCGACTTTTGTATGACGGATTTGTGTACTGACCATACGAAAATCTGACGTCAAACAGTTGTCTACCGAAAATCTCCTAGCCTGTCATCCAACATTTGCTGACTGAAAGTTGGACAACAATTGTCAAAAGGAGCGTACTAATGGTAACAATTGTACTGTGTGTACGAGGCTTAAGGATGAGCAAAGTAATTTCTGCAACATTGGTTTTGTCACAAAGTTACCGATTTCTGCATTAACAAGAGTTCTGTAACTTTTGCCTATTGAGCTGCTTGGATAAAATGAGCTTGAAAAAAATTGTTTTTTAAAGGTTATGGCATTTAGATTAGCTTATTTAATTTAGTGTTCTTTGAATTTTCGTTTTTCCTTTTTAATTGTGTGTGTTTTTGTGTAGTTTTATTTTACTTTTTGCTTTCTGGTGTTTTCTTTCTGTAAAAAAAATATAAAACAATGAGGCTAATGAGGCTTACTTGAGATAATGTTGCAGTTATAAGCAGCAAACAGTGACTATGTAACAATGGTGGGAAAATAACCATATTTGACATTAAAAATTATTTTGGCTTGAAAAAAAACAATTATAATAAAAATTCAGTGGCCTCCCACACTGGCTTTCCTTTTTATGATAAAGAGCCAGTTTTTTCTGTCAGATGTACCAAAATTAGGTCAATACATGCAAAACAAGCAGAGAATGAATGGCACTAAGAGAAGACTCCTTACTATCTATGACATGTGTAGACAATTATAATTTGGTTGATTCATTGAGCAAGAAATACTCTGGAGAATTTCATGGAAATGATCTTGTCGGTTTGAGAGAAAGATGAACAGCTTGTTACATATATATTTATATATCATTGTTTTATTTCTTATGTACATTATCTACATGATTATATGTACACACAATTTAGTTTACCTTACATATTATTTTTAAATAGGGCAGGGTTATATTGAAGAATTATTGCCAAGGTTCAAGAAATTTTACCAAATAGCCTATTGTTCTTATGTACTGAAGCCTTGCTAGAAAGAAAGTGGCCATAGTAAAAGATTGGAAGCTAAATCAACCAGCAACAGAGGATTTCTGCATTGCCCATAATATTTGCATATTTTACTCTTGTTTTTCACAATGGTGTGAAGTGGTATAAAAGTTCCCAAAAGATGGTCACAGCTGTAATTTTCAGCCAATGATTAGGAAGCTCTGCACATTCTCAACACATGCTAGACTCTTGTGACATGTAAGCTTCAAGATAGCCAGCACATTTTTGGAACGGCTTGTAAATATTGGGCTTTGTATGGATCCTTCCTGCTTGGCTGAGAAATAAGTAGGGTGTCTATGTAGTGAAAAAGATACCCATAAGCAATCTCTACTATGGGTGGAAAAACTATTGGCTGTTTTAAAAGTAGCACCAGGAAAATGATGTCTTGCTTAGTATGGGTGGGTCAAAGAGTTTTGGATGGTTGGATTGTTTGTAAATGTTTGACTACAAGGGATGAGCTTTGGGTTTGAGTTGAACATGAGTTCTATCCGAACCCAGCCTTTTCGCAGTTTGGCAAAGAAAAATAGACAAGAGATAATGTGCCACTGTCTAAGTGTAGTTGGTATAAATACCATAAAGGAGTGTATTGATAGGTAATGCATTCACATCTAAATTACTTGCGTACTACATAACAATAAGTAGTCATCAGGATGTCCAACAGGAGACTGTCTCCCCAGTACCTTCAATGGGCATGGGCACTCAGCAAAGGAAACAAAAAAAAAGAAAAAAGAAAGAACACAGGGCTCGCAGTGCAACATTTATGTGTGAGATACGTGATAAATTCAATAAGTATTGTACTCACATCTGAAGTACTTGAGTACTGCAGACCAAAATGTACTCAGCAGGATGTCCAACAGGGGGCTGTTTTCCCAGTACCTTCAATGGGCATGGGTACTTAGCAAGATAAACAAAAAAAAAAGCAAAAATGGAGAGCACCACTCTCAGTGTAGCATTTATTTGTAATGAACGTGGCAAATTATAAACAGTTTTGCCCTCACATGTATTTAGCTGATACATGCATTCTCTTAAAAAACAGCAGGTGGCATACTTCTTAGTCCCCCTGGATGGCAGCATAGAGCTGGGATGGTAAAATCTCTATTATGTAGCCTCACAGGAAGTGATGCAGGAGAGTCAGGAAGAGCCCATTATTTGTATGTGGTTGAAAGCCACAGTAGACCACAAGGAGGAAGCAGGTGGAGGCCAGAAATGACTGGGATGACATCATATGTAGGTGGGCATGGCTACACGTTTTGGGGTGGAGTCCCCTTTTT
Source organism: Aquarana catesbeiana (assembly GCF_042186555.1). NCBI lineage: Eukaryota > Metazoa > Chordata > Amphibia > Anura > Ranidae > Aquarana > Aquarana catesbeiana. The sequence continues at coordinate 434,764,405 of NC_133325.1, read as the reverse complement.
CAAGCTAAGCCCACTGATAGAAAAGTCCTCAGTGGGCTTGGCTTGAGAAAGGGGACTCTATTTGCAGGCCACTGTGGCCTCCAATCAAATACAAACAGTCCACTCCACCTGGTTCCTGGCTCCCTCTGCATCACTTCCTGTGAGGCTCTCCAGTGCTATGTTCGGGCCCATGCACAATACAGCAATGCACACAGAATCATGACACATATAGACCTGAACATCAATGACATGCACAGGGTGCGCTCCTAACTGGAAGCCAAAAGAAGCATTGAACTGAGGAAGGCAGGAGAGAGTCATTAATAACAGCTGGAAAATAAGACTAATGCCGTGTACACATGGTCGGACTTTCCGACAACAACCTCACATCCAACATTTCCCGTCGGAAAATCCGACCGTGTGTACGCAGCATAAGGTCCAGCAAGGAAAAGTAACAATAAATGAGTTACCAGTTTAATGGTGCTTACTGTAAGTAGCTAATTTAAGTAGAGAGTTTATGGCTACTTTAAAGTGTTCGAATAATTTTTTTTTTTATCCAATAACAGATACAGTGCCTTAAAAAAGTATTCATACCCCTTGACATTTTCCAAATTTTGTCACGTTACAACCAAAAACATAAATGTATTCTTTTGGGATTTTATGTGATAGACCAACACAAAGTGGCACATAATTGTGAAGCGGAAGAAAAATGATAAATGGTTTTCACATTTTTTTACAAATAAATATGTGAAAAGTGTGGCGTGCATTTGTATTCAGCCCCCTTTACTCTGCTACCCCTAACTAAAATCTAGTGGAACCAATTGCCTTCAGCAGTCACCTAATTAGTAAATAGAGTCCCCCTGTGTTTAATTCATTCTCAGTATAAATACAGCCATTCTGTGAAGCCCTCAGAGGTTTGTTAGAGAACATTCATAAACAAACAGGATCATGGAGGCCAAGGAACACACCCGACAGGTCAGGGATAAAGTTGTGGAGAAGTTTAAAGCAGGGTTAGGTTATAAAAAAATATCCTAAGCATTGAACATCTCACAAAGCACTGTTCAATCCATCATCCGAAAATGGAAAGAGTATGGCACAACTGCAAACCATGGCCGTCCACCTAAACTGACAGGCTGGGCAAAGAGAGAATTAATCAGAGAAGCAGACAAGAGGCCCAAGGTAACTCTGAAGGAGCTGCAGAGATCCACAGCTCAGGTGGGAGAATCTGTCCACAGGAAAACCATTAGTCGTGCACTCCACAAATCTGGCCTTTATGGAAGAGTGGCAAGAAAAAGCCATTGTTGAAGAAAACCATAAGAAGTCTCATTTGTAGTTTGTGAGAAGCCATGTGGGGGGACACAGCAAACATGTGGAAGATGGTGCTCTGGTTAGATGAGACCCAATTTGAAGTTTTTGGCCTAAAATCAAAACGCTATGTGTGGTGGAAAACTAACACTGCACATCACCCTGAACACACAATCCCCACCGTGAAACATGGTGGTGGCAGCATCATGTTGTGGGGATGCTTTTCTTCAGCAGGGACAGGAAAGCTGGTCAGAGTTGATGGGAAGATGGATGGACCCAAATACAGCGCAATTTTAGAAGAAAACCTGTTAGAGTCTGTAAAAGACTTGAGATTGGGTGGAGGTTCACCTTCCAGCAGGACAACAAACCTAAACATACAGCCAGAGCTGCAATGGAATGGTTTAGATCAAAGCATATTTATGTGTTAAAATGGCCCAGTCAAAGTCCAGACCTAAATCCAATTGAGAATCTGTGGAAAGACATGAAAATTGCAGTTCACAGATGCTCTCCATCCAATCTGATAGAGCTTGAGCTATTTTGCTAAGAAGAATGTTCAAAAATTTCACTCTCTAGATGAGCAACGCTGGTAGAAACATCCCCAAAAAGACTTGCAGCTGTAGTTGCAGCGAAATGTGATTCTACAAAGTATTGACTTGGGGGGCTGAATACAAATGCACACCACACTTTTCACATATTTATTTGTAAAAAAAAATGGAAAACCATTTATCATTTCATTCCACTTCACAATTATGTACCACTTTGTGTTGGTCTATCACATAAAATTCTAATAAAATACATTTACGTTTTTGGTTGTAACATGACAAAATGTGGAAAATTTCAAGGGGTAAGAATACTTTTTCAAGGCACTGTACCACATATCAAGTGCCTGAATTACCTTTAATGTCTTTAAAAAATACTTCTTAGCATGTGAAGATACACTCTGGCACAGTTTGTCCATAAGGCCTCAACTTTTCTCACTTCTGGTATAAGCCACACGCCCTGCGACCAATTGCCAAGTCCCGACTACCAATTATCTTACTATTTATTGAGAGTGACTTGACTAATTGCTAATAGTCATTTAATGTCTGATGATAGGTGTGGTCTGTCTCAAAAGAAGGCTTATTTCCAGTGACAGCTAGTACTCCATTTTTTGGGAGGGGGCGGCGGGAGGGTGGTCGGTTGGTTGCACCTTTCCCGTTGCTCGTTCATCAGCCCACCAATCCCATCTAGCTCACGGGCAGCGCTTCCTCCTCGTCGGCTTTACCCAGTGTATCCTCCTCCTCGGCTTCCCCTGTGTCTTCTCCTCCACCTCTTCGGCGGCCAACACAATCCCTTCTCCTCTCGGCCAATCGGGTCTTAGGACCTGCTTCCTAATTGGCTGGGAGGAGAATCAAGAAGTCAATAGCAAATGTTAATTCACTATTGTCACACAACTGGGTGGGCTTAGGGGGCAGTGCTTTGTGCTCCGAGCCCCCCTTTTTTTGAGCCTCTGGCTCTAACCCCATGCAGGTTACAGTTGATGGATTTTCCAGGTGCATTTTGCGTTTTTCAATACACACTTTTGATCCATTGAAGTCTATGGAACCAAAACCACAACCTGCTGTGGGAAAAAAGTCCCTGGCCCTTTTCATAAAATGCACAGATGTGATTGTGACCCATAGGAAACCATGTTAAATGGACTGTAGTGTGTTTCTGCAAAACTGAAAATGCACTAAAAATATTTGTGAACCAGGCCTAAAAGACTACCACAATTCTCTAAGACTAATTTGATTTGAATCATCCCACAATAGTTTTCAGAGCGTGTAAAACATTCAACGTTATATATATGATTGCTTACACAATAAAGGCTGTGCACAAGTACAAGCTTTATTCCGGTATAAAAACATACCATGGTACTTATACACCTATTAAATAACCCCGCACTACAATTCCACATGGCCTGCATGTTAATATGTATGATTATCCTTTTGTAAAGTAGTATAAAAATGAGTAGCATTTTAAATATTCAAATAAACTTGGTCACAAAGTATGCCTGTGTGCAGGGCGAACAGTATATTGGCTGTCTCCTTGAATCAGGATGTGGAGAATGTTGAAGTATATATTTGAAAATTCTGGCTCTGCTCTTGACTCTGGATGTACAGTCTAAAGGGTGAAAGTACTCATAACATCTGTTCCATAAAGCTTATCACAAAGTAAATTTGGATCCAGAAGAACTTGCAGGGCATAAACGCAGCTATACTTGCATATTTGCATATTCCCACAAGCTAAACATTTTTGCTTTTAGTTCTTTTAGCTTTTAGTGCTTTTAGTTTTGCTTTTATCTTTTAGTTCTACTTTAAGTAAAGCACAGACTGCAGGGGTTAGAAATAAATAAAAGCACAGAGTGCTTTACATCAAGAGTAAGTATCACACAGCGTTCAAGGGTCATAACTAAAGTGGTTATTAACCCAGTACAATAAAAATGTCCCATCCCCTCTGCAACATAACGTTATGTGTCCCTGTGCCTATGTTATATAAAAGAGCTGCTGATCTGTACCTATATCAGAGCATCTCCTGGCACGCACGTGACTCCTCAGCTCTCTCCTCTGCCCAGCTGACAGTATAGCAGGTGGGACCGAGCACTCCCACTGACGTCAGCTGGGGAGGAGGGGAGGAGAGAGAGCCGGGAGATGCTCTAATATAGATAAAGATCGACACCTTTTTTATATAACACAGGCACAGGGATACATAACGTTATGTTACAGAGTGGATGGGAGTTTTTTTTTGTAGTAATGATAGCAGCAGGAGGGGAGGGGCAGGCACTGACACAGAACAGACAGGCGGGGGGGGGGGGACAAAGTAAGATAGAGCAGGGCTGCAGATGATGGAAACTGACCATGATGTCAGGGCTCAGCAGACATGATAAACCGTGGTCAGTTTACAGGGGGGAGGACAGAACCAGGCAGGATCAGCCAGGTTTTTTAGGTGATAGAAAAGGCCAAATTTTTTTAGGGTAACAAACACTTTAAGTAACACCCAGAATTTAGGGCTCAGGATTAGGTAACGTCCAGAGTTCACGATTAAGAAAGGTGCAGAGTTCAGGGGTCAGGATTAAAAGTGATATGAAGCCCAAAAACAATCCAAAATAATAATAATTTCTGCTCCCCAATTCTTAGATGTGTTGGTTGCATTATTTTTCTCTTTCTTTATGCGTTTTTCCTTTATTTTTGCCTGGTAATTTAACCAGTAGGTATGCTATTTTTCAACCTACTTTAACACACTAAGCTGCCCAGATAAAGTAGTAGTTAGAGGGCTGAGACAAACCTACACTGACAGGGGTGCTTACAATGACCAGCCTTTATTCATTTAGGTAAAACCTTAATACCAAAAGGGAAAAAACTGCTGTTACTGCTTATAAAGTGGTAGTTGGTAGGGATGGGAGAACGGTTCGGCCCGAGCATAAGTTTGGGCCAAACTTTGGTTGTTCGGGTGTTCTGCAGAACACCGAACAATATGCCGTGTTCAGGGCAAATTCGAAAGCCGACGGAACACCATTAAACTCTATGGGACATTAACATGAAAAATCAAAAGTGTTCATTTCAAAGGCTTATATGCAAGTTATTGTCATAAAAAAGTGTTTGGGGACCTGGGTCCTGCCTCAGGAGACATTTATCAATGCAAAAAAAAGTTTTAAAAACGGCTGTTTTTTCGGGAGCAGTGATTTTAATAATGCTTAAAGTGAAACAATAAAAGTCAAATGTCTATGGTATGCCTGTAAACTGGCGCATTTTCCCCGTGTTTAGAACAGTCCCTGTACAAAATGACATTTCTAAAGGAAAAAAAGTACTCGCGGCTATAATGAATTGTCGGTCCTGGCAATACAGATAAAATTCAGTGAAAAAAACGGCATGGGATTCCCCCAGTCCATTACAAGGCCCTTTGGGTCTGGTATGAATATTAAGGGGAAAACTGAACCAAAATTAAAAAAAAAAAAATTGTGTGGGGGGTCCCTCCAAATTCCATACCAAGCCCTTTAGGTCTGGTATGGATTTTAAGGGGAACCCCATGCCAAAGTTTTAAAAAAAATGGCATGGGGGTCCCCCCAAAAATCCATACCAGACCCTTATCCGAGCACGCAACCTGGCAGGCCACAGGAAAAGAGGGGGGACTAGGGAGCGCCCTTCCCGAACCGTACCAGGCCACATGCCCTCAACATCGGGAGGGTGCTTTTGGGTGCTTTTGTGCTTTTAACAAGGGGACCCCAGATCCTGGCCTCCCCCCGTGTGAAATGGTAACGGGGTACAAATGTACCCCTACCATTTCACAAAAAAGTGTCAAAATGGTACAAAAGACAAGACACAACTTGGGACAAGTCCTTTATTAAAAAATAAAAAAATAAAAATGTCCCACGAAGTCCATTCATCTGGCTGACAGACCAAAAAAGAAAAAAAAAACCAAAGCCGCGACAAACCCGCCTCCATGGGAGGCACCCACCATATGACGCGTCCTCGCAGGTGACAGTTCTTTTATAACTGATGGTGGGGCCACACTGTGACGTTCCCAGGTGACCCCGCCCCCCTTTGACACACAGGGACTTCCCTATGGCTTTCCCGGGGCTCTGTCTTTAGTAAATAACCCCCATAGTGTAAACATTGCAGTGTGCAGCCTCCAAACCAAGACACATAGTGTAAGCGTAAATCCAAAATGACAAGGCTGGTGCATGCCTAGCAACATGGAAAGCCACACACGCACAGATCTTTCTAATGGTGGCACATTTGATGAATGCTTCTGCAGTATGACTTAAGTTGTAGATAGCACACTTCAATGCTCTATGGTGCCTGGCTCACTGGAATGAATCTGGGGATGCCCATTTCCCAGGGATAGACCCATCACAAGAATGGTAGCAGGAACGAAAGGATACAGAAGCAACTGGATACTGGAGCAGCAGGATACTGTAACAACAGGATACTGGAAACATCCTCTCGAGATATCTCAACATGGCAGTGCAGCACAGCAAATCAGTCTGGGCTCACAACAACATTGTCTAAGCTACCTCAGTCCCCCCAGGGGTATTGACTCACTCTCTCGCCCAGTTCTAAGAGCACTTGACAGGCTTAGCTCTCCTTGGCCTTGGTGACCAATCACAAGTCCTCCTTGCCTGTGGGGCAACCAATCCTGTGCCCCCTCTGTACTGTCCTCCCCCTGAGCTGTCCATCAAAGCAAGAGGAAGAGATGAGCACTGAGGCCACATGGCTTAAAGTGGATGTAAACCCAATGTCACCCTTTCTAAACTACTGCCAAAGGGGTTATCTATAAGGATATACATGCCTCCTGCATGTGTCAAATGTCTCCCCTCTGTCTGTTATGAGAGCTGAAAAACTGCATATTCTGTGGGTGGGTCTGTTGTCTGGAGCTTGGTGGGTGGAGTCGTGATGTCAGTAGACTCCCCGCCCACCTCTACACTCCCCTTGTCAATATGCATTTTCTCCTGTGTATTTCTTACACTGAACTTCTGCTATGATCTCTAACATCCAGTGAAAAGACAGGAAAGTAACCACATGACTTCAGCATGCCAAATCATGCAGAGGTGTGGAACAGCCAATCCTTGCAGAGCTGCTGAAGAAAGGAGTGGGGGCGGGAATTAAAAAATAATGCATGTCTTAGGCTAGTGCACGAGATATGTAAATCACCTGTCACTCACAGCAAGGGGGAGGATTTGACAAAGTTTTTCTGTTTGTCAAGACTGGGCTCAAATGATAGGAAATCTTATACTCTACATTATGACATAAAAAAAAAAAATTTGGGTTTACATCCACTTTAAATAGACTGCCAGCGAGCGCCACACTTGTATTCTCTTATTACCTGTGGCATCATTGGGATAAAAAATATTGAGGATAAATAAAGTGATAACAGTTTTTGTAACTTTGCCCCACTACAGTGTTGCTTAATTATTGAACAATTTAAAATGATTTAGTAAAAATTACCACTCGCTGTAATGTTGTTGTGTATTTAGTTTAGATCCAACAATGGCAAATTATGTAGTCTGGCATTATTATTTAGTTGGATGTAAAAACTCCTCACTTGCACATCTAAATATATTTCTACTATACAGCTAAGACTGACAGTTTTTGGTTATAATATTTTGTTTATTTGTGAATTAGTTGTATTATGTCTTTTTTTTCTTAACAAGATGTGCTTAATTGTTTTATGCTAATTTATATCCATAAATCTAATTTATCAAGTGAGGACATATGTCATATGGCACACACTTTATTAGTGACTTTGACTTTTTTTTTTGTTGCTGTCTTTTCCATCTGATTAGCAGATGTTATGAAGCTCAGCAAAGTAATTGGATAATTTTTTTCTGTTACAGACATAAATGACATTATGTTGAGTATGCCTCACTGCATCCACGGATCAAAGTGACCCAAATACAGGCTCATTGTCCCAAAGCGCCTAGTTCTGTAAATTAGTGGGCATTAAAATTAAAAGACATGTACCCAGTTTTCTTACGTTAATTGCATTTAGATAAGTAAATATTTAACTGCTTGAAATAAATATACTATGTATTTATAATTAACAATATTCTTGAAAATATAGTTTTTCTATGTGCTTTTAAAGGTCAGTGCCTAACAGTGGTCGCTGATGCTCAAAATTTTTGGGGGTGCAAACAAACTGAAAAATTCTGAAAAAAAAAAAAACCCATCAATTGTAGCCTCAGTGTGCCCATCAAATGCAGCCACTGTGCCCATCAATTGCAGCCACTGTGCCATCAAACGCAGCCACTGTGCCATCAAACGCAGCCACTGTGCCCATCAATTGCAGCCACTGTGCCCATCACATGCAGCCACTGTGCCCAACACATGCAGCCATTGTGCAATCAAACGGTGCCACTGTGCCCATCAAATGCTGCCACTGTGCCCCATCAAATGCTGCCACTGTGCCCCATCAAATGCCGCCACTGTGCCCATCAAATGCCACCACGGTGCTCAGCAAATGCCGCCCCTGTGCCCATCAAAAGTTGCCACTTTGATCACCCCATCCGCTTGACATCTGCCCGGCACTTATCCTATCTTGGTGGCGGGTCAGGCAGCGTGTGACAGTGGCGAGCTGTGGGACCTTGCAGCTGAGAGCTGTGTCTTCCATTAGTCTCTTCCCCTCCTCCTGATAGGCATCCAATCGCAGCGCCTGTCCATTCAGCCAATCAGGTGAGGGGTATCAGATCCATGCTGCCTGATTGCTGGAGAGGCAGTTCAGTGTTAGAAAAGTGAATATTCATTCGCTTTTCTAACACACCTGGGAGCGCAATGCTTTGCGCTCCGAATTAACCTTTTTTGAAGCCTATTACAGCCTATGGCTCAAATCAAGTGCTTGAAAAATATACCCCCGCTGCTGTAATTCAGGCGCCCCGCGTCCGAAAAGGGTCTGGACGCCTGAATAGGGGGTGGCGGTGGCGGCCATGGATAGATTCATGTAATGCATGAATCTATCCATTAGTCATAGAGGGGGGTGACTGGGGAGAGGGGGCGGCGCCCGTGCGCCCTTATGGACGCACCACCACTGGACTGCCTAAAATCAATATTCCTTGGGTTATTGCTTTCACAGAGTCACATACATTACTTTTAAAACTCCTGGCAGGGTTAGCTGTTATTTACAATTTGATTACAAGATGCTTCATATGATAACACCACACTGGGCCTGTGAGATATTCATTTAATAGGATTGTAATTTGTAGATCCTTAGATCACCCCATACATATACAAAATTTGGATTGCAAAAATCCCATGCAATAGATCAGTGGTAACTGTATAAAAATCAATCAGCACAAAATTGAATGTGCATAAGAAACAAAAGCTGCTGAACACTCAAATCAAATCCCAGCATAAAACATATAAATGGCAGTGCAGCGATGAAATAGAAAATAATAAAATATATGAATCTATAAAAGTTCATATGCGCAGGTAAGTTCCCAATATGTGTTCACTTGTGATGCAAAATATTCATGCAGGTGACAACGTGTAGAATCTCCACCACTGATGACACTAGCCTCTCACCTCATCGCATGGACCCCTGTATTCACAGTCAGGTCAAATGCGCTTTCCCATACAGGGTCAATAACAGACTTTCCCTTCAGTCAAGATCACAGACAATACTAAGGCACTCCACTCATCCTGATTTCCCCATGGGGGTTGCCAGAACTCCACACAGATAGATACATGGAATAAATCGACAAATATAGTGCTCTCTGCGTCCAACTAGATTTATTTAAATAATAGAGTATCACTTACAAACAAAGCACTATACCCCAGTGCCTGGTATGCGAGCGTTCTGTGTACTAAACACAATGGTGGCCGCAGTTGACGTTGCATGATCCCTAAGTTCCGTATGCGCTTCATCCTGTGGGCGGGACTTGGTCAGCAGATATGGGATCATGTCATACCACCGGCCTATTTGTATTGTTGACCAGTGCGCAAATTAGAGAGTGCCTGGGAAGTGACATGGAAACAATATGTAAAAATTCCTTGGATGTGAAACATCCTCTTCCGGTGTATTTCAAAGGACTCCTCCTTTGTTTATGTGTAACCAAAGAGACGCCTTCCTGGTGTGCACTTTGCTACGGCGACTACACACTTACCCAGCAACTCCAGGAAGTGTATCGCCGCGCTTATTAACTGTTTATAGTGGAGGGGAGGGAATTTTATCAGGCTTAGCCATAGAGAATCGTATTGGATATGTGGAATTTGATCTTAATTGTTTTATATCTGATCGGTAGAATTTTATTTTTGTATATTTATAATGATATTTTATCATGTATTTATTATGTATTCAATGTGTATTTTTAGTGTTTTTGTGTGCGAGTGCAGTGACCGCGCGGATAGTAGATTATTTAAATTTTTATCTCATATGAGGTTAACCGGGTTATTTTTCTCTATTTCCCATTAGAAGTATATACGAATCAACATGGTGTATTGCTCACATTGCACCGCAATTGCACAGTATACTTTGAGTTTTCCAAGTTTCTCAGGGTGTATTGTATGCGACTGGTACAAATTTAAAGATGGGCTAACACACTATAAACAAGTAATAAGCACGGCGATACACTTCCCTATAGTTGCTGGGTAAGTGTGTAGTCGCCATAGCAAAGTGCACACCAGGAAGGCATCTCTTTAGTTACATATAAACAAAGGAGGAGTCCTTTGAAATACACCAGAAGAGGATGTTTCACATCCGAGGAATGTTTACATATTGTTTCCATGTCACTTTCGGGAAACTCTCTAATTGGCGTACAATACAAATAAGCGTGTGGTATGACGAAATCTCGTATCTGCTGACGAAGTCCCGCCCACAGGACATAACGCGTATGGAATGTAAGGATCACATGCCACCACCCGAGGCCACCATTGTGTTTAGTACACAGAACGCTCCCATACCAGGCACTAGGGTATAGTGCCTTGCTTGTAAGTGATACTCTTTTATTTAAACAAATCAAGTTGGACACAGAGAGCACTATATTTGTCCCTTTATTCCATGTATCTATCTGAGTGGAGTTCTGGCAACCCCCATAAGGAAATCAGGACGAGTGGAGTGCTTCAGTGTTGTCTGTGATCTTGACTGAAGGGAAAGTCTGTTATTGACCCTGTATGGGAAAGTGCATTTGACCTGACTGTGAATACAGGGGTCCATGGGATGAGGTGAGAGGCTAGTGTCATCAGTGGTGGAGGTTCTACACATTGTCACCTGCATGGATATTTTGCATCACGAGTGAACACCCATTGGGGTACTTGCCTGCGCATATGAACTTTTATAGATTCATATATTTTATTATTTTCTATTTCAGCGCTGCACTACCTTTTATATACAATAGATAAGGGGTATTGAATTAAAATTCACAGAGGGCCAAATCCGTAAAATTTTCTTCCAGCCTAGGTCTGAATGAATCACCTGTTTGTGTAATGGCTCAGATTATTCACGTCACAGCCCCCTTCTCTGAAATCACAATCTAATTTTTACATCAGTTTCCTCAGTCACCCTTTACATCACAGTTTTCCCTTGACAATGGTGTCCTCTGCCCCATCACATCAGCCACCCACAGTAGTGTCCCCTGTCTTCCCTTCACACCGACCGCCCCAGTAGTGTCATCTGCTCCCACCTTCACATCCCCCACAGCAATGTCCTCTGACCCCATTTTACCCCCTCCTCAGCTCTGCTCCCCATTCACAATGCAGCCCCCTAAGCTCTGCCCCAATTTACATTGCAGCCCCCCTCAGCTCTGCTCCCCATTCACATTGCAGCTCCCTAAGCTCCAACCCATATTCACATTGCAGCCGCCTCAGCTCTGCCCCCCATTCACATTGCAGCCCCCCTAAGCTCCCCCCCCATTCACTTTGCAGCCGCCTCAGCTCTGCTCCCCACATTTACATTGCAGCCCCCCTCAGTTCTGCTCCCCCATTCACGTTGCAGCCCCCCTCATCTCTGCCCCCTCATTCACATTACAGACCACCACAGCTCTGCCCCCCCCCCATTCACAGTGCAGCCCCACTTAGCCCCTATAGCTCTGCCCTCCACTCACATTACAGACCCCCACTAAGTCTGTACCCCCATTGACATTGTAGCCCCCTCAGCTCTGCCCCTTCACTCTCCTACCTTTCTCTGGTACACAGAGTAGAGAGCAGGAGGCAGAGCAGCTCTAGACAGTGGGAGACACAGCAGCTTTGGAAAAAAGAATGAAAAAGGGTGTACACAGAGTTTTTTTATATATAAATAGAAAGACAGTTCTTTAGCAAACTAAAATGCATCTAGTTTGGGTTTAAATCTACCTTAAACTGTTCTGATCATTACACTTCAAACTAGAATAACTACATGTATTTAATTTGAGAAAATTACAATAAATATTTCAGTATGTATTTTTAACTCCCGAATGAATTATTGTGTGTCTTATTTATTTTTTCATTCTGGTTTAAATTATTAGAACACTTGGATTATCATCACAGAGGATTATTTATATCATTATATATTTATTCAATTATTAACAGTTTAAGTCGGGAACCTGTTTTTCACATTTCAGGTAGGGGCCTAATATTGAAATCAGAGTAAACAATTTCAGTAGAGGAGAGGCGTCTGTACAATTATGTATGTATGACTAAAGGCAAGGCTAGAGTTCAGCTTTAAGGAAAAGAGACATTCTTTCTAGGAAAGTGAGGTGCACATTTTGGAGACAGAGGACAACTGTTTTGAAGAAGGCGTGAAGGAGGACATTTACGTCAATCTGAAACAATCATCCCTGAGCAAGTGTGGGGCCTTCAACACTATCTGTCTTCCATATATAATGCCAATTCAACATCTGACAACAGTTTGAAAACAATTCATAACTTCAGCCAGGTAAAATCCAAAGATTAACACCTTTATAGACTTCCTGGCGCCATGGGACTAGAACAGAGAGGTTCCACAATTTGCATACCCCCTGCCCTGCTTTTGATCAACCAATATAAATGCTGGAGAATGTTTCTGACACCCATAAGAACAGAAGAAGTCACTTATATAAACTACAAAATGTTTTTTCTATAAAGGGCACAATCCAGGTTAAATGTGACTAAGGAAGATGAACTGTTCTAACTTTGGATTTTTTACCACAATATATTCTGTTAATGTTTAAAAAAATCTAGATAATGACAGACAGCAATATTATCAGTTTGTTTTTTTCTTAAGTTAACACTGTACACTTAATGGGTCTAAAGTCTAAAGAGGAACTAAGTTTCTTTAAGACACTGGTGCTTTCCTCCTCAGGATCAGCAAAGGCCTAAGTTCAATGGGAGGCAGGTACCATTCAAAAGAGATGTCCATTACTGGCGTGATATCCACAGTGTCCTTGTCTATTCTGTCTGCGGTAGGTTTGGTGGAGCAATCCCCACTCTGTACACGGGGCCTCAGCAGATTGCAGTGAACCTGTCTTTTGATGTGATCAGTGCCCTCTAAGACTATGTCATGCACAGTGGTCGGTGGGAAAGGTTGTTTTTCTACCCCATAGGGGGTGCATTCCCACTTGGGCTCCAGTTTGCTGGCTCTTTCTCATTTTGGATTGTTCACCAGCACCCAGTCCAGATGATGCATATGGTCCTTGAATGCTTTGGAGAAAATTATAATTTCATCCAGATAGACTAACACAGTCTTAAAACTGAAATCTCCCAAGCATCCCACCATTAAGAGCTAGAACGCACTGGGGGCATTGCTCAGTTGAAAAGGCATGCATGCAAATTCTAATAGTCCAAGGGCATGATAAAGGCAGTCTTTTTCATGGTTGTGGTACCTCACTGAGACACGCCAGTAGCCACTCCCCAGATTAAGGATAGAGAAAAAGTTGGCTTGACCCAATGCCGTAAGCGATTCCTCCACCCTGGGAAACGCTTAGGCATCCTGGTGGGTACAGGCATTTAGCTCACCATAATCCTCATAGAATCGCAGACTCTTGTCCTTCTTCAAAGATCAGTAGGTGCTTCTCCAGCAGTTGATAAAGTAGCTGCTGATTGCTTCCAACCCTGGCTGGGCCTCAGAGATGCAGTATTGGGGCACCATGTAGAGGTCTGTTATGGTGGTATGGTCACTAAGTGCTTTCAGGGCTCCACTATTGCCATGGTCCATTTGCAGTGTTTTGTGGGCACCAGCATCCAATTGGATAGCTGCCTCCTTGTGACATATGAAACCATAGAGGACTTAAGTTCCTCTCGACTTCATCCCACATCTGCATTGCTGCTGCAGTCAAGTGTCACCTGCAGTGGAGAATACAGACTGCACCCGCCTACAAGCGAAGATTAGCAAAACATGATTCCACATATTAGCTGTTTACAAATGCTAACCCATTGACCTATGGCCTGTGAGTGTATAGGGTACAATTGTGGGATGCTTTTACTTAGCTTCAGAGGGTGCAGGAGGATGCCTTCGCACCGGTAGTATCACATACCTATAAGTAAATTCCTAACGTTGCAAAGTAAAAAGGTGGTTGCTTTGGGCAACAATATTTCCTGACCCCACAATTCACAGACACATTTTGGTATTATGAGGAAACGCTTGGAATTCATATAGGCTAATATAGGGTTGCCCTTTTTAGAACCTGACATATAATTCAGCTGCTTTGAGCAATTCAATTTTGTCAGCACTCTTAAGCCTTGTACACATGGTACGATTTTTGGCCAACCGAGCATCTGATTTTTGTCAAAAGTGTGTGTGCCAGGATCTTGTCTTGCATACTAATGCGGCGTACACACGAGCAGACTTTACGGTAGACTTGGTCCGACGGACCGGACCCCGTTGGATAATTCGATCGTCTGTGGGCTCCAGCAGACTTTTTTTTCCCAAAAGTTCGATGGACCTAGAAATGAAACATGTTTCAATCTTTCCGACGGACTCGGCTTTCTAGCGTACAAACCGTTCGTCTGTGTGCTAGTCCGACGGACCAAAACTGACGCATGCTCTGAAGCAAGTACAAGACGGAAGCGCTCGGTCTGGTAAAACTAGCCTTCATATTGAAGCTAGCACATTCCTCACGCTGCTAATTCTGTGATCTTTTAATACAGCACATTCTTTTCTTCTTTATAATGCGAGAAGAATGAAGTTGTTTTGCTGCTTATATTCACACAGAGTTCTCACAAACTACTTTCTTCATTATTTATCCTCATGTCATGACTAATATTATAGTTTTTAAAAGCCAGATCTCCAGAAATAATGTAGAAACTTATTTATTTAAATCATCTTTTTTACTTTTATATTTCATCAATTTCTATTCCAATTTGTGATAAATTCTCAAAAATCTATTGATTTAAATGTTTAATTTATTTATGGAGTTTCAAGTTACCACAATAACCTTATTATTTTGTATTGTTAATGAACCCTAATGAGGTTGATGTGCCCCGTTAATTTGACATGGGGGGGGGTTATTTTCAAAAGGCAAATTCGTTTAGCACTACAAGTGCAAAGTGTACTTGAAATTTCACTGAAAGAGCACTTGGAAGTGCAGTCGCTGTGGATCCGAGAGGCACATGCAAGGAAACCAAAAATAAATCATTTTATCTTGCACATGATTGGATGATAAAATCAGCAGAGCTTCCCCTCATTTGAGATCTTCCCCTCAGATTTACAGCGACTGCACTTCCAACAAGTGCACTTGCAGTGCAATTTATAAAGTGCACTTTGCACTTGTACTTTGCACTTGAATTGCAAAATGATTTTGCCTTTTGTAAAGAACCCACATAGTCTTTTTGACATTTTCCTGCCTACTCACAAACAAAATGTCCTTTTTGAATAAAAACACATAGTAAATAATTTTAGGTAAATAAAATAGCCATTTATTCTGGGAAAAACATAAATGAGGAAGGCAACACTGGAGACACTTTGGGATGTGTGAAGCCTTTTGTCCCCCAGGGCACACATCAAGTCAGTGGAAAACAAAATTGAGATCTTGCGGAGTCCATAGAATAGGGAGCACAATCTGCGTCTTCTGTCAGACCAGACTGAAGCCAGGCAATCACTTTTGGCTCTTCTGTGGAGCCTTCCCTGCACGCTGCCCTGCAGCCTTCCCTTCTCTGCAGCCTTCCTTGGAGGCTGTGCCTCTGGTGGTGTACTTGTGGCAGGAGGAGGGGCTTCATCCGAAATATGGCTTGTTGGAGTAAGCTGCCCTCTCAATCCCTTCTGAAGGGCCTCATAAAAAATCCCCTCACAGAGGAGGCGTTGCCCCTTCTCAAGTTCCACCAACCTGGTGGCCAAATAAGTACCATAGGCCTCTTCAGCATTGCGGGGGTTACCCAGCATTTGGCTGGCTTCCCGAATGAGGGCAAGTGATTCCTCCTCTGTTCGGCTCATCTTCCTGGGCCTATTGGTGATAATGCGGAGGGGAGGCACCTGGCATTCGGTGAGGCTTCTACTGGGCCCAACCACCTCCTGCCTGCCACTGGGCATGGCCTCCTCCTCTCTACCACTGGGCAAGGCTTCCTCCTCTATACCACTGGGCATGGCCTCCTCCTGGCTGAGCTCATCCTGTGTATAAAAAAAGGGACATAGTTTTAATTTTTGCTTCCTCAATCACACACAATTTTCAGCTCATGACTTGCAAATATAATTATAAACAAATATAAAAGGCTATCATTTTGACCCCACCATTATTCTAGCTGTTCACCAATCTTTGAAGTACATTTTTAGCCACTACTGTCTAGTGATATGTATACATAATAATAATTGTGATTAAATCATTGATTTTTAAGCAATTAAAACATTTTATAGTTTACATCATTAATATTTACACAATCCAAAAATCACAAAAAAGTATACCTGGCTTCAGCTGGGCGCATCCACTTCATCAAGGGTGAAAGGGCCCGGTTCTTCCTGGAACACCTCAGCTGGGGTGGAGAGAAGGGTGGAGCTGGAGGGAAGGGTGGAGGGAAGGCTGGAGGGAAGGCTGGAGGAAAGGATGGAAGGAAGGGTGGAGGGAAGGGTGGAGGAAAGGGTCGAAAGCGATTGCCTTGCTTCTGTCTGGTCATCCAGAAATCTCAGTTTTGGGTAGTACCACAGCTTGGGGACATAAACCTTGTCTGCTGCTGCTCCTGATTTGAGGGAATCCTGGATCTTTTTGTGTTCCCGCCTGTACATATTACGCAAGATCCCAATTTTATTTTCCACTAACTTAACTACTTCAGCCCCGGAAGAATTTACCCCCTTCCTGACCAGAGGACTTTTTGTGATTCGGCACTGCGTCGCTTTAACTGACAATTGTGCGGCTCCCAAACAAAATTGACGTCTTTTTTTTTCACAAATAGAGCTTTCTTTTTGTGGTATTTGATCACCTCTGCGGTTTTTATTTTTTGTGCTATAAACAAAAAAATTGCGACAATTTTGTAAAAACGGATTATCTTTTACTTTTTGCTATAATAAATACCCCCCAAAAATATATAAAAAACATTTCTTTTCCTCAGTTCAGGCTGATACGTATTCTTTGACATATTTTTGGTAAAAAAAAATCGCAATAAGCGTTTATTGATTGTTTGCGCAAAAGTTATAGCGTCTGCAAAATAGGGGATAGTTTTATGACATTTTTATTAATTTTTTTTTTACTAGTAATGGTGGCGATCAACGATTTTTATCATGACTGCGACATTATTGCGGACACATCGGACAATTTTGACACATTTTTGGGACCATTGGCATTATTACAACGATCAATGCTATAAAATGGCATTGATTACTGTGAAAATGTCACTGGCAGTGAAGGGGTTAACCACTGGGGGACGGGGAGGGGTTAAGTGTGTCCTGGGCAGTGATTGTAACTGTGGGGGGGATGGGCTAGCAGTGACATGACACTGATCGCTGCTCCCAATGACAGGGAGCAGACGATCGGTGTCCTGTCACTAGGTAGAACGGGAAGATGCTGTTTACATTGGCATCTTCCCGTTCTTTAGCTCCATGACACGATCGTGGGTATCCCAGCGGCGATTGCGTCCGCAGGTCCCGCGGGCATGGTCACGGAGCTCGCAGCAGAAATTCAAAGTAACGTACAGGTACGTTCTGCCGACGTATATGTGCTGACAGCGGTCGGCAAGTGGTTAATGTCTGCCTGGGGGACTCCAGTCTTTACAAACTCCAGAAGTCTCCCCAGTGTAGCCTTCCTCGCATGTTTAATGAAATACAAGGGGTGCTTTACCTCCCACAGGTTTCTGTTCTCTTCATAGAGATCAATAAAATGAGACAAAAATTCGTCCTCCTTAAAGGGATTCATTTTTTCTGAAAGACAAGACACAAGATAAAAACTGTAATGTCAGTCCAAACTCCCAGTGTTATTTTTATCAGAATATAGGGTATACACTAGGGATGAGCTGAACACCCCCCCAGTTCGGTTCGCTCCAGAACCTGCGAACAGATTGAAAATTTGCGCGAACTTTAGAACCCCATTGAAGTCTATGGGACTCGAACGTTCAAAATCAAAAGTGCTAATTTTAAAGGCTAATTTGCATGGTATTGTCCTAAAAAGGGTTTGGGGACCCGGTTCCTGCCCCAGGGGACATGTATCAATGCAAAAAAAAGTTTTAAAAACTGACTTTTTTTTGGGAGCAGTGATTTTAATGATGCTTAAAATGAAAAAAAAAAGTGAAATATTCCTTTAAATATCGTACCTGGGGGATGTCTATAGTATGCCTGTAAAGTGGCACGTGTTTCCTGTGCTTAGAACAGTCCCTGCACAAAATGACATTTTTAAAGGAATAAAAGTCATTTAAAACTGCTTACGGCTTTAATGTAATGTCCGGTGTAAGGGTAATGGTATACTGGTCAAGTGCGCCCTCAAACCTTTTCCTTGCTCGAGCTGAACTTGGACATCAAAAAGATCTTTTCAATCGATTGGTTAAATCAAGACTCCACACACCGTTGGATATCCAGAAATACAACTGTATTATATCATTTCACATGTTTATATAGAGTAACAATTCATTTATCAGTAGGGGCAAACCAAGGGGCGGTCCCTTAGTTTATCCAATCACAAGTGTACTGAAAAAGTCTTGGTACTTTTTTAAGAGTGGTCTTGGTCCTATGTGTCCTGGACCGTGAAGGTAAGACAATAATAGGGGCGCTGCTGCTCCAGGTCTCTGGTCAAACAAGGAGGGAATCATAGGCATACCTAGAGCAGCAGCGCCCCTATTATTGTCTTACCTTCACGGTCCAGGACACATAGGACCAAGACCACTCTTAAAAAAGTACCAAGACTGTTTCAGTAAACGCAAGGCACACGACCTAGTACAACAGCTTGTCTCCTCTTGTCTGACTTGTGCTCAGAACAATGTTCAGGGCCCTCAACATGGGAAACATGGACATTTGCCACCACCATTAGGCCCGCTACAAGATTTACAGATAGACTTCACACACATGCCCAGGCAGAGAGGTAATCTCAAATATTTGTGCGTGATGGTGGACAAATTTTCAACTTGGCCAGAGGCCATACCTGTTACAGGGGAAACCACAGACATTGCAGCCCGGTGTCTGATCAATCATTGGATCAGTCGATATGGACTTCCTGCTACCATATACTCTGACCAAGGCCCAGCATTTACTTCAAAGCTGGTGAAAGAATTGACAAGGGTATTAGGGATACAGTGGAAACTACACATCCCATATCACCCACAGAGTTCAGGGGTAGTGGAAAGAATGAATAGAACAATCAAGGACAAACTTAAAAAAGCCACTAACGGTACCATGAAGGACTGGCTAAAATACCTGCCAGGGGTCCTCTTCCAGATAAGAACCACCCCCCATAGCAGGACAGGCTTATCCCCATATGAAATACTAATGGGAAAGCCAGCCCAGAAGAAAGCAATTGAGGGAGAGGAGGTTAATCTTTATTCCTTACAGGAAGAGCATGTGAAACATCTGGTAAGTAGCCTTACTGAAAACTACGACAAGGTAGCTATCACTTTTCCTTCTCTCTCCACAGAGCCTACACACCCCTTCATACCTGGTAACAAAGTCCTGATAAAGCAGCTTGCAGCAAGAAAGGTACCAGGGCCCATCTACCAAGGACCATTTGAAGTACTCAAAGCAACCCGAACTGCCATCCTCACAGACCACGGACCACAATGGATCCACGCATCAAGGATAAAAAAAGCACCAAGCCTAGAAGCAAGCCAAGACCTGCAAAAGAAAGAGACATTGAACTCAAACCCCTGCCCAAGCCCCCCAAACCCCCCTGCAGAAGCAAGCCAAGAACCGCAGAGGAAAGAGACATTGAATTCAAGCCCCTGCCCAAGCCCCCCAAACCCACCTGCAGCACCCTTCCTAGAGGACTCCGGCGCCCCAGAGACCTTGAACCTAATGACATTCAAGTGGTAGATGTTCAAATATTTCCTCTAGGTTCCCAGGATCCACCCAAACAGAGGCCCTGGAAATGCACCACTCGAATAATCTTAATCTTTGCCATCCTGATTATGTTTAAGATTTTTCTACTAACCACTTTTGTATGTTAGATGACTAACAGTTGTGGTTTTCAGCCCCCCTCTAATTATACTAACCGTACTCGGCGAAGTTTTATAGGAAGTCCTCTTTATCCTTGCTGCATTCAGGTAGCCGGACAAATGTCCAAAGCCCTATCTCAAGCAGTTACAGGGTATCATATTCAAAGAAGGGATGAGAATTGCCACATATCAGCCATTATCTTGACAGCCAAATATAAGGGAGTAGAAAAGACCTGGTGTATGAATCCCAATCATAGACCAAGTCAGAACCTGGTGTCCAAATTTAAAAGGGCCAAACTCAGGGATAGAGGGATCAGTCAAGTTATTCAAAACAAGAGATCAAACTACGCACCCTTGGCACCATTAAATAATACCAATATGAAAAAGGCCCCCAAATCAAAATTCCAATTCCTAAAATCCAGAAGGGAACTCCTAAAACCAGACTTTAAAAGTATTAATAACGGGGCACAGCTAGATCCTGAAACGTACTCAGTACCAGACTCAATTCCTCATCATTTCATAATGATGCATGCTTTCACAAGGAAGCAGAATTATTCAGAATGCTGGGTTTGTTCCCATATGGGAACTGGCCGACACTCAGTCCCAATGGTTGGAAGGCCAGTGACCCTAGAGCAGTTGCTAAACTTCACCCAACCCATTCCCCCTGAGAGCATCACAACCAATAGTAAACCCCTTCTCTTTACAGGGTACACAAGGAGTCCGCAATTTTGTTTTCTTAATGGAGCAGGTAAAAATTTGTATAATGGTAGATTTTGCAGAAACACGGTAGTGAATTTTACACTGGTGGATTTAGTGCTCATAGCCAATGGGACATTAGATATAGAGGGACTTCTCACACACAACATATCAGACCCTGATGAGCGCATTGGAAATATGTCCTCCTACAAAATTTCAAATTGTATAAAAGGGAATAGCTCGGTAACAAAATCATGGCTCATCAGCACACATATGAATAGCTCATGGATGGAGGAGCATGAGGATGAGGCACTCTCCATAGGGGACTGGATGTGCCTAGTGGGGTTAAGGTTAAACCTAGATTCACCTGGGGATGTACCCGCCCCTCATATGCCCCACGGATGGATGGTGTGCTGCGGTCTTTGGTGCCACACTACCATCCCATACCCCCTCGATAGAAAGACCTCAGGATGGTGCACCCTAGTAGAAATGATCCCTTTCATGGGTGCTTCTTCCGGGGACTCCCCTGTCGAGATGATACCAGCCCATGGTCATTTAGAGTTCAGGAGACACAAAAGAGAGGTCACAACCTGGTGGGACAAGGTGTTTGCTTCAATGGGTGGGGCAGGCATGTACAATGCACTAACAAAGGTAGATGAGTTTGGGGAACTAGTAGATTCCTGGATGAATAAAACATCAACTGATGTGGGCTTCATCAATGAGGAATTGGAGAAAATCCTGTTTGAACAAGAAATAATCAAGCAGCGTCAAGAGAGGATGATGATGGTACTGACAGGGCTGTGTGACGTGACAGGGGATAAAAGCCTCTGTTGCACATATATGAACAATTTAACTAAACCTAGTGAAGATTTAGAGGTACCAGACTATTATGATATAATTAAAGGACACCAGGAGGAGAGGGCAAAGCTGCAAATGCAAATGAGAAGGCTGGGAGACTCTTGGAACCCACTCTCAGGAATTGGGGGATGGTTTGGATCATTTTGGGACAGTGTTATGGGATTCTTTAAAAAGGCAGGCATGATACTGATCATGATAGTACTCCTGGGTATTGCCACTTATGCCACTATCAAATTCTTATTATACATCACCAGTAAAGTTCCTAACATTGTAGCAAAAATTAAACCGGACTCTAGGCTTAAGGAAACCATGGCCATGTTCTACATTGAGCCTGAAGAAACCACAGCTATGTTCCACACAGAACAAACCTGGTACTCCAAGAATTAGGGGATTAGTGATCAGGGAGAATGAAATCCTCCCTGATCAAAGGAGGGATTGTAAGGAAAATGGCTACACTTAGGTTCACTATATGCTTTAGATAAGGGGCTTGAACTTTTGAACTTTTTATACGAGATATATGAAATACTTTTGCAAGATTTTTATAAATGTCAAGATGACAATTTACTAGCAAGGAAAATAGGGAAGTTAGCTAGCTCACCGCACATTTGGATTAAAGCCAAAGGTACACTGTCTGCACAGATGACTGTCTCAAAAGATTATTTCCATATTTCAAAATCATTCATATCATTCATTTTCTCGGAATTCAAGCTAGGTACTTTTTTAGCGTCACTGAGCGTCACTGACCATGACATATAAAAAGTAACTTGTGATGACTTGTGATATATAACTTGTGATATCTGTACTCTTGTGATTGGATAAACTAAGGGACCGCCCCTTGGTTTGCCCCTACTGATAAATGAATTGTTACTCTATATAAACATGTGAAATGATATAATACAGTTGTATTTCTGGATATCCAACAGTGTGTGGTGTCTTGATTTAACCAATCGATTGAAAAGATCTTTTTGATGTCCAAGTTCAGCTCGAGCAAGGAAAAGGTTTGAGGGCGCACTTGACCAGTATACCATTACCCTTACATCCGGTCCCGGTAATATGGATGAAAATCAGTGAGACAAATGGCATGGGTACCCCCCCAGTACATTACCAGGCTCTTTGGGTCTTGTATGGATGTTAAGGGAAACCCCGCACCCAAATTAAAAAAAGGAAAGGCGTGGGGCCCCAGGCCCTCTGAACAGCAGTATACAGGCGGTGCAAACAAGACAGGGACTGTAGGTTTGTTGTTAAGTAGAATCTGTTTGTAATTTTGAACTGGTACATTTTGTAAGTGTAGCTCCAGCCAAAAAAATCTATTTTTAAGCTTTTTGGAAAACATAGGGAAAGGTTATCACCCCTGTGACATTTGTTTTGCTGTCTGTGCACCTCTTTAGAAGATTTTACCTCAATTTCTGTCCCAATGACAAATGTTTTTTGACAATTTGGGCTTTTAGTGAAACAAGGATTGGTGATAAAGCATATTAACTCTAATGCCGCGTACACACGGTCGGACTTTTCGTCTACAAAAGTCCAACGGACGCCGATGGACTAAAGCTGGCTGGTAATCCGATCGTGTGTGGGCTTCTCCGGACTTTCAGCAGACTTTTTCAGCCTCAAATCCGACGGACTTTAGATTTGAAACATGCTTCAAATCTTTACGTCGTAACTACGACGGACCCCGAAATCCGCTCGTCTGTGTGCTAGTCCGACGGACAAAAACCCATGCTAGGGCAGCTATTGGCTACTGGCTATGAACTTCCTTATTTTAGTCCGGTGTACGTCATCACGTACGAATCCGTCGGACTTTTGTGTGGTCGTGTGTAGGCAAGTCCGTTCGTTAGAAAGTCTGCTGCAAGTCCGCCGAAAGTCCGCCGGAAGTCTGTCGGACAGGCTGTCGGACTTTTGTAGACGAAAAGTCCGACCGTGTGTACGCGGCATTACAGGAGAGAATTTCCCTTCCTAGGGGTAGATTTAATTTCACTTCCTGTTGTCTCCTTCCGTTTGCAAGTAGGAGTCGTTTGTAAGTTAGATGTTTGAAAGTAGGGGCCTGCCCTATATACTCTGCAGAAATTGGGGCCTTAGGTGTTGGTGTTGCCAAAACACTGTAAGCCCTCACAGTTACTCTTGGTGGGCGCAGGAACGGGCTCTGCTGTGAAATATTAGATCAAGAATTGTAATTACATGCCCCTGTTGAACAGGGTCAGAAAAATTGGGAATTTGGTGGTGGTGGTGCTGGTGCCACAACACTGTAAGTCCTCACAGTTACTCTTGGTGGGCGCAGAAACGGGCCCTGCTGTGAAATAGTAGATCAAGTATTGTAATTACATGTCCATGTTGAACAGGGGCAGAAAAATTGGGCCTTAGGCACTGGTGCCACAACACTGCAATCCCTCACAGATACTCTAGTTGGAGCGCAGGAATGAGCCCTCCTGTAAAATATTGCATCAAAAATTGTAATTACATGCCCCTGCTAAACAGGGGCTGAAAAATTGGGCCTTAGGCACTGGTGCTGGTGCCACAACACTGCAACCCCTCACAGATACTCTAGTTGGAGCGCAGGAACAAGCCCTGCTGCAAAGTATTGCATCAAAAATTGTAATTACACACCCCTGTTAAACAGGGGCTGAAAAATTGGGCCTTAGGCACTGGTGCTGGTGCCACATCACTGCAACCCCTCACAAATACTCTAGTTGAGTGCAGCAACGAACCCTCCTTGCAAAATATTGCAACAAAAATTGTAAATACACGCCCCTGTTAAACAGTGGCTGAAAAATTGGGCCTTAGCCACTGGTGGCGGTGCCCAGAACCAAAAATATTCTTACAAGCTATCAGCATGATCATTGAGGAGGAAGAGAATAGTCACTCAGCATAACAGGATAGTCACTCAGCATCAGCATCGGCAGTCTTCAAGGGATCTGACGTTTCAAAAAAAATGATTCGTTTACATCAGCATCAGGTGCTTGGTAGCTGGTGGTGATCCAAGACTGATTAATTTTTATGAAGGTCAGTCGATCGACCGAGTCGGTGGACAGGTGCACCCTGTGATCAGTTACAAAACCTCCAGCAGCATTGAATGTGCGTTCCGAAAGAACGCTGGATGTAGGACAGGCCAGTAGCTCAATTGCATACTGTGTAGGGATGAGCTTCGTGATTGAGTCGAACCCACATTCGACTCGAACATCGGCTGTTCACCCGTTCGCCGAATTGCGAATGATATGGGCTGTTTGCGCCAAATTCTTGTGGCGCGTCACGGCCCATAATTCACTGCGGCATTGCAGTGCATTGCTGGCTGATGATTGGCCAAGCATGCACTATGACCCGCATGCTTGGCCAATCACAGTGCTGTCTGTAGAGAGAGCTGTAATTGGCCAAAGCCAGGGTGGCTTTGGCCAATTATGGCTCAGGGGGTTTAGTACACGCCCCACACTATATAAGGCCGCCTGCACGGCGGCCCTGTGTAGTGTGTTCCAGCGTTGAGAGACAGAGACAGAGAGACAGTGTCATTTGATTTAAGTTAGATTAGGCAGGACAGTCAGTCAGTTAGCTGCAGTTACAGTGTATTGTATATATATATGCATACCAGGTGTTGTATATATATATATATATATATATATATATATATATATATATATACACACTGTATTTAGTTTAGCTAGATCCGTTCCTGTTATTATCCTCCTACTGACAGGCAGGCTTATGTTGTTACAGTATTTACAGCTAACTGAAGAAAATTGCTGGTGTTCTTCTGATCCTATTAGTACCACAGTCAGGCAGCTAGACTATTTACAGTTAGTGTAGTGCGTCCTCCTCACAGTGTTCAGCTAAAGCTACAAGTTAGTGTAGTGCGACCTCTGCACAGTGTTCAGCTGTAGTTAGTGTAGTGCATCCTCTGAACAGTGTTCAGCTAAAGCTACAAGTTAGTGTAGTGCACAGTGTTCAGCTAAAGATACAAGTTAGTGTAGTGCTTCCTCCTCACAGTGTTCAGCTAAAGCTACAAGTTAGTGTAGTGCGACCTCTGCACAGTGTTCAGCTAAAGCTACAAGTTAGTGTAGTGCATCCTCTGAACAGTGTTCAGCTAAAGCTACAAGTTAGTGTAGTGCACAGTGTTCAGCTAAAGCTACAAGTTAGTATAGTGCATCCTCCTCACACTGTTCAGCTAAAGCTACAAGTTAGTGTAGTGCGACCTCTGCACAGTGTTCAGCTAAAGCTACAAGTTAGTGTAGTGCGTCCTCTGAACAGTGTTCAGCTAAAGCTACAAGTTAGTGTAGTGCACAGTGTTCAGCTAAAGCTACAAGTTAGTGTAGTGCTTTCTCCTCACAGTGTTCAGCTAAAGCTACAAGTTAGTGTAGTGCGTCCTCTGAACAGTGTTCAGCTTAAGCTACAAGTTAGTGTAGTGCACAGTGTTCAGCTAAAGTTACAAGTTAGTGTAGTGTGTCCTTCTCATAGTGTTCAGCTAAAGCTACAAGTTAGTGTAGTGCATCCTCTGAACAGTGTTCATCTAAAGCTACAAGTTAGTGTAGTGCACAGTGTTCAGCTAAAGTTACAAGTTAGTGTAGTGCGTCCTCCTTACAGTGTTCAGCTAAAGCAACAAGTTAGTGTAGTGCATCCTCCTCACAGTGTTCAGCTAAAGCTACAAGTTAGTGTAGTGCAACCTCTGCACAGTGTTCAGCTAAAGCTACAAGTTGGTGTAGTGCGTCTTCTGAACAGTGTTCAGCTAAAGCTACAAGTTAGTGTAGTGCGACCTCTGCACAGTCTTCAGCTAAAGCTACCTGTAGATGGTTGGTGGTGTTTTCCTGAACCTATCACTACCGCAGGCAGCTACATTATTTACACGTTAGTGTAGTGCATCATCTGCACAGTGTTCAGCTAAGCTACCTGTAGAAGGTTGGTGGTGTTTTCCTGATTCCATCATTACCGCAGGCAGCTACATTATTTTAATGTTAGTGTAGTGCGTCCACTTCATAGTGTTCAGCTAAAGCTACCTGTAGAAGGTTGGTGGTGTTTTCCTGATCCTATCACTACCGCAGGCAGCTACATTATTTTAACATTAGTGTAGTGCATCCTCTGCACAGTGTTCAGCTAAAGCTATCTGTAGAATGTTGGTGGTGTTTTCCTGATCCTATCACTACCGCAGGCAGCTACATTATTTACACGTTAGTGTAGTGCATCATCTGCACAGTGTTCAGCTAAGCTACCTGTAGAAGGTTGGTGGTGTTTTCCTGATCCCATCATTACCGCAGGCAGCTACATTATTTTAATGTTAGTGTAGTGCGTCCACTTCATAGTGTTCAGCTAAAGCTACCTGTAGAAGGTTGGTGGTGTTTTCCTGATCCTATCACTACCGCAGGCAGCTACATTATTTTAACATTAGTGTAGTGCATCCTCTGCACAGTGTTCAGCTAAATCTATCTGTAGAATGTTGGTGGTGTTTTCCTGATCCTATCACTACCGCAGGCAGCTACATTATTTACATGTTAGTGCAGTGCAACCTCTGCACAGTGTTCAGCTAAAGCTACCTGTAGAAAGTTTGTGGTGTTTTCCTGATACTATCACTACCGCAGGCAGCTATATTATTTTAACGTTAGTGTAGTGCGTCCTCTGCACAGTGTTCAGCTAAAGCTATCTGTAGAAGGTTGGTGGTATTATCTTGATCCTATCACTACCGCAGGCAGCTACATTATTTACACGTAAGTGTAGTGCGACCTCTACACAGTGTTCAGCTAAAGCTACCTTTGAAGGTAGGTGGTGTTTTCCTGATCGTATCACTACCGCAGGCAGCTACATTATTTACATGTTAGTGTAGTGCGACCTCTGCACAGTGTTCAGCTAAGGCTACCTGTAGAAGGTTAGTGGTGTTTTCCTGATCTTATCACTACCGGAGGCAACTACATTATTTACACGTTAGTGTAGTGCGACCTCTGCACAGTGTTCAGCTAAAGCTACCTGTAGAAGGTTGGTGGTGTTTTCCTGATCCTATCACTACCACAGGCAGCTACATTATTTTAATGTTAGTGTAGTGCGTCCTCTGCACAGTGTTCAGCTAAAGCTACGTGTAGATGGTTGGTGGTGTTTTCCTGAACCTATCACTACCGCAGGCAGCTACATTACTTACACGTTAGTGTAGTGCGTCCTCTTCATAGTGTTCAGCTAAAGCTACCTGTAGAAGGTTGGTGGTGTTTTCCTGATCCTATCACTACTGCAGGCAGCTACATTATTTTAACGTTAGTGTAGTGCGTCTTCTGCACAGTGTTCAGCTAAAGCTATCTGTAGAAGGTTGGTGGTGTTTTCTTGATCCTATCACTACCGCAGGCAGCTACATTATTTACATGTTAGTATAGTGCAACCTCTGCACAGTGTTCAGCTAAAGCTACCTGTAGAAGGTTGGTGGTGTTTTCCTGATCCTATCACTACTGCAGGCAGCTACATTATTTTAACGTTAGTGTAGTGCATCCTCTGCACAGTGTTCAGCTAAAGCTATATGTAGAAGGTTGGTGGTGTTTTCTTGATCCTATCACTACCGCAGGCAGCTACATTATTTACACGTTAGTGTAGTGCGACCTCTGCACAGTGTTCAGCTAAAGCTACCTGTAGATGGTTGGTGGTGTTTTCCTGATCCTATCACTACCGCAGGCAGCTACATTATTTACATGTTAGTGTAGTGCGACCTCTGCACAGTGTTCAGCTAAAGCTATCTGTAGAAGGTTGGTGGTGTTTTCCTGATCCTATCACTACCGCAGGCAGCTACATTATTTACATGTTAGTGTAGTGCAAACTCTGCACAGTGTTCAGCTAAAGCTACCTGTAGGAGGTTGGTGGTGTTTTCCTGATCCTATCACTACTGCAGGCAGCTACATTATTTTAACGTTATTGTAGTGCGTCCTCTGCACAGTGTTCAGCTAAAGCTACCTGTAGATGGTTGGTGGTGTTTTCCTGATCCTATCACTACTGCAGGCAGCAATATTATTTACATGTTAGTGTAGTGCGACCTCTGCACAGTGTTCAGTTAAAGCTACCTGTAGAAGGTTATTGGTGTTTTCTAGATCCTAGTGTAGTGCGTCCTCTGCACAGTGTTCAGCTAAAGCTACCTGTAAAAGGTAGGTGGTGTTTTCCTGATCGTATCACTACCGCAGGCAGCTACATTATTTACACGTTAGTGTAGTGCGACCTCTGCACAGTATTCAGCTAAGGCTACCTGTAGAAGGTTGGTGGTGTTTTCCTGATCCTATTACTACCGCAGGCAGCTACATTATTTACACGTTAGTGTAGTTCGACCTCTGCACAGTATTCAGCTAAAGCTACCTGTAGAAGGTTGGTGGTGTTTTCCTGATCCTATCACTACCACAGGCAGCTACATTATTTTAACGTTATTGTAGTGCATCCTCTGCACAGTGTTCAGCTAAAGCTACCTGTAGATGGTTGGTGGTGTTTTCCTGTACCTATCACTACCGCAGGCAGCTACATTATTTACACGTTAGTGTAGTGCGTCCTCTTCATAGTGTTCAGCTAAAGCTACCTGTAGAAGGTTGGTGGTGTTTTCCTGATTCTATCACTAACGCCGGCAGCTACATTATTTTAACGTTAGTGTAGTGCGTCCTCTGCACAGTGTTCAGCTAAAGCTATCTGTAGAAGGTTGGTGGTGTTATCTTGATCCTATCACTACCGCAGGCAGCTACATTATTTACACGTTAGTGTAGTGTGACCTCTGCACAGTGTTCAGCTAAAGCTACCTGTAAAAGGTAGGTGCGTTATTGTAGTGCGTCCTCTTCATAGTGTTCAGCTAAAGCTACCTGTAGAAGGTTGGTGGTGTTTTCCTGATCCTATCACTACCGCAGACAGCTACATTATTTTAACATTAGTGTAGTGCCTCCTCTGCACAGTGTTCAGCTAAAGCTATCTATAGAAGGTTGGTGGTGTTTTCCTGATCCTATCACTACCGCAGGCAGCTACATTATTTACATGTTAGTGTAGTGCAACCTCTGCACAGTGTTCAGCTAAAGGTACCTGTAGAAGGTTGGTGGTGTTTTCCTGATCTCATCACTACCGCAGGCAGCTACATTATTTTAACGTTAGTGTAATGTGTCCTCTGCACAGTGTTCAGCTAAAGCTATCTTTAGAAGATTGGTGGTGTTTTCCTGATCCTATCACTACCGCAGGCAGCTACATTATTTACATGTTAGTGTAGTGCAACCTCTGCACAGTGTTCAGCTAAAGGTACCTGTAGAAGGTTGGTGGTGTTTTCCTGATCTCATCACTACCGCAGGCAGCTACATTATTTTAACGTTAGTGTAATGTGTCCTCTGCACAGTGTTCAGCTAAAGCTATCTTTACAAGATTGGTGGTGTTTTCTTGATCCTATCACTACCGCAGGCAGCTACATTATTTACACGTTAGTTACCTACCTGTAGAAGGTTGGTGGTGTTTTCCTGATCCTATCACTACCGCAGGCAGCTATATTATTTACACGTTAGTGTAGTGCGACCTCTGCACAGTGTTCAGCTAAAGCTACCTGTAGAAGGTTGGTGTTTTTTTCCTGATCCTATCACAACCGCAGGCAGCTACATTATTTTAACATTAGTGTAGTGCGACCTCTGCACAGTGTTCAGCTAAAGGTACCTGTAGAAGGTTGGTGGTGTTTTCCTGACCCTATCACTACCGCAGGCAGCTACATTATTTACACGTTAGTGTAGTGCGACCTCTGCACAGTTTTCAGCTATGGCTACCTGTAGAAGGTTGGTGGTGTTTTCCTGATCCTATCACTACCGCAGGCAACTACATTATTTACATGTTAGTGTAGTGCGACCTCTGCACAGTGTTCAGCTAAGGCTACCTGTAG
Source organism: Aquarana catesbeiana (assembly GCF_042186555.1). NCBI lineage: Eukaryota > Metazoa > Chordata > Amphibia > Anura > Ranidae > Aquarana > Aquarana catesbeiana. The sequence goes on along the minus strand of NC_133325.1, from coordinate 434,733,787 downwards.
AAGGTTGGTGGTGTTTTCCTGATCCTATCACTACCGCATTCACCTACATTATTTACATGTTAGTGTAGTTCGACCTCTGCACAGTGTTCAGCTAAAGCTACCTGTAGAAGGTTGGTGGTGTTTTCCTGATCCTATCACCACCATAGGCATCTACATTTTTTTAACATTAGTGTAGTGCATCCTCTGCACAGTGTTCAGCTAAAGCTATTTGTACAAAGTTGGTGGAGTTTTCCTGATCTTATCACTACAGCAGGCAGCTACATTATTTACACGCTAGTGTAGTGCGACCTCTGCACAGTCTTCAGGTAAAGAAGAAAACCAAAATAGGTTTGTGCCCCAAGAGGGGTATTATGGGCAGTAGATCACCAGGAAAGAAATATAAGGTGCAAAAATAGAGTACAGTAGTATTGTTTAAAAAATTATCAAAAGATTTTTATTGTTTACAAAATATGCAAAATACACACAACATAGAATAAGTATAAGATCAAAAAGGTGGAAGAGACAGTAATCGATTATAATCCAACTGCTATAGTGTTGTGATAGACCACCCCAGTAGACTCAAGGGTCAACTGACTGGAGTGGTAATAAAGCAACACAAGGCACTCTACATGTTTCGGAATGACATAGAAAGACTCAGTTCTTTCTATAGTGTATATTTCCTTCCTCAGGAGTTTCAAAGAAGCAGTTTGATGTACTTCTAAAAGAGGAAAAATATATATAGATGTGTGTAAGTAAATATATTTGACACCTACATATAACATGAAAAAATTCAACTGAGAATTTGAGAGACTGTTATCTTCCAACTAAGCACAAGGACATCATAGAATCCCAATCTGAACAAATACATATGTATATGTATGCTCACAAAACATTTGTCTCTTTATTGTAAATACTGTACATAGAAATGTTGAGAGATGGGCTCTCACCTCCTTGAGTCCAAGGGGTTAATTTGGTTTTCACAAATCACTGATACAGGCAATGGTTGTTATTAAAGGGATGGAAAGAAAGTCATGGGTGCTGTGCAGAATTAGCTTTGATGTTACCACCAACAAAGACGACAGGCCAGGGCTCACAAGAGACACCACTGATAGGTGGACTTAGCGTATGTCTAAAAAAGTAATAAAGGAAAATGCTTAGTCAGGAACACTGAGCTTTAAAAAATCCCTTCTTTTTATCTTGTGACAGAAAAAGGTATATAGGCGTATATCATCTTACAAAAAAGCAAGTATCAATGAGGCATAGATATTAGAAAAAAGGAGAGGGATTTGAGTTCCATAACTGACCTTTGATAGTTGGTTTCGCTGAAACACACTGCAGGGAAAGCAAGCTCCTCTCAGCTATGTAGCAGAGGAGTATGTGTGTTCGGTTAGGATTATATACCCTATGTGTTGGAGGGTGGATGCGCTGAACAGCCAATCAATAACATTGGGGATGGAAAGGGCTCAGGTGAGTATAATAGGCTTGACTTGGAGATAGGTAAAAAGTTCCCAAAGACAATCAGCTGTGTGTATAAACATTGTAACGCCAGCCCATCGTCGCTCCTCGGCCAGAGCGGCGTCCAACGTCAGGGCGTCCTAGAGCGCGGTGACGTCAGACATCTACAGGGGCCGCCGACACGGAAGGAGAGAGCCTGACAGAATGGAGATGGGAAGACTCCCATAGCGCCGGCGCGAGACACAGGGTCGGACGCATGCGCAGCAGCGCTGCTAAGAGGATGCCTCCGTCCCCAAGATGTGGAATCGGAGGCCTTTCCGTGTCGGGGAACACCGATGAGCCATCCTAGTGGGGACAACAGCGAAAGCCGCACAATCGCAAACCCAAATATTATAGTATGGTAGTAAAAGAAAATTATGTTAAAAAATAATAAAATATAATAAGTTTAGAAAAGAATTAAAGAAACTTGGTCAGTATATCTTGGACTGTCCGGACGTGGGAATATCATCTTTACAGTAGGGATGCAAGTGATAGTCCCTGAAAGGGAAAACAATAACAAACATATGTAATTCTTATGGATGTTGCAGTACAAATGTACATTTATATCTAACAGAGAGAGACAAATAAGTCTAATAGAAGTCACAATACAAAGTAAACATTTATATTCAACAGTGTGATATAGTGTTTGATATCTGCTTTGTCTAAGAGCACTTTTGCTATGTCAAGGATGGACATTCATTTGGACCCAATTTCAAACTAATAGATGACATGATGAAATACTAAGGCAAGTAACAGAAGAAGACAAAAATGGAGGAAAGGGGGGGAAAAAAAGGCAAGCAATGCAAGGAACTTCCAATTTTTCTATATTTCCTTGTCATAACCTCCTGTAGAGAAACCTGGAAGAAATGGTTTCAAGTTAAAAGCTTTGTTAAGGCCTGGTGGCATTGTCGCGTCAAGTCTTGATATCCAGCGGAGTTCCCGCTGTAGGAGGATCTTATTAAAATCTCCCCCACGAGAACTTGGATGCAAACGATCCAATACTAGTACAGAAATTTTGGGACAAATGCCACCATGTACCTGGGCTACATGTCTGCCCAAGGGGAGGTCAGGGTCGGCTGACTGCATGGCCCTAAGATGGCGATAAATTCGTTGCCATCATTTTTGTAGGGTTTTCCCCACGTAAAAGCAGTTGCAATTGCATAGTAATAAGTATACTACTCCTGTTGTTTGGCAGTTTGAAAAATGTTTAGGCACGAAATGCTTGCCATTTGGTAAATATATATTCCTCCTTGTGTCCATGTACTTACAGTAGGCACAAGATCCACATTGGAACGTGCCCACTGTAGTACATGGACCACCTCTTTTCTGTCCCCTGTATTCACTTTGAACTAATAAGTCTCCCACAGAAGTAGCACATCTGTATGTGATTGGAGGTCTCGGGGGTACAAAGGGACCTATGGTTGGATCGGAAGTCAGTAAGTGCCAATATTTTTGGCATATCTGTCTAACTTTGTTGTGATCGTTTGTATAGGTAGTGATTATTCTGGAACTGACATCAGTGGTAGATTTTTGTTTGGGAATTAATAGTTGGTGTCTGTCTTTCAAATTAGCACGTTTAAAGGCCCTTTTGAGACATTTGTGGCTGTAGATGCGCTGCAGTAATCGTTTTTTTAATTTGTTGGCCTCATGTTTAAAGTCTGAATAATTTGAGCAATTGCGTTTTATCCTCAAATATTGACCATAGGGAATTGAGTTAATTAATGGTTTGGGGTGAAAACTGGATAGGTTTCAAAACTGTGATAGGTAGTGAGGAGTGAAATCAAAAATTTACGCCCTTAGAAATCCTGAAGGCGGTGCTTGGTTTTCGGGGCCCCGTACGCGGCTAGGCTCCCAAAAAGTCCTAAACATGTGATATCCCCGTACTCAGGAGAAGCAGAATGTATTTTGGGGTGCAATTCCACATATGCCCATGGCCTGTGTGAGCAATATATCATTTAGTGACAACTTTGTGCAAAAAAAAAAAATTGTCACTTTCTCGCAACTTGTGTCAAAAAATAAAATATTCCATGGACTCAAAATGCCTCTCAGCAAATAGCTTGGGGTGTCTACTTTCCAAAATGGGGTCATTTGGGGGGGGGGGGTTTCTGCCATCTGGGCATTTTATGGCCTTCAAAACTGTGATAGGTAGTGAGGAGTGAAATCAAAAATTTACGCCCTTAGAAATCCTGAAGGCAGTGATTGGTTTTCAGGGCCCTGTACGCGGCTAGGCTCCCAAAAAGTCCCATCCCCATACTCAGGAGAAGCAGCTGAATGTATTTTGGGGTGCAATTCCACATATGCCCATGGCCTGTGTGAGCAATATATCATTTAGTGACAACTTTTTGTAAATTTTTTTTTTTTTTGTCATTATTCAATCACTTGGGAAAAAAAAAAAATATTCAATGGGCTCAACATGCCTCTCAGCAATTTCCTTGGGTGTCTACTTTCCAAAATGGGGTCATTTGGGGGGGGGGGGGTTGTACTGCCTTGCCATTTTAGCACCTCAAGAAATGACAGTCATAAACTAAAAGCTGTGTAAATTCCAGAAAATGTACCCTAGTTTGTAGACGCTATAACTTTTGCGCAAATCAATAAATATACGCTTATTGACATTTTTTTTACCAAAGACATGTGGCTGAATACATTTTGGCCTAAATGTATGACTAAAATTGAGTTTATTGGATTTTTTTTATAACAAAAAGTAGAAAATATCATTTTTTTTCAAAATTTTCGGTCTTTTTCCGTTTATAGCGCAAAAAATAAAAATGGCAGAGGTGATCAAATAACATCAAAAGAAAGCTCTATTTGTGGGAAGAAAAGGACGCAAATTTCGTTTGGGTACAGCATTGCATGACCGTGCAATTAGCAGTTAAAGTGATGCAGTGCCAAATTGTAAAAATTGCTCTGGTCAGGAAGGGGGTAAATCCTTCCGGGGCTGAAGTGGTTAAAGTGAGGCATAAAAAAGTAAATATTCTTTTAAATATCATGCCTGGGGGTCTCCTTAGTCTGTCTGTGCAATGTGTAGAATAGTGCTGCAGCAAAATGACATTTCCTAAAGGAAAAAATGTCATTTAAACTTGCTCGCGGCTGTAATGTATTGCCAGCTCCTGGCAATATAGATAAAAATTCAAGGAAAAAATCAGCATGGGTTCCCCCAAGTCCATACCAGCCACTTCGGGTCTGGTATGGATTTTAAGAGGAACTCCTCACCAAAATTTTTTTAAAAATTGGCATGGGTTCTCCTCCAAAATCTGTACCAGATCTTATCCAAGAATGCAGCTGGGAAGACAGAATAGGGGGGGTGAGCGAGCATCCCCCCCCCAACCATACCAGGCCATATGCCCTCAACATAGGCAGGGTGCTTTGGGGTCCCCTTCCCGATAACCCTGGCCATTGGTTGTCGAGGTCTGCGGGTGGGGGGCTTATCAGAGTCTGGAAGCCCCCTTCAACAAGGGGGTCCCTAGATCCCCACCCCCCACATTGTACCCCTAACCATTCACCAAAAATGTGTCAAAAAGTAAAAACCACAATAGACAGTTTTTGACAATTCCTTTATTAAAAAAGGATGACCCCGCCTCCTCTGATGTCACATGATGTCACATGACATCAGAAGGGGCGGGGTCACTCAGTTACATCACCATGTGGCCCCGCCCTTGCGTATATCACAGCCAAGAGACAGCAGTCGCCGGGAGGCCTCCCATCGAGGCAAAGTTTTTTTAAAAAATATTTTCCGTGATTGAAGACTACTTAAGGAGCGGGCCTATTTTTCAGACTTGGTGTTTGGAATGGTGACAAACTTTGACCTTTAAAAATCTCCATAGGCAACGTTTAAAAAATTTCTACAGGTTACCAGTTTTGAGTTACATAGGAGGTCTAGAGCTAGAATTATTGCTCTTGGTCTAACAATTGCGGTGATACCTCACATGTGTGGTTTGAACACTGTTTACATATGCGGGCGCGACTTACGAATCCGTTCGCTTCTGCTCACAAGCCCGGTGGGACAGGGCGCTTTGAATTTTTAATTTTTTTTTCTTATTTATTTTACTTTTTATTTTTACACTGTCCTTTTAAAAAACAATTTTGGGTCACTTTTATTCCTATTACAAGAAATGTAAACATCCCTTGTAATAGAAAAAAAGCATGACAGGACCTCTTAAATGTGAGATCTGGGGTCAAAAAGACCTCAGATCTCACATTTGCACTGAAATGCAATAAAAAAATAAAATAAATAAATGTCTTTTTTTTTACAAAAAAAAAATTCCCGCTTTAAAACCATTGGGCAGAAGCGACGTCAAACGTCGCTTCCGCCATCCAATGTTATGGAGCCAAGTGGGGAGCATCTTTCCCTCACTCGGCTCCAGCCTGTCAGGGGAGAGGCTGCGATCATCTCCCCCTCTACCGACGGCTCCGGTAAGTGGCGGAGATGACTGGAGCATGGCAGGAGGGGGGCCCTCTCCCGCCCCGATAAAAGTGATTTCTTTTATCCGAAAGCGATCTTTGTCCCTGGTAGTCCTGCTAAAATTCCCAGATTGCCGCCATTACCAGCAAAAAAAAATAAGTCTCTAAATCTATGCCATAGTTTGTAGATCACTTTTGCGTAAACCAATTATTATAGGCCTATTACAATTTTTTTAACCAAAAATATGTAGAAGAATATATATTGGCCTAAACTGATGAATACATTTGTTTTTTTATATTTTTTTTGGATATGTATTATAGCAGAAAGTAAAAAAAAAATGTTTCTTTTTCAAAATTATCTTTTTTTGTTTATAGTCCAAAAAAAATAAAACGCAGAGGTGATCAAATACCACCAAAAAAAAGCTCTATTTATGGGAAAAAAAGGATGTCAATTTTGTTTGGGTACATTGTCGCACGGCCGCTCAATTGTCAGTTAAAGCAACGCAGTGCCGTATCGCAAAAAATGGCCTGCTCATTAAGGGGGCAAATCCTTCCGGGGCTGAAGTGGTTAAACAGGGGCAGAAAAATTAGGGCTTGGGTGTTGGTGGTGCCAGAACACTGTAACTCCTCACGGTTACTGTTGGGCACAGGAACGGGCCCTGCTGTTAAAAATTAGTTCAAAAATTTAAATGACATGCCCCTGTTAAACAGGGGCAGAAAAATTGGGCCTTGGGAGTTGGTGGTGCCCTAAACCAAAAATATTGTTGGAAGCTAGCATCATCAAGATTCAGGAGGAATAGGAATAGCAGCATAGGCAGTCTTCAAGGGATCCCAGATCCCTAGCAAATTCAGTCAGTTACATCAGCTTCAGGGGCTTGATAGCTGCTGATCCAGGACTGATTAATTTTTTTAAATGTGAGCCTATCAACGTGAGCGTATCATCAGTCTGTGGACAGGAGCACTCTCTGATCCATTGCCAACCCTCCAGCAACACTGAATGTCTGTTCAGAAAGCACGCTGGATGCAGGATAGGTCAGTAGCTCGATTGCAAATTGAGCAAGTTCTGGCCAGTGGTCCATCCTCAAGACCCAGTAACCCAGTGGTTGCCCAGTTGGAAAGGTCTCCAGGTCTGCTCTTGCTCCTAGATATTCCTGCACCATATAATACAGATGCTGCTGATGGTTGCTTGAACCTATCAGCTCTGGGCACTGAGGACTAAAGAATTGTTTAAAGACATCGGTCAGCCGGCCAGCTTTATCCACCGCTCTTCCTCCAACCGAACGAAGCCTCAGAAACATGTTATCTAGCACCAGGAAATGGTAACCTTCCAGGGTCTGGAAAGGCATTACACAGACTTTTCTTCAAGGCATCCTGAAGATGTTTTATCCTCTTCTCCCTCTGCAAAAGCAGGTTGAGCTCTGCAACTTTACCCTTGTAACGTGGATCAAGAAGGGTTGCCAGCCAGTAATGATCCTTCTCCTAAGGTGCTTTCGCAGGCTTTGCAGAATCAGGGAGCACATGCAGCATAAGTGTGCAGAGGCATTCGATTTTGAGTCCTCTGGGTCACTAAAGATGACATTGCCAGGAACTACCTCCTCCCAGCCACGTACAACACCTTGGGTTTCTGGGGACTGAAAACCATCCCTTGAAGACTGATGCGTGTTATCCTCTACATCCATGCTGACACAATCCTTCTCCTCCTCCTCTTCTTCCTGTGTTTTTGGCAGGCCCACAGGAATGCTATCTAGATAAAGGGGGCCTTGAGAGGTAAGGTTGAGAGGTTCCTCCTGCTGTTCTGCCTCAAGTGCCCTGTCCATGATTCCACAAAGCATGTGCTCCAACAGGAAGACTAGAGGAACAGTGTCACTGTTGCATGCATTGTCAATGCTCACCATCCTTGTGGCCTCCTCAAATGGTGACAGAACAGTGCATGCATCCTTGATCAGTAGCAACTGGCATGACGAAAAGAAGCCAAGCTCCCCTGAACCTGTCCTGGTGCCATACTCACAGGTGCTCATTGATGGCCCTCTGCTGTGTGTGCAGCCACTGCAGCATTGCCAATGTTGAGTTCCACCTGGTGGGCATGTCACAAAAGAGGCGGTTCGTGGGCAGATTGAATTCCCATTAAATGTCAGCCAGCCGAGCACTGGCATTGTATGAGCACCGGAAATTACCAAAGACTTTTCTGGCCTGTCTCAGCAGATCTTGTAAGCCTGGGTACCTGGTCAAGAAACACTGCATCACCAAATTCAGGACTTGTGCCAAGCATGGAAGATGTGTCAAGTGTCCCTGTCGGAGGGCAGAGAGAAGGTTGGTGCCATTGTCACATACTACCATTCCTGGCTCAAGCTACCATGGTGTCAACCACTTCTGAGCCTGCCCCTGCAGAGCTGACAGAATCACTGTCCTAGTGTGGCTCCTGTCCTCTAGAAAGACCAGTTGAAGCACTGCATGGCATCTTTTAGCCTGACTGCTTGTGTAGCCCCTTGAATGCTTAGGGATCATGCTGCTTGTTCAGAAGACAATTCTGCAGAAGAGGCCATAGAGGAAGAAGAAGAGGAGGGGGTGGAGCAGACAGACGTGGCAGATTCTCATGCAGCATTTTGGAGGTGTGGTAGCAGAACAAGCTCCAACACTGAACCCTGTCCTGCATCCTTCCCAGCTGCCAACAGAGTTACCCAGAGTGCCGTGAAGGAAAGGTAACATCCCTGACCATGCCTGCTGGACCATGAGTCAGTGGTAATATGAACCTTGCTGCTGACCGCCCTGTCCAACGAGGCCAAAACATTGCCTTCCACATGACGGTAGAGAGCTGGAATGGCCTTACGGGAAAATAAATGTCTTTTTTGAACCTTCCACTGTCGTACAGCACATTCGAAAAATTCACGAAAGGGGGCAGAGTTTAGCAGCTGAAAAGGCAGCAGTTGTAGTGCTAGCAATTTGGCCAAGCTAGCATTTAGACGCTGAGCATGTAGATGGCTGGGACAGTATTTGTTTTTTGCGGTTCACCAACTGGGGTAGCAAAATTTGCCTGCTGAAATCAACTGGTGGTGTACTGCTAGCAGATTGGCTGCAAGTGGAACCTATTGCTATACCTTCATTCCTCTCAGTTTTTGAGAGGACCTGAGGTATAGTAGGGGTTGAGATTCCAGATGAGGAGCAGGCAAAAGTCTGCCTTTTTTATGATGTGGGTCTTTCAGGTGCTGTTGCCAATGGACTGCATGGCAGGTCGTCATATGTCTTGTCTAGCATGTGGTGCCCAAGCGGGAGCTGTTCTGGCCACACTTGCTCCGCTTCAGACATAGATTGCAAACAGCAACGGTGCGATCTACTGCACATGTGTTGAAAAAAGCCCACACCAATGAACTTTTGGAAATCAGCAGGGAGTCAGCAGCGCCCTGCACCTGTGGAGCTCTGTGATGTGCTACAATAGGGTAGCTGCCCTTAATCTAGCCCCTGGAGGACATCCTGCCTCGTTGGAGTTGTGCCTCCTCCTCCTCACTTTCCTCCTCTCTTCTCTCAGGCACCCAAGTACAGTTAGTGACCTCATCATCCCCTCCCTCCTTGTTACTGGAGCAAATTTGTCAGTATGCTGCAGCTGGGGGAACATGACTGCTAATTTCTTGTCCTTCTATGGCACGCCCTCTCTCTAGGCTCACGTTACTCCCTTACTCTACCTGGGAAACAACATTAGAGCCTTCAAATTGCTGCGCATCCTCCAGCAGCATGTAACCAAACACTATGGTTGAATAATTCTGGTGACTCCTCCATGCATGATGGTGGGGCTACGGGAGGAGTAATTGTGGACAAGGAGCCTATGGAATAGGCCGCTTTGGCAGCTGCCTTGGAAGGCAAACTAGTATGAGTCTGGGTGACAGAGGATGAGGAGGATGAAGACAGCTTAGTTATCCACTCCACCAACGCTTCTGCATGTTGTGGTTTAATAACATGGCCAGCAGCATAAAAAAAGAACAAGTGTACCCCACCTGCAGAGGATGCACTACGTCCTCGACCACCACTTTTCGCTGTAGACACAGAGGCTGCTTGCCCTCTTTTAGTGGCCTGTAAGTGCCTGCCTCTCCTTGGTGGCCTTCCAGACATGATGGGGATTTTTTTTCCACACCGCACTACACTGTATTATATACTGTGTACACCGCCTGCACTGTATTAGATACTGTACACTGACTGCACTGTATTATATACTGTACACTGCCTGAAGTGTATTATATACTGTATACACTGTATTATATACTGTGTACACCGCCTGCACTGTATTAGATACTGTACACAGACTGCACTGGATTATACAGTATACTGTACACCACCTGAAGTGTATTATAAACTGAACACACTGTATTATATACTGTGTACACCACCTGCACTGTATTATATACTGTACACTGCCTTCACTGTATTAGATACTGTACACCACCTGCACTGTAGTATATACTGTACACTGCCTGCACTGTATTATATACTATACACACTGTATTATATACCGTGTACACCACCTGCACTGTATTATCTACTGTACACCACCTGCACTGTATTATATACTGTACACAGCCTGACGTGCATTATATGCTGTACACCAACAGCACTGTATTATATACTGTACACTGCCTGCACTGTATTATATACTGTACACAGCCTGAAGTGCATTATATACTGTACACCGACTGCACTGTATTATATACTGTACACTGCCTGCACTTACATACTGTACACCGACTGCACTGTATTACATACTGTACACTGCCTGCACTTATATACTATACACCGACTGCACTGTAATATATATATATTTTTTTTCTGGTTCAATATTTTTATTGTGTTTTTCAAAGAAGAAATAATAATGACAGAACATACAATATGAAACTCCTTGATGACTAAGGCAGCCAAAAGAGGAAAATACGTTGAATACAAAACATATCACTTACAAGGGTGATGTGATTAAAGTAGAACAAAATTCCTGGTTTGTTTACCGACATAACATTAAGGTGCTAATTCCCGCATGGAAGATGGATAATCTGATAAGCATTGCAGCCAGGGGGTTCCCCCCGAACAGGCCCCCGAGGTCTTCACTTCACCCCAATGGGGACACACTGTGGAGTGCGAGTGCTCCAGGATCCCTCCCAGAAGAGATACCCCCCTATCGCCCATCAGCACCCCCGGGGAAGTGCCCTCGCCGGGAAGATTCCCTAAGCAACGCCATCCCCCGGACGGAACCCATGGTCACATTGTCTAGGAAGTATACCTGAGAGTAACTGGCTGCCTCCCATGCTGGGACACCAAATGAGTAAATAAGGTCAATCTATGGGGGCTAATGAACAGGTTTTGGCCTTGTAAAACCGTTATCTGCTGTTAGAGAGTGTAAGGAAGATGAGAATAGAAAAGAAATAGAGAAAGGGTAGAAGAAAGATGAGGAAGAGAGAGGAAGCAAGATGAAGGGCAGAGGGAGGGAGGTGGGGTGGGGTATATGAAGAAGGATGGTAGTCTCACTGGACTCTCCCCTAAGGTATCGATTGACCCGGGTAAAGAGAGATACCGACATACCTAGCCCAAGGTTCCCAGATCGCTTCAAAGCGTGGGACCGTGTCAAGCAGTTTAGCCACTATTTGTTCCTGTGACATTATCCAAGAAATCTTCCGTTTGGTGGCCAAAATAGATACCGATGGGGTTTTCCAGGCTTTCGCTAGAGTAGCTTTGGCTCCCAAAAGCATAAAAAAGATAAGTTGTTGTGTAGTTTTAGGAGTGTTGTGTAGTTTGCAGTTTAGTAGGATGTATGTGGGGTCTTGTGGAACATCTATCCCAGAGACTCTCCTTAGAATATGGAGGAATTTATTCCAGTAACTCCGTATGCGAGGGCAAGTCCACCAAATATGATGCATCGTGCCCATATGACCACACCCTCTATAACATAGGGGAGAGGAGTCTGGGAATATCCTCGAGAGCCTTGCTGGGACATAGTACCATTTAGTAAAAACTTTAATGTTGGCCTCTATCAGGGCAATATTTAAGATACCTTTAGATGATCTGCTGAAGGCTTGGAACCATTTAGCAGGGTCCCACTGGATGTCCAGGTCCGATTCCCAAGATCGAGCGTATGCCGGGGTGTCCGTCCTATCTGCCAGGGAAGCGTAAATAATGGATATCCCGCCTTTTTGGGGACCTGTCGAGGAGCACCATAGCTCGTACATCGTGGCCTTGGGAGTGTTCGACTTGTCAGTACAGAGAGAGTGGAGAAAGTGTCGTATTTGCGATAGTCGGAACGTTTCCGAGGTAGGCATTTCCAGTGTACTCAAACAGTGGCCCAACGAAATGGGGCCATTATGAGTAAAGAAATGGCCGATCCGGAAAAGGCCTTTGTTCAGCCACCAATGAAATGCATGTATGTCCATCCCAGGTGGAAAGTCAGGGTTGTGAAACAAGTGCGTGAGGGGCCTTAAGGGCGATATCAAGTTGGCGTTTTTGTGTAATTGGTCACAGAGAACTAAGGAGTGAGACAAGGTGGGGGCTAAGACTGCCGGTCTATGTTTGGGGGGTCTCCATGTTAAGAAGTCGAGTGTGAAATGTGGTACGGCTTGGCTCTCAAGGGAAATCCATTCAGGCCTGCAATTCTTGGTATAGATGGCGGAGAACTGTGTTAGCTGTGCTGCCTGGTAGTAGAGCCAAAAATTTGGTAGACCTAGGCCTCCTTGAGAACTAAGCCTGAACAAAATTTCTTTAGCGAAACGATGACCTCTGTCCACCCAGACAAATCAGATCACCCTGGATTGAAATTTTGACAGGATAGATTTTTTAATCCGAATAGGGAGTGAGTGGAATAGGTATAAAAGTCGTGGCAGGAGATTCATTTTGACTGCGTTGAGTCTACCCAACCATGACAAGCCCTCCCTCAACCATTTCTGGAGATCTAGCTCTAGAGAGCAGAACATGGAGGGGTAGTTGGCGGCATATAAGTCTCCGATATTTCTTGTCAGTTTGATATCTAAATAGGGGATTGAGTTACCCGCCCACGTGAAGGGAAAGTGTTGTTGGAGTTGGTCTATTAGAGGCACTGGGACCAAAACATTGAGGGCCACGGATTTAGACACGTTCACCTGAAGACCGGAGATAACGCCGAAGTCTCTAAGAAGTCTGAAGACATTTGGTGTGGTTATGAGAGGGGCTGTGAGGAACAATAGCATGTCGTCAGCAAATAAGGCACATTTGTGAATGTCAGGACCGCATTTCACTCCCTTGATATTCTCGTTTGATCTAATGGCAATAGAGTCTCGATCGCAATAGCGAAAATCAAAGGTGAAAGGGGGCAACCCTGTCTAGTTCCCCTGCGAATATCGAAGGGATCCGAGTAATGACCCATTAGTCGCACCTGAGCTGAGGGTGAGGAATACAGTGTGTGGATTATTGAGCGAAATCCTTCGCCAAACCCCCAGCGTTCAAGAATGTCAAAAAGGTAGGGCTATGACACGGAGTCAAAGGCCTTCTGCAGATCCAGTGACAACAGAAAGCCCCCTTGAGCAAGACCGCCATCCCACTGGGTCTGCAGAAGGGAAATCAAATCAATGGCCCTGTCTCCTCGGGATGAAGCCCACTTGGTCCCTATGTATATAATTCGCTATAAAGTCAGACATCCTGTTTGCTAGTATTTTAGTCATTATTTTGAGATCGTTATTGATTAACGAAATAGGGCGGTAGCTTCCCACCTCGCTTGGGTCTTTACCCTGTTTAGGAATGACTGAGATAAAAGCCGTGTTTAAATTACTGGGGAGAGGGGCTCCATCCCGGAGGGAGTGGAAGAACCGAGCCATGTAAGGGGCCAGACGAGGGCCAAACTTCTTATAATAACATACCGAAAAAACGTCCGGACCCGGGGCAGAGTTAGTTTTCAAGGATTTAATGACATCTAATATTTCCTCTGAGGAGAAGGGGGCGTCAAGCAGATCACGGTGCCTTTGCTGCAGGTGAGGCGGAGAAACAGTTCCCTGGCCTTGTGATGCGCGCACGGCAGTTTCTTGAAAAGGCGTGAGTAATAATTATGAAATGAATTCATAATAAGTGTTGGATTTTGCATCAAATTGCCAGACGAGGCTCGAAATTTGGGGAATACCGAGGTACGGATCCTAGGGCTAAGTTTAGTTGCCAACTTAGAGCCTATCCTATCTGATTGGTAATAGAAACGAGCGCCTGACCATCGCAAGTGTTTCTCCGCGGAAGTAGTGAAAGAGAGGTTGAGTTTCACTCGGGCCGAGTCCAGTTTGGCCAGGCTATCCGGCGTGGGGTGTTGTTTATGACTTTTACTTAATAAGCAGAAGTTTGCTGTGAGTCGCAAAACTTCTGCCCTGCTCTCCTTCTTAAGTTGAGAGGAGAGTTGTAAGAGCCTGCCCCTCATCACCACCTTGTGTGCCGCCCACAGACAACCTGGCGAAACCGACCCCGTGTCGTTCTCACTAAAGTAGTCGGATAAAGCCTTGTCTATAATAGTGCAATGGGTTGGATTGCTATAAAGAGTTTAATTGAGGCGCCATTTAAAGGGACCCTTAATTCCCAACCCTCCCCTTAACGATAGTGACATTATCGAGTGGTCAGATAGTGGTGTGTCATATATTTTGGAGGCGATTACTCTCGGGATTACATGTGGTGGGACAAATATGTGGTCAATCCTAGAGAAGGTTTGGTGGGGGACCGAGTAGAGCGTGTAGTCTCTAGTTTGGGGATTCATTTCCCTCCAGATATCAACCAGGCGTAAAGATTGAACTGTCTGCGCCACCCGAAGGCTGCGCTTAGGGGGCCATTTGGGTTTGGGCCTCAGGGGGTTGGATTCGTCTGAGGAGAAGTCAAACGGGGTATTGGAGTCTCCCCCCAATATTACTGTGCCAATGAAGTGCGGCTTTAGTACCTTCAGTGTGGTATCGAAAAAAAGGTCTTGATGTGTGTTCGGCGTATAGTATGAGACAAACGTGTAAGCCTCGCCATTAATCGTTCCTGTCACTAGAATGTATCTTCCCTCCGTATCTTTTATGGTATGTGCATGCGCGAAGTGAGTTTTGTTTGAGAAGCAGACCGCCACTCCCCTCGTTTTGTTGTTAGCATTGGCTAGGTGAAAATTCATGAAGTTCTTGTGAAGGAATTTGGGCTGATAGGAAGAGGGAAAATGAATCTCCTGGAGCATTACTACATCAGCCTTCAGAGTGTGAAACTGTTGCAGTATCTTGCGTCTCTTCACAGGGGAGTTAAGGCCCTGTGCGTTATGTGAGAAAATCTTAAGTGTCCCTGTCGTCGGCGTGGAGTCAGTCATGGGGAAGTAATAAGTGCGGAGCTAAGTGTTTGTAAGTCTTACCTGACGTCGTAGTTGTCCCTGGCAGATAGGGGACAACCTCAGTGGCATTGTGAATTCGATCTGTGCTACAGCAGACGGGAGATCCAGCGAGTGGTGGGGGGTGGGGGAGAGGAAGGGAGAAAGGGGAGTAAAGAGAAGCGAGAAAGAAGAGAGGAAGAGGGGAGTAGAGAAACAAAGCATTAGATGCATCTTAAAGTCGTAACCCAAATCCCCACGGACCAGCGAGGGACCCCTCCCTGCCTGGGCCGGTACCCAAAAAGAAAAAGGTCTGCGACCCGAGGGTCGAGAGAGTCTGGGTCCGATAGATGAGAAAACAAAGGTTCAACTATCGGAGCCAGAGGGAGGCGCACTACGACCACTCCGGTCAACGCCGCCTCTGGATGAAACTATGGCGGTATAAAAACAATGCAGTGTAAGCCCTGCTATCACATAGTAGTAGTGTTAAAAAATCTTTGAATAGCGGAGGAAGGAAACTAAAAAATAACAAAAACAGAACAGAGAAACACCTTCCCAGTGGAGTCTGAACCCGTAAGGATCCGAAAGGAAGTCCTGGAGAGAACTTAGATAAGGAAAGTCACCAAAATACTGGCGTCAGGTCAAGCGGATTCCAGTTGGTCCTGGAGATCCTGGATTCTGGAAGTATTTTGGTTAATTCTTAAAATTTTGCTCGATCACTTCAATTCTGGCTCCAATCTGCTGCATGTCTGCGTGTATAGAAGCAGTGATCTGTGCAGCTGTGTGAGATAGGCCTTTTGAGAGCATCTGAGAGAAAGCAGCTATCATGGAGGGAAAATCAGTAGGGGAGGGGGGGAGATCCCTGGCCTGTGCCTCCCATGGGTCCGGGCTGTGAGGCAGATCTTGCTGAGGGGTGAGAGCTGCCCCTCCAAATGACCTCTGTAGAAGAGAGTCAGTGGATGCTGGTGAGGGGAACCCCGGGAGCGAACTCACTGTGGCATCTGAGGATTGTGATGACGGAAGGGCCCCTTGATCCTGGTCAGCAATTGAATCTGACAGGCAGGGCAGGCCTCGTGAGGTGACGGCCGCCATCTTGGAAGGACCAGGCCGCTCCGTGGAATCGTTCCACGCGGCAATGAGGTTCCTCCGGGTGGGATTGAGAGTCTTCCGATTGTGGCTGGAGGTGTCCCCTATTAGCTGGTACAGCTGTCGGGCCGGAACGAGGGCTTACAGCGCTGCTGTGGCTGGCGTTAGGTCGGAGAGGCACGGAGCTCCCGGACTAAGCGGCCATCTTGGACGCTGCCGCGCATGCGCCACTGCACTGTAATATATACTGTACACTGAATGCACTGTATATATATATATATATATATATATATATATATATATATATATATACTGTATATACTACACGGTATATATATATATATATATTAAACATTGCCTGCACTGTATATATAGTCTACACTGATTAAACTGTATATATATATATATATATATATGTATATATATATATTAAACTGCCTGCACACCACTAACTAACCTGTCTAATCAAGCTCAAGTTCTCTCAGTCTCCTCCACGTATCACACTGCATACAGCCACAATGTAAGCAGCCTTATATAGTGTGGGGCATGGACTTAGCCCCCTGAGCCATGATTGGCCAATCATGGCTCTCACAGCAGATCGCACTGTGATTGGCCAAAGTATGCAGGTCAGGTGCATGCTTTGGCCAATCAGCAGCCATCAATGCACTGCGATCTCGCAGTGCATTATGGGGTGCTCTGCGGCACTCGAATTTGCTGCGAACGCCCCATATGTTCGTTTGTTCTGCAAACAAACTAACACCCAATGTTCGCGTCGAACTTACGTTCGACACGAACATCGGGACCATCCCTACTAGATATCAGCAGCAGAGTACTCTGTAGTTTGTTTCCAGTGTGGCAATGTCTACAGAAGAGGATTTTGTTGTTTACCAAATTTGATCCCAATCATCTTCCTCAAGAGTGATATTTAGGTGAGCTGTCCACTTATGTGTGTAGGAGGGAGGGTAAAGGGATAGTTTAGCAATCACTATGAGGAAAATTAAACCTGATGTGGGGTCTCCTAAGTACTGCTCAAAATATGTAAGAGAACGTGGGAGGGTCCACTCTTTAAATGTATGTGCCAGGAAATGTTTAACATGTAGATAGTGGAAGGTTTCATAGATAGGAAGGTGAGATTCCTTCTGTAGGGTTTGGAAGGTTTTGACTCCCCTAGTGCCCACTAATGTCTATACCTTGGTAATCCTGAGCTTTTCTCAGACTGTAAAAGAGACTGGTGATACATCACCTGAGTAAAAGGAGAGGACTGCATAGGAAGGAAAGCAGTGGAGAGTGTGAGGATGCTAGCCTGCATGCCCGTTTTACAGTTTCTATGAGTAAGTGAGCAGTGGCTGGGTTTAAAATGTGTGTCTTGTGAGCCAGTGGCAGCAACAGAATATTACTTATGGACATAATGGGGTTTATTTACTAAAGGCAAATCCACTTTGCACTACAAGTGCACTGCAAGTGCAGTTGCTGTAGATCCAAGGGGAACATGCAAGGAAAATAAAAAACAGCATTTTTGCTTGTACGTGATTGGACGATAAAATAAGCAGAGCTTCCCCTCGATTCTGATCTTTCCCTCAGATTTACAGTGACTGCACTTCCAAGTTCACTTGTAGTGCAGAGTGGATTTGCCTTTAGTAAATCAACCCCATGATCACAATCCACTGCCTTTATATTTATGCAGATCACAATTTCCTATTGAACTTTTTGTTCTTTTTTTGTTTTTCGGGTCATTCGTTATCATTGTAATTAGTAAATTTGTACCTTCGTAAATTCGTACATTCATACATTTGCACATTCGTACATTCGTAAATTCGTAAATTTTTTAAATTCGTCCATTTGTACATTCGTAGATTACAAAATTCGTATATTCGTAAATTCGTACATTCATAAATTCGAAAATTCGGAAATTTGGAAATTTGAAAATTCGGAAATTTGGAAATTCGAAAATCTGAAAACCTGAAAATTAGAAAATCTGAAATAGTAACTAACTATTAACTTATAGGTAATGTAATTTCCTTTCAAACTTGGCTGTTAGTGAACGTAATGAATACAAATTTATCCGAAGTTAAAATTATCCGAAATAACGAATGCCGCATCTAAACAAATGGAAAGGAACAAATTAATAACAAATAATAATAATAAAAAGTTTTTTATTATCATTATTGTTATTTATTATTATTAATTCATTACGTTCCATTCGTTTGGATACGGCATTCATTATTTCGGATAATTCGTAACTTCGGATAATTTGTATTTGTTATGTTCACTAACAGCCAAATTTGAAAGGAAATTACACTACCTATAATTTAATAGTTAGTAATACTTAAGTTATTAGTTAATTATTATTTCAGATTTCCGAATTTCCGAATTTACAAATTTCTGAATTTACTCATTTACTAATTTACGAATGTACGAATTTATGAATGTATGAATTTATGAATGTGCAAATGTACGAATTTACAAATTTTCGAATATTCGAATTTACAAATATTCTGAAAAATTTGTTAAATGGGTTTTCGTTAATTTCGGATATTTCCAAATTAACGCATTTGTCGAAATTCATTAAAAAACGAATTTGGTACAAAACAAATTGCACATGTCTAATAAGGTATATCTATGTAGAATTTGCTGTCAAAGACAGAAAACAAGTCAGTACTCCTTATTTCTGTGTTCAAACAGCATTGAAACACAATTACCCTAAATTACTGATATTTTTATTCTGATATAAATATGTGTAAATACTAACTATTGGTCAGCTTGGCTACAGTGTCATTTCACTCATATGGAATAGAAGAAAGTAAATCTCGGGTGGGATTGTGCCAAGGTAGGAATACATTTCTTACCTCACCTGGTGGTCAAAACCGACACCTTCCATCTTCCATCGAAAGTAGAGTGTTGTGATGGAAATCCCTTGCATTAATGTTGTTAAAGCGCAGGTTGTGACTATCAATGTGTAGGACAGATATGACATTTGTGATCTGGGTTCCAGTTCTCTACTAGGGAGGTTTGTAGTGGAAAGTCGGTTAGAGGCTAAATTGCAGTGTAGGTGGAAGTGAGGACAAAAGTATCCCTGCTGGGGTGCATTTATTCAGGGTAATAACATAAGGATGAATATTGTTTTACTTTTGCTTATTTAGAGGTGTTAGATGGCAGACTTCCGAAGAACATTTTGTAGAAATTATAACAGCAGGGTTTGCAAGCTAATTTTAATGGCAGGCATATATTTTTTGCAGTTTATATAGTCAGCACTGCTTCCTGTACAATTTCCCTTGGTAACTGCCCTCTATGCACAACGTGAGCTCTTCAGATATGTGGAGCTTTTATCACAGCAGCTCCCAAGCAGATTTTCATTCTTCGTTCAGCCTAGCTCCCCAGGCTGCGGGGAAAATGTTTGTTTTAATTGAAAAGGCTGATACAGACCCCTTCGAACAGTTTCATCTATTCTCAAATATGCATTCCAGGCTGTCATGTTCAAGAAGCTGGCTTGATTCAAACATAAGCAACCTGGTGAGAAAGCGTCTTTATTATCACGCTCCAGCCTTGTGCAGATGGCGCCAGGGCCTTAATATCTTGGCAGGCCACATCTGAAATGTCATTATTTGAGATTTTTTTTTAATTCCTCAGAAATTCTTTCTTTACAAATCATCACAGTGGTTTCTTCTAACAAAACAAAAACTGACAGGTTAGCATATAATATGCATGCGTAATGACTTCCCACCATTAAAATCTTGCAATCTAATTTTATTTGAAGGCGACACGTACCATGATTCAATGTCACCAATGAGACATCCTCTATGTCTATATGCAGTTTTGACACTCCAATGTGATAATCATATTGTAATGTTTGGCAGGAGGGTTGGTTTGAAATTCCCATTTTCATCTCATAGAAGTTAATCGAAAGCTTTCTTTGACGATAAGGAATATGTCAAAGCAGACATATACTTTGGTGTTTACTGCCAGCTAAGAATCGTTTGTAAATCAAGGAAATGCGTGCACTAAATAAGATGTACTTTATTACATTTTCAGCCTATAAAGATCCCCAGTGTTCCTTTGCAAGTCAGACCTAACGTTTTGTTGACAGGTTAAAAACTAATGTTCCTTTGAGCACTGCTGGCTTGACATAATGCTGTATTTAATAAGAAAATGCAAAGTGTTAAAGTAGTCTTAACAGACTGTTAATACTTTGCAAGTGTCAGCATCCCGACGCAGTGATTTCCCTCTGTTTATGCCTCTTGTGGTTAGCAATTTAATATGCACTAGTGAGACAGACTATCCCTAGAATTGTAGCTATTGGCAGATTAGTTACAGATATATAAAACTCTATAAAATCATAAAAAACAGTCTAGCCACATACACATTAAATTCACAACACTCACCATGCATTCAATGGCAACATTTGTGCAAAGCAGTCAATGTGATACCATTGTACGTTCAAACTAGATAATGCTTAAAGTGGAACAAAATTGCATCTCAGTGCCACAAACCAAAAATGCTGTTCAATTAATTTTCATTATTTAAAGCAAACTCACCCATCCATTCATGTCTCCATTCTTATTCTGGTTAGAATCGTTTTGAAGGTACATCTTGCTAGCCACCAAGAGAAATATTCCAATGCATTGGTTATCACCTACGTCCCCTTCTCAGGATCAGCTTTTGAATGCTATGTCAGAGATTCGCAGAATTGCGTATATGACAGCTGAGCTCTAATAGGTGATGCTATAACCCAGTTCAATAAGAAATAGGATATCTGGTATCAGTCTGAATACGGATTCCCTCCCATGTCTAGATTGAGATTGAGTTTGGAATAATACTATCTAGGGTTGATTTCCCATCCCTGCATATTGTCACTTCTTTGTATTTTGACCCTTGGTGTATCTCTTTTGTTTTTTCATTTTCTGTATATGGCTTGATACCTACTTCTATTACAGCTTTGTTCATGAACTGTGTATGTCATTGACTTGTTTATTGCTTACAAACAAGTTTTTATGGAGATATGGCTCGTCGTGATCATTGTTACTCTTTTACTGTTGTGCCTTTATTATGCATACTTTGTATTTTTGAAAACTTTTAATAAAAATACAATTATATATATAAAAAAAACTTTTGAAGAAAAATTCCCCAGCATTCTCTAGCTTCTGCCATCTTAAGTAGGGGCAGATGATTTATGTAGCATTTACTTCCTGGAATTCATCTGCTATTAGCTCAGACATGCAGGCAGGAGGGCATGTATACCTGAGAAAACCCTCCTCCTGATGAAAGAAAAAAAAATGCCATGAAAACTCCTGGGATGTATGACAGCATGTTGGCCTAGGCCAGAAACCAGGAAGTAATTGAATAAATGTAAAAGAAAATATTTTAATACAAGTAAATATAATATATCTTCTTATCTATTCACTAAGGCTAGTAGCATGAGGATTAACAATAGTTAAAGAGGCTGTTATCCCACCATTTTATATTCCTGATATGGGACTGCTGTTCCATGTACTTGTATGAAGAAGTATACTTTTGACACTATTTTGGGACCATTGGCATTTATACAGCGATCAGTGCTATATAAATGCACAAATTACTGTGTAAATGTCACTGGCAGGGAAGGGGTTAAACACTAGGGGGCGATAAAGGGGTTAACTGTGTTCCCTCAGCATGTTCTAACTGTAGGGGGGATGGGCTCTCTAGAACATGACAGAGAACACTGCTCCCGATCACTGGGAGCAGTAGATCCCTGTCATGTTGCTAGGCAGAACAGGGAAATGCCTTGGTTACATCTCCTCATTCTGCCTCTCCGTGCCGCGATCACGGGCTACCGGCGGACATTGAGTCTGTGGGACCTGTGGGCACGCTCCTGAGGCACAGCGACGTACGGGTATGTTGTTTTGCGCATCCGTGCCACTTTGCCGACGTATATCGGTGAGCCGGTCGACAAGTGGTTAATATATAACACAATTTAATTCGTACTTCTATATCATCCAAAATCCTTTTTTTCACGGGAAACATGGTGATGAGCACTCAATCTACATTATATTCTGCACTGTGAAGTCACATTTTGGATTTCAGCAATTTATGAACAATTTTTTTCTTCTATATCGGTTTGCACTTTCATGTGTTTTTATGCGACTTTGGTTTCCTTCTGCATTGTCGCATGGGACCGCACTAAATTAAATATTTTTGTTGTATATAACACAATCCATCAAATTTACATTGCATAGTTGCACTTTATTTGAATGTATGCTACTTAAAGTGGAGGGCCACCCTAAACTAAAAAATAGCATTAAAATTCTTTAAAAAAATAAAAAAAAACATTTGAAAAAAAAAAACTTACCTGAAACCCTTGTTGCTAGGCAGTCTTCCTAATCTGCCTCTTCCTATTCCGCGGCGCTTCCTCCTCTTCGGCGAGCTGCCCCGTTGCCTTTTGGGAACTGTGTGTGTGCCAGGAAACAACGGGGCCATTGACAAAACACCGCGCAGTAGGAAACGGGCAGTGAAGCCGCAAGGCTCCACTGCCTGTTTCCCTTAGTTAGGATGGAGGCGCCGGCGGCCGATCCGATGGACGGATCGGCCTCGGCGGGCTGACATCGTGGGCTCGCTGGACAGGTAAGTGTCCTTATTAAAAGTCAGCAGCTACAGTGTTTGTAGCTGTTGACTTAAAAAAAAAAAAATTGCGGCCGGAACCCCCCTTTAAGATTATGGTCACATTACACATTTATTATTGTGTTATATTTTCTTCACATATGTTCTCATGCACAGAGTCTTTTGGTGCCCAAACTTAGTTTTTTGCACTTTACAATTTGCATATTGTTTGCACTTTTGTGCATTTTTTATGCGACTTTGTTTTCATCTTGCATTTGTCGCATGGGATTGCACCAAAACTAAATATTTTGGGTATTTGCGTATAATACAATTCATCATATGTGCACTGTACAGTTGCACTTTATTTGAATTTATTTTATTTAATGTTTATGGTCATATTGCACTTTAATAATACAGTGTTATATTTACTTTCATATATGTTTTTATGCACAGGATCATCTTGTGCTTAAACCTAGCGCTGCACTTTATTTTCTGCATCCTTTTCATGAGGCCGAGTTAACACTAGCTGCGGCCAAGGCTCACAGCAGGGGGTCTGGTGCGTCCCTTTTTTCCGTATCAGGTGCGAATCAGGTCCGAATTTTTGCTTGAATTCGGACCTGAAACAGAACCAAAGAAGCACAAAACCCTTTTCCAGTGTGGACCATGGCAGCGCCGAAGGTGTGTGAACCGGCTCCATTCAGAGACGGTCACACTCTCCTGTCATGTGAACCCAGCCTGAAAGGAAAAGTGAAAACCAACCAACTGAATAGTATACTGTGATCCTCTCAATTCTATACAAAATCATATTTCTTCTATCAATGCATACCATGTTGTCACCTATTTTTAAACTTTCTTTTTTTCAAAATGAATAAACACATTGAAATCAAAACAATGACATGCTTATTGGGTAAAATAAAGAGGTAAAAAAATGCAATGGTAAAGTACTAGAAAGTACATTCGATCATGTGCGCTCGATCAGCTGAATAAAGAGAGAGTGGGTAATTAGAACTCTCTTTCACATTGAGGTTCATGTGGAGGGGTACATTTGTGGCACAAGGACAGTTGAAGTGTTCTTAGATAAGCTGACTGTGGATGGCTGCCAGCTCGTGACAGGCTAGAAGTAACTCTGTGGAAGGCAAAGACAGGAGAGCAGCGCCATCTAAGTGCAGCATTATTAAAACATTTTATTCCATAAAAGACTATTGTTAACTCACAAGATGTATGAGATCTCAGCACATGTGGGATTAATAATGTGGTATATCCGCTCGTGGGGAAGACGACCTTCTCACTGGTGAAGAGGCAGCTGATGGGTCCAGGGACGCCGGTGGTTCCCATCGCTTTCCAGACACTTAGGACAGTTTACAGACAGCGGTGTACATCACTTCTGGTTGGAGAGAGAGCAGGGTCAAAAGTTCAATAATAGTATGCAATGCCAAGCTGAGATTTCCAAAGCGAGCAAAGTCCTTTCTTGTATTAAGAGAGGTATGGACTCCAGAGAGAGAGACATCATTTTGTCCCTGTTCAAATCATTAGTAAGACCTCATCTGGAATATGCAGTTCAGTTTTGGGCACCAGTTCTCAAAAATAATATTGGGGAACTGGAGAAAGTGCAGAGAAGGGCATCAAACTGGTAAGAGGCATGGAGCAGCTGAGCTGTGAGGAAAGATTAGAGGAACTGAATGTATTCACTCTTGAGAAGAGGAGATGAAGGGGGGATATGATCACCATGTATAAATATATAAGGGGTCAATATAGTGAACTTGGTGCTGAGTTATTCACTTTACGGTCAACACTGAGGACAAGGGGGCACTCTTTACGTCTAGAGGAAAAGAGATTTCATCTCCAAATACGGAAAGGTTTCTTCACAGTAAGATCTGTGAAAATGTGGAATAGACTCCCTCCAGAGGTGGTTCTGACCAGCTCAGTAGATTGCTTTAAGAAAGGCCTGGACTCATTCCTAAATGTACATAATATAACTGGGTACTAACATTTATAGGTAAAGTTGATCCCGGGAAAATCTGATTGCCTCTCTGGGATCAGGAAGGAATTTTTTCCCCTGCTGTAGCAAATTGGATCCTGTGGGTATAGGATTGGGTATATGGGATTGTATGATATTTTTTATTTTTTATTTTTTTTTTTGGTCGAACTTGATGGACTTGTGTCTTTTTTTAACCTCACTAACTATGTAACTATGATACAGTATATCGGCCATAAAATGTCAAGTGTGAGGAAAAGGGATTGGTATGCCAGATGTAGCGATTCTCCCACAGATGGTACCTAACTAGTTATCCTGACACTCCAGTGCCCTGTGATCCACTAATTACCACGTTGAAAGGTTGCCAAGGTAACGCCTGATTAGTCCTGGCCACAATAGACTATATATACTTCCTCCAAAATGGCCACAATCATAGCCTGATGAACGAGCACGCATGCTCCAAACATGTGCTCCTCCCCGCTCTCTCCAACCGGAAGTGACGTACACCACTGTCTGTGAGCTGTTCTGAGTGTCTGGAAGCGGTGGGAACCACCGGCGTCCCTGGATCCATCGGTTGCCTCTTCACCAGTGAGAAGACCGTCTTCCCCACGAGCGGATGAGCCACATTATTAATACCACATGTGCTGAGATCTCATACATTTTGTGAGTTACCAAATGTCTTTTATGGAATAAAATGTCTTAATAATGCTGCACTTAGATGGCGCTGCTCTCCTTCTGTCTCATCGGTAAAGTACAAATGTGTAATAATCAATATTAATCAATCGGATTTCAGTTTACCTCAGTCAGAGCAGATGAAATATTTGCTTATTCTTTCTTATGCATTACCACATTTTGCACATCACCACTGTGTTTGTCAGTTTTACTGAATGAGCCCTACTATGTGAACCTACACCCTTCTGTACGTGCAATCAACATCCTTGGAACCCTGCTGGGTTTTTACTTCCATCTGGGGCTCCAGTAGTCCCCCTTCACTTCTTGTGTTCCAAAGTTAATCTCCAACTTCTTTTTTTTCTCATAAAGGAGAGCAAGTGGGGGACACTAGAACTACACTCGCTAAAAGCCTAGGTTCAAGGCTTGAGTTTGCTTCCATGCAAAAATCAGCATTAAGGCATAACTTCAGACTAGAAGTGAGCCACAATGAACACAGTTAATCCTCTAGCAACCCCAGGCTAATTGACTGTACTGTTACAATATGCAGTACAAACACAACCACAGTTAGAGAACACCAACTGCCAGGTGCGCAGCATTTAGAAGCTGATATTGCAGAGCCTTGCACCGGCATCCACAAACCCAGCAATACCTGTCACCTCACTCCCAGTGACATGTCCACAGTTACTAATGGATACAGGAAATACCTAACTCTGTAACTATGTGCTTGCTCGCTCTCTCTCTTAGGGGCACCTCTACATCTCTCCTGTGACTCCCTGGCTAGGTCCTTGAGTACTTACTCTATGTTGCAGGTCCAGTGCCAAATAGTGGGAAACCAACTGCTAGTGAAGGGGACAAGCACAACACCCCTTCACCAGCAGAGTAACCATCACCCTATGCCAAGTCTAATGACACATATACATTTGTCCCTAGCAATGGCATTATAGCCTACATTAGACAGCAAACAACATACTGGACTAAAATGTACTGTATCTACTCTAACACACATTCCCCATGTAACAAGCCCTGCTCTTTTAAATACACCATGCATTACACCTATCAGGATGGAAATGCCAGTAGACAAGATGTCTCCTTCTTCTGTGCATCTTTATAGGCTAATCCACATTCCTTCTTGTGGATGTAGGAATTGGGAACATGCTAATACTTATGCGCATGCACGCTCGAGTGTTCGTGCATGCAAACGTGCATGCACCTTTGACAGATAGAGGTGCCAAATTCTGTGATCCTGTATCCTGTCTCCATTTACTGATCTGGCTCGTCTGACTACTCCCTGAACTCTGCGTCTACCGTCCTCGGCTGAGCACTGCTTCTGCCTGCTCCATTTGCTACTGTTACACAGATCGGCTCCTGAGCCAGCTTGTACCTTAAGACAGTGTTTCTCAACTCCAGTCCTCAAGGTGCCCAAACAGATCATCTTTTTAGGATTCCCATTATTTTGCACAGGTGATTTGATCAGTTTCACTGCCTTAGTAATTACCACAGCTATTTCATCTGAGGGAAATCCTGAAAATATGACCTGTTGGGGCTCCTTGAGGACTGGAGTTGAGAAACACTTAAGAGACACAGAGTGTGGTTCTGCCCCCCCCCCCCACTCTTTCCTCAGTGTCTGTGATTGACAGCAGCGAAAACCAATTGCTACCGCTGCTGCGTCTCAGTCAATGAGGAGGGAGAGACCCAGGAGAGCTGCTCTCGTGCACATCGCTGGATCATGGTTTGGCTCAGGTGAGAGCTACACTCTGAAGGTTTTTTACCTTCATGCATAGCATGAAGGTACTGGAAGTTTCTCACATGAATTCCTGTGCAAGGTGCTTTAGTGCCCATGGGGTAATAATATCTGAATAACAGCAGAGAGTCCTTAGTATCCAATAGAGGCATGATTGGCAAAGACAGCAGAACTGACCCAGACAACTGCAAGCATATTCAGTAAGGTTCGATTCACACCTATGCATTTTTAGTACTTTTTGCATTTTGCAGATTTACACTACAGTCCATTCAACATGGTTTCCTATGGAACACATTCTGTAGTGCAAATCTGCAAAATGCAAGAAGCACTAAAAATGCATAGGTGTGAATCAGGCCTTAATGTAATGCCACGTACACATGGTCGGAATTTAAGACAGGAAATGTTGGATGTGAGCTTGTTGGCTGAAAGTCTGACCGTGTGTATGCTCCATCGAACATTTGTTGGCGGACTTTCCGCCAACAAATGTTGGCTAGCAGGTTCTCAAATTTTCTGCCAACAAAACTTTGTTGTTGGACTTTCCGATCGTGTGTAAACAAGTCCTCCGCACAAAAGTTCACGCATGCTCCTAATCAATTACGAGCCGGAAGCGATCGGTCTTGTAAAACTAGCGCTCGTAATGGAGATATCACATTCGTCATGTAGCAAATTATGAAATCTGTCAATGCAGTGCATTCTCTTCTTCTTTATAATGCTATAATAATGAAGTTGCTTTGCTGCTGATATTCACCAAGTTCTGACAAACATATTTTTTATTATTTCTAGTGATCTCCAGAATATTTTTCTTGGTTGTTTTTTTTCTCGTGATCTCCAGAATAATCATTTTTATTTTTTTATTTTTTATAGTGATCTCCATTTTTTTTTCTTGTGATCTCTATAATAAATTTTATTTTTGTTTTGTGTGTAAAGTTACCACAACACCATTATTATCTTGTATGTTTTAACCTCAAGGAAACAAATATGTTGGTGTCCCTTGTTAATTTCAGATTGTATTTGAAATGTACCTGCCTACTCACAAACTGTCCTTTTTTAATTAAAACACATAGCCAAGTATTTGGCAAAACCAAAAATTGAAATTTAATAGGGAGCATTCAATTCAATGGAATTGGTGAAGCCTTTGTACCCCAGGGCAGACATCAATTATTTGACTGTCAAAATTGGTAACCTGAGGAGTCCATTTAATAGGGAGCACAATACGGTCCAGGACTCCAAGAGATCGGGAGCAGCAGCAGATGACATATATGTCCCAAGGCTGTGGTCTTACAACAGCCTGCGTTTTTTGCCAGACCACACCAAACCCAGGCCATCACTCTCAACACTTCCTTCCATGCTGCTGTGGTGGGGGGGGTGGCTGTGGTGTTGGTGGTGTTGCTGGAGGTGGTGGTGCAGCTTGGTCTAACTCACACAGGTGTGTTTGAGGTGTGAGTTCGCCCCTAGTCCCCTTGTTCAGGGCCTTCAGAACAATTTCTTCACATATTGTGCGTTGGCCTTCCTTCATCTTTTCTAGTTTGCTGGCAGTGACACATCCAAATGCCTTGTGTACACCAGGGGTCGTGATAATAGCCACAGTAGCCTGTTTTAGGAAAGCAGCCGCGGAATCCTCTAGGTTCCTTGCCTTCCTGATCCTTTTTGTTGGAGGAGGGAGGGGAGGTACCTGGGATTCGGTTAGGCTGCTTGCCCCGGCCTCCTCCTGGCTGAGACTTTCCTGTGTATGAAAATGGTACATAGTTTTAGGTTTTTGGTCATCAATCACACACAATTTTGAGCTCATGACTGTTGCAAATTGAATTTTAACAAATAGAAAAGACTATCATTCTGACCCCAGCATTTTTCATTCTTGTTCCAATCATTTTTGGCTATTACTTACTGTTCATTGATATGTAAACCACTTTGTTAAATCAGAAATTAGTGATCAATAACATCAAGTTAACATCATTCAATTTTTGACAAGAAATATCTTCAACAATGCTATACCTGGGTCAAGCTGGGCTCCTCCACATCTTCTTCCTGGGTGGAAGGCCCAGGTTGGACTTCAGGAGCCTCAGCTGATGTGGAAGGAAGTGTTGATAGCGATGGCCTAGGTTCCGTCTGGTCAGACAAAAAATGCAGGCTGTCGTAGTACCACAGCCTGGGGACATGTATGTCATCAGCTGCTTCTCTGGATCTCAGGGAATCCTGGACCTTCTTGCACTCCCTATTATGTGTGCTCCTCAGGCTACCAATTTTGGTCCTCAAATAGGTGATGTCTGCCGTGGAATACACAGGCTTCACCAATACCAACAGTTTATCCAGCGCTGCCTTCCTCTTTTGCTTGTTTGAATAGTCCCTGCATTGGACTTGCCAGAGACATGTCAGCTCCCTGTACTTGTCTATGAAGCTGGGCAGGAAGTCAGGGGTTGTGAATTTATCCAGCATTTTATCTGCAAGACACAACACAAGACAAACCCTAATGTCAGGCTAAACTCTCCTCATCTTGTCCCAATATAGGCCTCAATCTATAAGCTATATAGGCCACTAACCACTGATATCCCAAGTTACAATTGTACCTTCATTTGAACGATCGGCGCTAACGATCCTCCATCCTCCACTCACAGATTGTACGTATGTCTCCTGTGTGTTATGCTTTATATACATTGCACATGCGTCAAACTCAGCCCCTGTCCTTCTTTCTAGTGTATTCCCCGCCTCTTCTCTTTCGGGGCAGTGGGAGAGCACGTGGCGGAGACACAGCAGGTGTTTGCTGAGAGCAGCAATGACGAGGAAACCCCGGAGCAAGGCAGATCCAGATCCAGGAGGAGATATAAGGCCTCAAATATGTCCTTTAAAGAGATGGTAGAGATGGTGGACATCTTGAAGAGGACAGACTATAATGAGAATCATAGACCGTACAGAAACCCAAATGTGAGAAAGGCCAAAATCATGACTAAAGTTGTGAGAAGTCTGCACAGGACTTTTGGGGTATAACGATCCAAGGAGCAATTGAGGAAACGCTGGTCAGACCTGAAATTGAGGGAGCAGGATCAGTATAGAAGGATCAGGAAAGTGCTGCAAAAAAAAGTAAGTATTTATTGTGTGTTCCTATTATTATTATTACTTTTGGTCCATGAGCTTTTCTTTACTGTTGTACAGATTAAAATGCCAAGTTTGAGGTTCGTGGGCACAGTAATCATTCGTATTATTCGTATTATAATCATTCGTATTAAACATCGTTCCTTTGACCACTAATATGACGTTTTTGGCAGATGCAGGTTAACTACATTTGTTCATGCCTATGTTGCTTAAAAGAAGTTTATTACATTGTTGTCAAGATGTGTTTGAAACTATAATGAAATGACAACTTGATTCAGTGTAAGGAGAGGACACTCAGCAGCTGTTTACACATCTGGATGCAGGAGCACTAGTGTGGGACACCATAACAACCTTTTTATGGTGTCCCACACAGGTGCTCCAGTGGATAATAGGGGTGTGAAACTTGCACAAAACAGGTAAGTATTCTAGCTTTTGAAAGGGAAAAAAATCATGCCTTTAGCTTGGAACTCTGCTAAAACAGACAACTGGACGACACTTCCAAGCAATGTTTCATATTACTCTTTCTAGCCTAAAATATCTGTCTGCTAAGTATACCTTTTTTGAATTCACATAGAGGAAAAAAGAATCGGGACATCTGAGGACACCAGTAACCCCACACCTCCTGAAGAAAGGGAACTCAGCACACAACCTGATGATGTGGATGCAGAACCTGTGGATGTGGATGCAGAGGTTCACGAAGTGCTGGGTGAAGTGGTCGAAATGTTGTCGACAACAGGTCAGTGTCTAAGACTACAGCTTCAGGTAATAGATGGATGCCTGCATATTTATAATACGTGGTGTGTTTTTTTTATTTTTAGGTGATGTGGATGTTGTGGAAGAAGAAACTCACTTCAGCAGTGCAAATGCACAAGTACTCATCAGTGAGATCATGTTGTGCAATCGTGATTTAGAAAAGATGAAGTAAAATATCAATGATGTTAAAAAAAAACTGAGCAAGATCATTGATATTTTAGGCAAAATCTAACCAAAACAAAAAAATGTAAGTTGTACATGTTTTAAAAGTTTTAAAGTAATTGCAAAGCCAAATTTTGAAGATGCACACAGTGTGTCAACATGTGCTATCAGCCATCATGGGATATCAATGTACGCGGTTTGTGGATGCAACCCCTTCCTCCAAAGTAAAGTAGGTGAGAGGAAGAGGTTGCACCCCCGAAACATGATGATGGGAGCTAGCACACGTCGACACACTGTGGCTTATTTCAAAAAAGCAAAACCACTTTGCCCAACAAGTGTAATGCAAGTGCACTTGTAGAGCAAAGTGGATTGTCCTTTCTGAAATAAGGCCCAGTGTGTCAACATGTGCTAGCTTCCATCATGGGGGATCAATGGATGTGTTTCGGGGGTGCAGCCCCTTCCTCTCACCTACTTTAGTTTGGAGGAAGGGGTTGCACCCACAAAACGCATACATTGATATCCCATGATGGCAGATAGCACATGTTGACACACTGTGAGTTTTGTGTCTTTCGCAAAATAGATGTAGGGAAAATACACACATTTTAGGCATGGGATCATGAGTGAAATGCAAACTTTGAGTCCCAATTTGTGTGCATCTTCAAAATTTGGCTTTCTAGACATTTAGAGGCCTGAGACGGATTAATAACCGCCTCTTTAAATCACTCAGGTCGCACAAGGTCTTCCTAAAGACTGTCCTCTCCGTGGTGAACATTATTGACCTAGAAGTTATTGACCTATTTTGTACATTGAACCTATTTTCCAACTGATATTCTGATTGTAATGATATTCCATGTTATCCTTTTGAAAAACCAATAAAACTTTAAAACAAAAAATTTGGCTTTCTGATGAAGGCAAAATCAACACAGTTTTGACATACTAATGTCTCATAATGTCTCATATGGCCTTCACTTTAGCAAAGTTGAACTTTGTAGGTTCCTGGAGTTGGGGATGTGTATGTTATGGTTTTAAACATGCCTGTTTAGCCACAGAAAAGGCTATATACTTGTCAAACATACATGTTATACACCAAGATGTTGGTTTGTTAAAAACCCTTTTATAACGCACATGTGAATGTGCTTGGAGTAAAATGTTTTATACTCAACAATGTGTGGCTTCTTCTTTCAATGCTCAATACCAGTTTTTTTTTTTTAAGTTGGTGTAGTTACAGTGACAATGGGGGTTATTTACTAAAGGCAAATCCACTTTGCACTACAAATGCACTTTCAGTGCACTTGCAGTGCACTTGTAGTGCAAAGTGGATTTGCTTTTAGTAAATAACCCCCACTGTGCTGATGATTGTTTTTATCATTAATGCATTACATACATTATCAACAAAAACATTGTGTGTGTGTAGCAGACCCACAGTACAACATAATAGTTAGCTGAAGAAGAGATTGTCACCTCATGTATCAAATAATTTATTGAGTTTAGTTTTTAAAAAAATATATATTTTAAACAGCTTGCAGATTTTCTGGTAAATCAATTGCCCCCTACCCACGAAGTACTCCACATAGTTTTGCCGTATTTCGCGGGCGCTTTGGGGGGTCCAAGCCAGGACGGCCACTTTCAAGCGCCATCATTGTTTGTGCCAGTGAAAAGTTGGCCTCAGTCGCAATTGAGGCCAGATAGTTAGTTGCATTCTTCCATAGGAAATTATGAAGAATGCAGCAGCTCCAGATGATGTGATTGAGTTTTATTTGGCCATGTTGATGGCCGTTTGGAAAAACCAGAACCGGTTGGTCATTATGCCAAAGGCATTCTCGTCCACTCTTCTGGCATGGGCCAGCCGGTATTTAATAACCCTCTGCTCTGGGGTCAGGGTCCTCATGGGGAACGGCCTCATCAGATGGTCCTCCAATGCAAAGGCCTCATCTGCCACAAAAACAAACTGAAGGCCCGCCACGTTATCTGCTGGAGGTGGCAACCCCAAGGTGTCATTCTGGAGACACCGGTAAAATTCCATCTGGGCGATCACTCCTCCATCAGACATTTGCCCATTCTTCCCTACATCCAGATATAGGAACTCATAATTCTCGTCACCACCGCCAACATCACAATACTACTGTACCCCTTATAATTAAAATAGTATGACCCCGAGTTGGGTGGTGTGACAATCCGGACATGCTTCCCATCTATCGCACCACCGCAATTGGGAAAGTCCCACTGCTGGTGGTGGAATTGGGAGGCCACAGTCTGCCATTCCTGTGGGTTGGATGGAAACTGTGGAGTCAAACAAGAAAAAAAAATTTTTTACTTTTGCACATAACATTGAAAGCAGACACAAACATTCTTGACCAACATAAGTATAACATTTATTGAAATGAGTATTTAAAGACAAAAGTATAAGGATTCCTCACCCCCTCTGATGGCCCATTGTAAAAATTTTAGGATGGGGAGAGATATTTTGGACAGGTAACCCTCTCCACTGCATTGAGAGCTGAATTCATAAATAATGTGTGTTATTTTGGCCAGCCCCTCCTTACTTACACCATTAGCAGCCCACTGGACAGGCAAGAAGTGCAATAATCCAAAAATATGAATACACATTGTCCAAATTGAAGCACATTTTTACATTCTGCAATTACCTATCAAGATAATATTATAACAAAACTTTATACCGTACCATTTGAAAGTATTCAGGCAGACACTTGCACTACATGCTTTGGTGAATTCATCCATAAATCTGACCACAAAAGAGGTAGGTATAGTGTGTATTGGTTTGGCAAAGTCAGCAGATAGAGTATTGGTATTGGTTGACTTAGCGGTTGGGGGAGGGGAAAAAAAAGCCTTTTGTACTTTGCCTGAATTTAGGGACAACAATAACATTTGTACACATTTTAGGGGGTGTTTAGGGCAAGCACTACAATGGAGCTGACAAAATACATTGTTAAGTGACTAGGCTAGGTGTGTATGGGCCCAGGATAGCATGCTGGGGAGGTTAGTGAAGGCAAATATGCATGAAGGACAAAAAAGAGCAGGAAAAGCATACAGCATGCATGAGGACAAAGAGGACATTCACAGCATATTACAATCATGGTAAATATGGAATGATGAAATAAAATACAATACATTAGCAAGCATTAAATACATAGAATATGATGTTAAAGGATAAAACTTACCTTAATATAGTCTTTCTGCAGGACCTGAATGATAGCAGAACAGGTCTCTGGAATAATGATTCCCAGAGCCCGGGGGGGACATCCCAGTCATGAACTTCAGGTCCCGGAGACATCTCCCCGTCGCCAAGTACCGCAAGGTGGCGACGAGCCTTTGCTCAGGAGTGATGGCTTGCCGCATGCAGATGTCCTACTTTGCAATATAAGGGGCCAGCAAAGCCAAGAGACGGTGAAAGACAGGGTCTGTCGTCCGGAGATAATTCCTGAAATCATCAGGATTATTCTCCTGGAGCTCCCGCAACAAAGGCATATGACAGAATTGGCCACGATTAAGCAACCAGTTCTTGGTCCAAGAACTGCTCCTCCCCCTGTTCATGGACTGGACTTGGGTCAAAGCAATAACTTCAACACCAAGCCCAACAACATCATGAACTCTACGATGAGTATGTAACCGCAACATGGCTAATAAACGAATGGCTGCTCAGAACGAACTGACAGAACACACTGAAAATTAGAAAGGACATGACAAGAACAAGCTGAAAATCAGAAACGACTGGACAAGAACGCACTGAAAATCAGAAGCGAACTATAAATAAAACGCACTGAAAGACAGGAATGAACTGACAAACACACACTGAAGAACAGATACAAACCGACAAGCACAACCTGAAAAGCAGAAACAAACTGAAAAGCACGGGGCTGAAAAGCGCGAATAGTCTCTCACCAAACTTCTACTAACACGAGATTAACACGAGATTAACAGAAGGAGCCCAAAGGGTGGCGCACTGGCTATTGAACTTCCTTTTTATCGGCTTGTCGTACGTCTTTGTTGTAATTGTTGGCCAACATTTGTGTGACCGTGTGTATGCAAGACAAGTTGAAGCCAACAACTTTCGATCAAAAATCCACGGTTTTGTTGTTGGAAAGTCCATGTGTACGAGGCATTAGTAGAAGGTAATACATAGTGAAACTTACTGGTCACAACAGTCACAAACAGCATATATTTTGTATTAAAAGTCTGGTAAGATGACTTGCGTCTGAGTATTAAAAACCACTGTAAATAACACTGTAATAACCAAAAAACTCCAAACAAATCACTGTCTGCAAAATTATGGCGACTGACCAATACAAGGACAATGCACAATAAACAATCAGACATTTCATTTTTTTAATGTGTTGCAAATAGGATTCTCCTTAACAATTAGCTTTTTTTCTTGCAAGAGGAGAAAAAATCTCAAGAGAAAGGCAATCTTACAAATATAAGTGCACATGATAAATTGATTATGCAATATTTATGCACATGAACTTACTCAAACACATTTTTCTTGCACCCTAAATTAAAATCTGGAGTGGCCCAGCTACTTTCCGTCCAAGGCCAGAAGGTAGCCGTAACCATTTCATGTACTAGGACCTGGCAGTAAGCTGTAGAGAGAAGCAGGCTGTTGGCTTAGGTAGCAGCTTTTGGCCTCCCTATATTTCCCCTGAGTCAGAGCACAGAATTCTACACAGTAAATACCACAGATGGTACAGTTCTGGGCCAAAGAACCCCAGTCCATGCAGAAAGTACAGGATCCTTCACTTCCCCTCAAAATGACTAATAGAAAAACAACCCAGTCATGCACATGATATCTCCCTCCCTCAGCTGATGCACATTTTCAGGTAGAGAATGAAATTACTTCATGCTAATTAGTGGACATAAGCTGTTTAACATCTGTGGCCAATTACCATTTAAGCTGCTGGCTTGGGCTCTACATAAACAGAGAACGCTACCTCCCTCTCAACAGTTATCTCTTTCCAGCACAAGCTTTTATTTGCAATGACAAAAATCTAAGTGAGGTTTCATAATGCAGGCACTGACCCAATGCCTTGTATTTGTGTTTTAAAATAGATAGGTCCTTTTCCTAATGACATAGACCTTGTTTGTTCTTATTCAGTAACATCCGTGGCAATTAGAAAATGCTCTCTTTATGTGGGCATTGGGCAGTGCCCAACCAGGTTTATCAGATTTGCTACTCTAAGCAATTACAGCCATTTGTAATGTCTTTACCTGGCTACCGGCTGTTCCACCAAGTGGATCTAGTCCAACATCATTCATACACAGCAGTCATTGGCACCGTATGGTTCTTTCAATGTATCATACATCACACATTACTGATTTAAAATTGAACTCCAATTTTGTTAAGAAAAAACAATTGTCTCCAGGCCAGTTTACATTTTGCTAGGGTTTTAGCAAAAGTAATTGAAGGGTTTTCCCTACTGGTGTTCTGTTAAAATGGACACTTGGATTTTCCTCACTTTCTATTTTCTCAGTTGGAGGGTCTGCAAGCTATGATCACATGATCAGGTCCACTGTTGAAAGAAAAGAAAACCTAGAAGCAGTGTGTGCACCAATTGTATTAACAAGAAATTTGAATATTGGCAGTATTAGAAAATCAGATGACTGCAATTTGAAATGGAAAGGTAGCTTTAAAAACATGAAAATACACAGTTACTGGTGAAACAATTACATATTGTGTATCTATGTGTAGCACTTACCATCGAAGGGTCACTGGGAATGTACACAGGTTCCACAATAGTGCAGAGGCTGCCAGTCACTCAAGCATTGTCCCATGCTCACTGACAATTGAGGCTCTGTGTAGGGGATGTAATTTTAGTATTTATTGCTGAAGAACTTTAACAGGGGAGGTGTTTAGGGTCTCAGGATTTTCCAAATTGATCAGTAACAACAGTAGGAGCCAAATGTCTCTCTCTAATCTTCTAAAAGTAGCTTTTCTAGAGTTAGCAGGGAATGGTCAGTATATCTAGGATAACCTCTGGCACTTCCACAACTAACAGTCCCTAGCAAGGTCTTTGCTCACAGTGTCCCTGGAGCTGTCTGCTACCCAGCATCCACAGGTAGATCCTCAGTGAGTGAGATAACAAAATCCTTCCCCAGACCAGGGCTTCAGTGCAGTGCCCTACAACCAATGTAATCCTCAGGCAAACTTCCCTAAGCCCTCAGCCCAGCAGCTGCAGAGGCCCCGACTGCAGTCTCTTGTCTCTCTGGCTATATCCCATGGGCAACAGCCCCCCCAATCGGACTAAAGCCCTCCAATGAAGGAAAATAAAAATCTGCTAAGCCCCCCTGCACATTTATCACATCCCCAGCCACCTTTGGGATCCCTCCTTCCAGGGTTTGGCTAAGGCGTGATAAATATTGAACTGATCATTTGAATCTCCCATCCCTATGCTCTAGAAATGTCTTTTAGAGGCAGGTGGAAGTAATCAAATTCTCAGCTCAGGAAACCCTGAAAAGACCAACACAATCAATCACTGCTCCACTTACTACAGTGGAGCCACAAAAACTAAATTTACCTAGCAGCCAAACTAGAGGAGGGAGCTAAATCTGATTCCATGAAAACAGTATTTACCTTTAGAGCTCAATCACACTAGGTGTGGAGAACTGCTTTTTTCTTCATCTGATAAACGCAGGTCACCAGAAGGGCACATAAAGAACAATTGTAATTGTCACACCACAATAGAGCGGAGAGGGGCAGACTGAAGCAGTGTGGAAAAATGCAAACATGTCACACCAGAGCTCACTTGAAGTCTCCATTCATCACTGTACCACAACTCTGCTGCAGTGCATAAAAATAAATTAAATCTCTCTGTGACATTTCAATAAAGCTTAGCTTAGTAAATAAGGTGAAGCTATGTTCACATTGAAAACCCAATGATGTGCGAGGGAAATAAATGAGCATGATGAAATGATTGAAGTGAACCCAGCTTTACTGTATTCACTGAGCTCAGTGAACATTCATTTCACAAAGTGAACAGTCTTTATTTTACTGCTAAATCAACACAAATATGAGTCTTTTAAGTCAAGAATAACTAACCTGAATAATTTTGCTACTGTATTTATATTACTATTTGATTTTTGCATAGTCATCTAAAAAAAAAAAAATAAAATGAAACAGGTAAACTCAAAATTGTGTGGCCTTTTAAAGGTCTTAAATGTATAAAGAGTTTCCTCTTTTGCCTGTGTATATACACAGAGAAAGTTACTAATTTTCCCTAGTATTTCGTCATTTCAATACTGAGTTATCATTACAACATTATTTTTTCCATTATTTTTTCCTATTTATTATTCTTTTTTCACATCTACAATATTTTCTTAATTTTAGTAGCGGCTCTGACTAGGTTAAATCAGATTTTAGATTATATATATTAAAAAAGCAACTTTGCTCAAGGTGATGGCATGTTTACTAAGAGTGTATGGACCTAGACACCTACTGTAGGCCTGCAGTGACTGTTCATTCAATAGATATTCATCTTAAACATTTTGATGTAGGCTTCCTCAGTTGTGGGAGCATCATCTGAATTCAAATGAGAATTTTTGATGTAAATGTATTATTTGCAGTGTGTCTTTGGTGCAGCACATGTTTGCAACAAGGGGGAGCGCAGGAGAAGGAAGCAAAAATACATACAATCTCTAATTCACTTTCTCAAAGCGATGAATGTTAAAAGGAATAATGTGCATTACATTCTGCAGAATGTTCCACTCTATACATTGTGCTGTTTATTACATATTGTGGCCCACTGCACTTTGTATGCTGTATTATACATGCTATGGTACATACCATCCCATATGCTTAATAATTAGCACAGCTAACACAATTGTCTGGTTGCAAACATTTTGTGACCAAAACTGAAGTACCTGTCTTTTTGTACTTTGCCATGCCACTGTTAGCAATCAAAAGGTTTACCTGAGTGTGGTCTGGAACAAAGCTCAGGTAACCCACAGAAAGTATCAGTTGGACCTCTGCATTCTATGTGCTGTGATATGTGATAAATACACTGGACACCTGTAGTCTTCATATGCTGCTGTATATTATATACGTCACACTGGTGCAACCTGTATCCTGTGCTGTTTGATACTGCGGACTACAGGAGTATCACTGTGGTGCTTCGTGCATTTGGCATGAATGCATTAATTTGGCCAGAATAGTAATTTATTCTGCTCATTGGAATGCATTAATGTACAAACATGCAAACACGTCTGAATGCATCTAGTTTTTTCCACCCAAACACTCTCCTACTGAACATACAAGCAATGGGTTTTTGTTTCTGTCTCTACATGCTCCTGCCTCTAAATGTCTGTAAACCCCTATGTGTGCATGGACACATAGGCTAATGTTAAACAGCGTTTTTAGAGGTAGAAAGAAAAAGTCAAACACCTGTAAAAGTGACAATTCTGATGTGCTGTGTGCATGAGGCCTTATTGTAGCATGTGTTTTCACGGAAATATGCTACTAAAAGGGGGATTGTAAAGAACAAATTGTAAACAAAGAGGAACTTTATGAGTCAAACAAGATGGCGACTACCCTATTAAAAATTATATGGATTTAGCTAAACAAATATATAAAATACCATGCCATCATTACAAATAATCATTATCATTCAGACTCCAATAACAAATGAACACAACACAGTTCACAGTTTTCTATTCTTTCAGTATTGACTTCCTTTTCATCTCTCTGCATTCAGATCCCATAACATCTCAGAGCTACAAAGAAAGTCAGTGCTCAAAGACTTCCCTCTGTCAGGTGTTGTGATCCACTCAGGACCACCAACCCAATACATATAATTTGTACTGGCCCAGGGAGCCCCTCAGCCCAGTCCCCTGCATTTTGTATACTGTGCTGTACATTACACCCTCTGGACTGCCCTACTCTGTACCCTGTGCTATGGGTTAGATACTCTGGACCCCTCCACTCTGTACTCTGTGCACCATTATGTAATTTATATATTATACTGCAGGCTGTGCCACTCTATATGCTGTGCCGTACATTACATACTACAGAACAATGGGTTCTCCAGATTACTGAACACTTTGTTGTACCTTCAAGTCACCACAGTTGGTATGCCATTTAGTGCATTACATTTTCCAGTCTACATCATTCTGTACACTGTGCTGTTTAAACAGGACCTCTGCATTCTGTAGGCCGTGCTGTGCATTATACACTTTAGTCCAGTCTCTGAACGCTACTCCACAACATATCATAATAATCCCCTTGTCCCATAATAATGGCTGTGCCCATTGACCTATATTTTAGACTGAAGTCCCATACACGTTATCAGATTTTCTGCTAATTTTTGTCTTCAGATTTAACAAAACCATGTAGTGCA
This sequence comes from Aquarana catesbeiana, assembly GCF_042186555.1. Classification (NCBI taxonomy): domain Eukaryota; kingdom Metazoa; phylum Chordata; class Amphibia; order Anura; family Ranidae; genus Aquarana; species Aquarana catesbeiana. The sequence goes on along the minus strand of NC_133325.1, from coordinate 434,693,228 downwards.
AGGGCCTGCCTGATTGCATACAAATTGAAACTCCTAAGGTTTGACCTCATGTTATATGGTTTTGGTAAATCTGAAGACAAAAATCAGCAGAAAATCTGATAGTATGTACGGGGCTTTAGACTAGACTGAAGAAGCAATGAATGCACCAATGAATTAATGTATCCTAGGCCCCATAGCAACCACATGATCTGCTATGGCTAAAGTTACGCCCTTGCTCCATACCACTAATTGTCACAGTATTGTTATTTTTAACAGACAGAACTAATTTCTACTAATTGTTTTTTTTTTTTTTTTAGGATTCTACGCAGTTTTCTACTTTAAAATAAATAGAATGTTATTATCTTCATAATCATAAAGCGGCTCTCATAAATTGCCCCTTTGTAAATTATTGTAGGGTGTCCTAAAATGCTTTATAAAACACACTTAATTTGATGGCAGTTTTTTCACCATTTCTTTCCTTTTGTTACATGATTTAATTGTAGCCGTACTAGTGCAATTGTGACAGAGAAAATTGAGTACTGTCCGTGATACTTTTTTTATTTGCACTAACATACAATTATTCAGGACAAGCTTTCGGGGTATGTCCCCTTCTTCAAGGTCCAAGCAGTACTAATTCACAAATTTTTAAGCAGAATGTTAAAGAAGAAGAAAAAAAAAAAAAAAGAAAAAAAAAAAGGAAAACCAAACACACACAAATCAATGGTAATAAAGATAGCAGCAGAGTTAGTGAGATAAGACAGAGGGAGAGCCATAGAATGCAGGGGGGGATACTAGTCACAGAGGAGTCTTAAAACTTTAGCATAATGTGTAAGGAAGCCAATATCTAAATTCAGGCCATTATTTTTTGTGTCAAAAAGAAGTATCATTCTTAGTTCAAACGTTTTCCTTTCCCGGATAGTTCTGAAATTCCCTTTAAGAACTAAAACATTGAGGTCTTCTATAGTGTTGCCCGGTTGTGAGAAATGATGTCCCACAGGTGTGCATAAACGATCTTCTTTATGTTCTTTGATGGTATGTCTGTGCAAATTCATCCTCGCTTGCAACTTCTGTCCTGTTTCACCAACATAAGATCCTTTGCTGCAACTTTTGCATTGGATGAGGTACACAACATTACTGGAGGTTCAGCTGTAAGATCCCATGATATTGAAGGTCCCATTTGTGTGTGTAAGACTTTTGGATAGATTGATCTGGTTGCATAGTTTTTTATTGCAGGGTTTGCGTCCATTATTTGTGACTTCATGATCAGAGTGAAGTTTCCTGCTGATTAGTTTGTGTCTGAGGTTGGGTGGTTGCCTGAAAGCCAATAATGGGGGTAGTTGGAATATTCCTTTCAGAGTTTCATCCTCTGTTATAATGGGTTGTAAATCTTTGATTATCTTTTTGATCCCTTCAAGTGCTGGGTTGTATGTGTTGTATGTGGTGACTAGAGGTACTCGGTTATTTGTTTTTTTCTCTGTGTATTGGAGGAGATTTTCTCTTTAGGTTTTCAAGGCTGTGTTTATGCTGTTGTTGATGGTTTTGTCTTTGTAACCTTTCTTATGGAAGGAGTCTGCCAGTGTTCTGAGATGTTTATCTCTGTCTTCTGGGTCTGAACAAATTCGGTGGTATCTGATGGCCTGGCTGTGTATGATGGCCCGTTTAGTGTGTTGGGGGTGAAAACTGGAACTATGAAGATAGCTGCATCGGTCAGTAGGTTTTCTGTATATCGACGTGTGAAGCTTGTCATCCCTGATGTATACTGTAGTGTCCAGGAAGTTGACATGTGTGTTCGAATAGTCCATTTTTAGTTTGATAGATGGGTGAAAAGTGTTGATCAATGAGAAGAATTGGTTTAGATTTTCTTCACCTTCAGTTCCCCCCCTGCATTCTATGGCTCTCCCTCTGTCTTATCTCACTAACTCTGCTGCTATCTTTATTACCATTGATTTGTATGTGTTTGGTTTTCTCTTTTTTTTTCTTCTTCTTTAACATTCTGCTTAAAAATTTGTACTGCTTGGACCTTGAAGAAGGGGACATACCCGAAAGCTTGTCCTGAATAATTGTATGTTAGTGCAAATAAAAAAAGTATCACAGACAGTACCCAATTTTCTCTTTCCTTTTGTTAAAAGAACAGAAAAGTAAGTCCCTTTTCATGTGTTCATATGCATGCATCAGAAGCAGTGTATATTTGTCCCACAAGAAGATGTGTACTAAGGCTTTCTCCAGCCACTGTTGATGACCTCCACTGCCCAATTTAATTGACCATATAGTAAATATATTTGTTTTTCCGTATGCAGCTTAGGTATTTCTTCACACATGTATGGAAACAATTTTAAAACAAAATAAGCCTAGCAGATTTTGTTGCTATAAATCTCACATAATATGAATTATGATTGTATGGGTTCCGTCTATTGAAGGAAGCAGGTACAAAATAGCAGATGTGACAATAAGACAGAGCACTGCATAATGGCGTTACATGCTAAACAGAAAAACAAAACAAAGGTACAATAAATAGCTTTAATTTACACTTCATATGGCATACACTATATTAACAAAGCCTAGCACAAAGCTATAAAAAATGACCTGATTAGAACATGGAAAGTCTGAATTCATGCTATTATCAAACTGCCATTTGAACACAAAAGTGCTATTTAATTTTCTGTTCTTTTGTGACCTACAGAATAATACTTCCTTTTCTTAAAAAAAAATATCTAAGTACATTCTGTGTGATGCAGTAACAAGAAACTGAATATGTATTAATTAGCTGTTACACACAGCAGTGTGACAGTTCAGTGGCATGCTTTCTAGATATCTTCTAGATACATATCGGCCTTTGCATATTGAGTGCAGCAATGTTACAAGGTGGCAAAGTGAATATCAAGTCAAATAAACAGGTTTACTGCCAAAGCTCATTTGTTATCTCCAGCTAACAAATTAGAAATTAATCTCCCAAAGTCAATGGAACATTTGGGAGAAAGCGCAAGTCAATTTCACACTGTGCATGTACATAAAAGAGAATTATCACAAAATTAGTTCCTTCTATGTGCACATACATAGTCTTTTCTGTTCCTTTATAACTATGTTTTTTTTTTCTTTATAATTCTTTAATTTGCTATAAAATTAATCCTTACCTCTATGCGGCTTATCTCTTCAAACTTGATGGACAAAGAATGTGTACACAGAGGATGCTAATCTTTTCTTATGAAACAAAATGTCTCTTCAGAAGACACTTAGGTCATTTTTACACTTCAAACGAGACTGATCTATGGCTGAGATTCTATCAGCATTTTGAGAGAACCCCTTATATTTTGTCAGGCAAGGTGATGATCTCAATTTGATGCTTCTTATGGAGACCAACAATTGTAGTCAGGTTAGAAACCTGTTCCAATAGGTGCTGCTTTTCCCTGCCAGGCCAGCACCTCTTTTCTGCTACCTCATTCTCCTCCCTCTCCCCCTTTCTGCTACTGTATTTATTTATGTATTTATTTACTACAGGTACTAATATAGCACTGTCAATTTACGCAGGGCTACACATATGTATTGTACATTTACAACAGTCCCTGTCCTCGGGGAGTTTACTAAGGCAGGTCATACACAGTTCGAATCTTGGCTAGTTCAGCAGAAACTGGCCGAGATTTGAACCATATATGGGCAGGCTGAATGTACCAGGTTGATTGATTGATCAACTTGAGTACAGCCAGCATGTTTTACCTGCGATTATCGCTATTGCATGCTATAGCTGCTAGCAATAATAACCATCTTCTCACGGCAGGGATGGCTTTTCCCACCCTCCCTGCTGGGAGACAATGGAAAAAAAGAATAAGCAACCCCCTAATGGGACTTTTAGAGGCCTACAAAGTAGTGTCAATCCATAATAAAATATAACAGGATGTAAAAAAAAAAATCTTATGTACAAATTTTATTTAACAAAGCCATTAAAAGCAGTTTATGGCTGGTGCATTATATTACCAACATAGTTCACAACATGTATGTGTATAATGTTCTACATATTCAGAAAATTACATGGTGAAAACTCTGTGACACAGCATGAACAGAAACATCCAACGCATTTCAGAAGTTCATTCTTTTCTTAGGGGTGTACACCAGTAGAACAGAACACTTCTAAAAGTGAGGCAAAAAAATTGTAAGCATTATATTTCATCACATCAAGTACAATGCACTCACATGTTGTCAACAATTGAGGTTTTACACAGCAGCCAAGTAGATTAAAAAGCAGACAGTGATATCCATTCAATTGCTGGGGAAGAAAAATCTGGCGCAACCATGATGCCTCCTGGGAGGTCCAACAAGGGCCCGCCGGAGGGCATGCCAAAAAAGTTGACAGTGTCTGTATGTGATGAAATATGATGTTTACAATTTGTTGTAAACTTTTGTTGTGTACTATTTTGGTGATAAAATGCATCAGCCATAAACTGCTTTTAATGACTTTGTTAAATAAAATTTGTACTTGAGATTTAAAAAAAAATTCCTGTAATTTATACATTATTACGGATTGGTAATACTTTGCCGGCCTTGCAGGGGGTTGCTCTTTCTTTTTTCCATTGTATTTGGGATGTTGGCCTAATCTAACTTTTGACTGTACCCTTCTTTCCAATATACGCTGAGAGACAATGGCCCAGCAGGAATGATTCCCCTGTCAACACTGTCTGTGTTAATGGGGGATTGGAGCGAATTTCATGGGTTGCAGGAAAGAAATGTATTCCATGTATGGTATACTGCCTAAGGTAAACCTGTCAGCTAGGTCAACCTGTGCTGGCAAATTAGTTATAATTGTCTCCCTTCACCCCTGCTGATGAAGGATCTAGTGCTTGTTTTTTTTAGGAGATGGGCTAGCACATAGTAATTAGGGATGAGCTTTCTGTTCGGGTCGAACATGAGTTTGACTCAAACATTGGCTGTTCGCCCATTTGTTGAAAACTGAACATTATGGGCCGTTCACGCCAAATTCAAGCGGCGCGTAACGGCCCATAATGCACTGCAGGAGCGCAGTGCATTGCTGTATGATGATTGGCCAGAGCATGCACCATGACCTGCATGCTTTGGCCAATCACAGTGCCCACAGCTAAGAGAACCATAATTAGCCAAAGGCAGGGTGCCTTTTGTCAATCATGGCTCAAGGGGACTAAGTCCACGCCCCACACTATATAAGGCAGCCTCCACGCTGGCCTCGTGTAGTGTGTCATTGGAGTGGACAGAGAGAGAGTGTCATTTAGATTGAGCAGGCAGGCAGGTAGATTATTAAGTTAGCTGCAGTGTATTTATTATATATACAGACAGTCTTGTATATATATATATCCACTGTGTCCAGTTTAGCTAGATCTGACTGCAGTCCTTTCCTGGTGTACTGTTTCTAATATACTTCAGGCAGGCAGGTGATTCAGTAATGAATTATGAGTGGTGTATTCGCACAATGGAACAGAAAATTAAAAAAGTGGAGAAAATGGAAAAAAATGGAAACAATGGAAAAAATCGCATAAAGGACTGCTGCCTCCACAGATGTGATTTCCACCAAGGTGGAAAAAACAGAAGGTAAGTGAAGGGTTAGTGTGTGGGTGTGGCGCTGTCCTAATTCATAGAATACTTGGTAGATCGTGTGTAGCCAAATCCCATATGTAAAGTCGCATATAAAGTATAGACCAAAATTGCAAATAAAAAATTCAACGAAAAAAAACAAACAAACATAAAACAGCAAAGTGACCCCCTTTGGAGTGTATAGGTGTAACGTTGTCCTAGTGGAGAAAAAAGTGGAGAAAATGGAAAAAATGGAAACAAATGGAAGACGCAAAGGGGGCACGCTTCAATTGACGTCCCTATGACGAAACGCGTAGGGCGTGGCCTATTTTGATGCTTTTGCATCATCTCCCAGAGGATCACAAACTTCCTGTTTTGATGACATTTTGTTGCCTATTATAAACTGCTTAAATGTGAGTACCATTCTGTCATCTGCATTCAATAAAGAGTGTTTTATGGTTTTACGCTATGGAATCTCCTCTTTCTTCTTTTATGCCTAAAACGTCACCGTGACCCAGAAACAGTCTGTGGATTGCAGCACAGTGGCATACACTGTGACTGCGCATTACCCCCGCAGGGGTTAAAGAAGCTGCCTAAAACGTCACCGTGACCCAGAAACAGCCTGTGTATTGCCTCACAGTGGCATACACTGTGACTGCGCATCACCCCCGCAGGGGTTAAAGAAGCTGGTGAGTGTCCGCATGATCACAAGACACGAGCACCTGGTCACCAAGATTAATACAAATACCTGCCTTGTTTTACAAAGATGTCAAGTTTTTCACTTAAGTTGCACTGAGCACTAGTCACGATTTAACCTATGTAATTATTCAGCATGTTATGTTTGTCAAAGACTTTTAAATCAATCACTATATGGGGTTTTTATGCGGATGGAATAGTTTTGGCTAAAGTCATTTTTTGATTTCATCCCCTGTTCCCCTTCCCCCTCCCCCAATTCAAAGGGGGCCAACCTAGCCGTTAAATTTGCTATATGCGATTTTGTTTATATTTTGTTTATAATTTACATGCGACTTTACATGTGGGATTTGGCTGCACACGACTTATAAAGTATTTTTTTAACTAGGACAACGTTACACCTATACACTCCAAAGGGGGTCACTTTGCTGTTTTATGTTTGGTTTTATTTTCGTTGAATTTTTTATTTACAATTTTGGTCTATACTTTATATGCGACTTTACATATGGGATTTGGCTACACACAATTTACCAAGTATTTCTATGAATCAGGACAGCGCCACACCCACACACTAACCCTTCACTTAGGTGATTCAGTAAGCTGCAGTGTATTTTATATATATATATATATATATATATATATATATATAGTCAGTCTCGTATATATATATCCACTGTATCCAGTTTAGCTAGATCTGACTGCAGTCCGTTCCTGGTGTACTGTTTCTAATATACTTCAGGCAGGCAGGTGATTCAGTTAGCTGCAGTGTATTTAATATATATATATATATATATATATATATATATATATATATATATATACAGATAGTCTTGTATATATATATATATATATATATATATATATATATATATATATATATATATATATATATATATATATATATATATATATCCACTGCATACAGTTTAGCTATATCTCACTGCAGGCCGTTTCTGGTGTACTGTTTCTAATATACTTCAGGCAGACAGGTGATTCAGTTAGCTGCAGTGTATTTAATATATATATATACATATAGTCTTGTGTATATATATATATATATATATATATATATATATATATATATATATACAGATAGTCTTGTATATATATATCCACTGCATACAGTTTAGCTATATCTCACTGCAGGCCGTTTCTGGTGTACTGTTTCTAATATACTTCAGGCAGACAGGTGATTCAGTTAGCTGCAGTGTATTTAATATATATATATACATATAGTCTTGTGTATATATATATATATATATATATATATACAGATAGTCTTGTATATATATCCACTGCATACAGTTTAGCTATATCTCACTGCAGGCCGTTTCTATGAATTAGGACAGCGCCACACCCACACACTAACCCTTCACTTAGGTGATTCAGTAAGCTGCAGTGTATTTTATATATATATATATATATATATATATATATAAATATATATATAGTCATTCTCGTATATATATCCACTGTATCCAGTTTAGCTAGATCTGACTGCAGTCCGTTCCTGGTGTACTGTTTCTAATATACTTCAGGCAGGCAGGTGATTCAGTTAGCTGCAGTGTATTTAATATATATATATACAGATAGTCTTGTATATATATATATATATATATATATATATCCACTGCATACAGTTTAGCTATATCTCACTGCAGACCGTTACTGTTGTACTGTTTCTAATATACTTAGAACTTGCACCCATAGTTGCTATTAGACTTCTGGTGGTGTACACAATACTGTGCACCCATAGTGCAGTTGCTACTACTTTTCTGGTGGTGTACACAGTACACAATACATACAGTGCACCCATAGTTGCTATTAGACTTCTGGTGGTGTACTCAATACTGTGCACCCATAGTGCGGTTGCTACTACTTTTCTTGTGGTGTACACAGTACACAATACAGTGTAGTGTGGTGTTGCAAAACAAAATCCCCATCAGGTCCGGAAGGCCACCAAGGAGAGGCAGACTCTCACAGGCCACTAAAAGAGTGGCCTGTGAGCAAGCAGGCTCTGTGTCTACAGTCCACAGTGCTGGTCATGGACATGGTGCATCTTCTGCAGGTGGCCGTGGGGCATGCTTGTCCTTTTTTTCTGCTGCTGGGACAGGGGCAGAAAAATTGGGCCTTTGGTGGTGGTGGTGCCACAACACTGTAACCCCTCACAGATACTCTTGTTGGGCGCAGGAACGGGCCCTGGTGTGAAATATTAGATCAGAAATTGTAATTACAGGCCCCTGTTAAACAGGGACAGAAAAATTGGGCCTTAGGCAGTGGTGGTGGTGCCCTAAACCAAAAATATTGTTGGAAGCTAGCATCATCAAGATTGAGGAGGAATAGAATAGTCACTCAGCATAGGTAGTCTTCAAGGGATCCCACATCCACAGAAAAATCAATCAGTTACATCAGCATCAGGTGCTTGATAGCTGCTGCTGATCCAAGACTGATTCATTTTTTATAAATGTGAGCCTATCAAGGGAATCTGTGGACAGGCGCACTCTATGATCCATCCAGCAGCACTGAATGTGTGTTCAGAAAGAGCGCTGGATGCAGGACAGGACAGGCCAGTAGATCAATTGCATATTGAGAAAGTTCTGGCAGTGGTCCATCCTCAAGACCCAGTAACCCAGTGGATGCTCTGTTGGAAAGGTCTCCAAGTCTGCTCTTGCCCCTAGATATTCCTGCACCATGTAATGCTGACACTGGCGATGGTTGCTTGAACCGATCAGACCTTGGCGCTGAGGAATGAAAAATTGTCTAAAGGCATTGGTCATCCGGCCACCTTCTCCACTGCTCTTCCAATGACTGGACAAAGCTTTCATGGTTATGCAGTAATCTTTGTTTGTCAGCTTACCTCTCCTCCATGTGTTCACCTTTAGAGGCCAGCCACTCTCACCTGGCTACTTAAATGATCTCTCCTCAAAGCATGGCTCCACCCCAGCTCCTATCAGGGAACTCTATATTAACCTGTGCACTGCAAGCCTGCTTTGCTGATCAACCTTTGTGTGTTTAGCTTCCGTGTGCATCTTGCTGTGTCTTCTACGTCTGATTCCAGTTACCGATCTTGGCTTGTTCTTGACTATCCCTGCTTGCTTGTGACCCTGAACTTTGGCGTGGTTTATGTTTATACTTGTCTGCTAGTCACCCCAACCTTTGGCTTATTCCCTTACTATCTTTGTCCTCCTGTAGCCTACTGTGGGTGTGAGCTGGGAGACCCTGGGGGTCCCGACCTGGAGCCAGTTGCAGCCCAGTCCATCCTTACCACTAGAGGCTCTGGTGAACACCTGCTGGCTCTTAGACTCAGCGCCCTGGGGAATCTTACGCTCTAGCCCCTGTGGGATCCGTGTTGGTGTTCCAGCGGACCTGCCTTCCTTCACCACCTAGACTCCCATCCACAGCAGTCAGCCGTAGGGTCCACTACCTTTGCGTTGCATTCCTGACCCCAATGGTGTGCATCTGTCACCTGGCCTCAGGTGACCTGACAGAAGCCTCAGCAACACGTTGTCCAGCACCAGGAAATTGTAACCTCACAGGGTCTGGAAATGCATTGCACAAACCTTTCTTCAAGACCTCCTGAAGATATTCCATCCTCTGCTCCCTCTGCGAAGGCAGGATGAGTTCTGCAACCTTACCCTTGTAATGTGGATCAAGAAGGGTTGCCAGCCAGTAATGATTCCTTCTCTTTGATACCACGAATCTTAGGGTCCTTACGCTGCATAGCCTCCCTGATTCTGCAAAGCCTGTGAAAGTTTGCAGAGGCATTCGATTCTGAGTCCTCTGGGTCACTAAGGATTACATGATCTATAACAACCTCCTCCCAGCCAAGTACAACTCCTTGGGTTTCTGGGGACTGAAAACCATCCCTTAAAGACTGCTGCTGAGTGTTATCCTCCACGTCTATGTTGACACAATCCTCCTCCTCTTCTTCCTGTGTGTTTGGCGGGCCTGCAGGAATAATATCTGGATAAAGGGGACCTTGAGAGGTAAGGAAGTCCTCCTCTTCCTCACAATGTTCTGCCTCAAGTGCCCTGTCCATTATTCCATGAAGCGCGTGCTCCAACAGGAAGACAAGAGGAACAGTATCACTGATGCATGCATTGTCGCTGCTCACCATCCTCGTGGCCTCATCAGATGGTGACAGGACAGTGCATGCATCCTTGATCAGTAGCCACTGGCGTGGCAAAAAGAAGCCAAGCTCCCCTGACCCTGTCCTGGTGCCATACTCACACAGGTACTCATTGATGGCCCTCTGCTGCATGTACAGCTGCTGCAGCATTGCCAACGTTAAATTCCACCTGGTGGGCATGTCACTAATGAGGCGGTTGGTGGGCAGGTTGCATTCCCTTTGAATGTCAGCCAGCCGAGCACTGGCATTATATGACCATTGGAAATGACCACAGGCTTTTCTGGCCTCCTCAGGAGATCTTGTAAGCCTGGGTACCTGCTCAAGAACTGCTGCACCACCAAATTCAGGATGTGTGTCAAACATGGTACATGGGTCAAGTGTCCCTGTCGGAGGGCGGAGAGAAGGTTGGTGCCATTGTCGCATACAACCATTCCTGGCTGAAGCTGGCGTGGCGTCAACCACCTCTGAGCCTGCCCCTGCAGAGCTGACAGAATCTCTGCCCCAGTGTGGTTCTTGTCCCCTAAGTAGTGGTTTAACCTTAAACTACATAGTAGTTACTGTAAGAGTGGCAAGGATGTGAAATTCCCTTCCACAGGTGGTGGTCTCAGCGGGGGGCATCGATAGTTACAATAAACTATTAGATAAGCACCTGAATTACCGCAACATATATACAATATAATACTGACATATAATCACACACATAGGTTGGACTTGATGGACTTGTGTCTTTTTTCAAACTCACCTACTATGTAACTATGTAACTCATGCACCGCATGGCATCTTTTTGCCTGAGTGCTTGTGTAGCCCCTTGAACGCTTACTGAGCACTGCTGGTTCAGAGGATAAATCTTCAGAAGATGCCATAGAGGAAGAAGGAGAGGAGGGGATGGAGGAGAGAGCTGTGGCTGAATCACCGCTAGCATTTTGGAGACGTAGTGTCGGAACCAGCTCCAACAATACTGAACCCTGTCCTGCATCCTTCCCAGCTGCCAGCAGAGTTACCCAGTGCACCGTGAAGGAAAGGTAACATCCCTGCCCATGCCTGCTACACCATGAGTCTGCGGTAATATACACCTTACTGCTGACCGCCCTGTCCAACAAGACAAAAACATTGCCTTCCACATGCCAGTAGAGAGCTGGAATGGCCTTCCATGAAAAGAAATGGCGTTTTGAAATCTACAACTGAGGTACAGCACATTCCACAAATTCACAAAGGGGGCAGAGTCTACCAGCTGAAAAGGCAGTGTTGCAGTGCTAGCAATTTGGCCAAGCTGGCATTCAAGCTAGCATTCAGACTGTGAGCATGTGGATAGCTGGGACTGAATTTCTTTTTACGGTTTAGCAACTGGGGTAGGGAAATTTGCCTGCTAAAATCAGATGGTGGTGTACTGCTAGCAGATTGGCTGCAAGTACTTGGGACACCTATTGCTATAACTTAATTCCTCTCAGTGCAGGTTTTCGAGAGGAGTGGAGTAGGGTTAGAGATCCCAGATGAGGAGCAAGGAGAAGTCCGCCTTTTTGTTTGATGTGGGTCTTTCAAGTGCTGTGCCAACGGATATTGTAAATATGAATATATTTAATTTATATTTAATTTATTTATATTTAATGAATATATTTAATTTATATTTAATTTATTTATATTTAATGAATATATTTAATTTAGCTTTTATCTATGTAGGGAGGAACATATTATCTTCACAGAAATCTCTGGTAGACCAGACAAGTCGGAGCCTAGGCTTGTGTATACAAAAAAATGGGATTCAAACCTCATTGTTTTACACATACATACATACTTCAAAGGATCCCATGCTGGGATATGCAATGAAGGGAGGCCAACCCGTAATCAATACTTAACTTCCTGGGAAAATTCAAGTTAAGCTCCTGCTCAGAATAGTCAAAAGGATTTGCATTAAAGGTGCCTGATTTATGCAAAGTATAGGGATTGGAGATGTAGCCAGTCCTTAACCAGGAAAAGGGAAGTTCACCAGTCAGAGCCATGCTATGCCAACCAATGAGGCATCAGCATGTAATGATATACACAGACTAGATGGGAGGGAAACACACACTTTTATGGGAGAGCAACCATCAGAATGGAACCTTAGTGCAAAGGATAATTGTGGTAAAGGTCTGCATTTTACTTGTAACTAAATATGATTGCAGATTAATGTTTTCAGGAATATACTCTGTATTCCTTAATGTAATTCTCTTATTTTAACCTAATATTTTCTTCCTTGGTGTAGACTATAGATAGATGGTTATGTATTAGATAGACTTTCAACTATTCACCATGGTCAAAGAACTTTCATTTAACCCAAATCATATCTGAGAGATATTAAATCTCAAATATAGTATACGGGAAAAAGACTGCATGGGAGGTCGTCATATGTGTGGTGCCCAAGCGGCTGCTGTTGTGGCTGTTGTGGCCACACTTGATCCGCTTCAGACATAGGTTGCAAACAGCAAAGGTGTGATCTGCTGCACACGTGTCCAAAAAGGCCCACACCAAAGAACTTTTCAAAATCAGTGGGAAGTCAGCAGCGCCCTGCACCTGCAGAGCTCTGCGGTGTGATGCAGTAGGGTGGCTGCCTTTAAGCTGCCCCCTAGAGGACATCCTGCCTCGTTGGAGTTGTGCCGCCTCCTCTATTCTATCAGGCACCCAAGTAGAGTCAGTGACCTCATCATCCCCTCCCTCCTTGTCACTGAAGCAAACTTGGCACTATTCTGCAGCTGGGGGAACATGACTGCCAGCTTCTTGTCCTTCTTGGGCACCCCCTCTCTCTAGGCTCATGTTACTCCCTTCCTCAACCTGGGAACCAACATCGGAGCCTTCAAATCGCTGCGCATCCTCCAGCAGCATGTACCCGACACTGTGGGTGAATAGTTCGGGGGACTCCTCCATGCATGATGTTTGGGCTACGGAAGGAGTGACTGTGGACAAGGAGCCGGTGGAATAGGCCGCTTTGGCAGCTGCATAGGAAGGAAAACTACACTGAGCCTGGGTGACAGAGGATGAGGTGGATGAGGACGGCTTTGTTATCCACTCCACCAACTGTTCTGCATGTTCTGGCTCAATAACACGGCCAGCAGCAGAAAAAAAGGACAAGTGTGCCCCACGGCCACCGGCAGAGGATGCACCATGTTCATGACCAGCACTGTTGACTGTAGACACAGAGCCTGCTTGCCCTCTTTTAGTGGCCTGTGAGCGCCTGCCTCTCCTTGATGGCCTTCTTGTATATTTTGTTTTGCAACATCGCACTACACTGTATTGTGTACTGTGTACACCACCAGAATGTAGTAGCAACTGCACTAAGGCTGCACTATATTGTAATTACAATTTTTGTTCTAATATTTTACAACAGGGCCCGTTCTTGCACTCAGCAAGAGTATCTGTGAGGGGTTACAGTGTTGTGGCACCACCACCACCGCCGCCCAAGGCCCAATTTTTATGCCCCTGTTTAACAGGGGCATGTAATGACAATTCTTGATTTAATATTTCACAACAGGGCCCGTTCCAGCGCCCACCAAGAGTAACTGTGAGGGCTTACAGTGTTCTGGTACCACCAACACCTAAGGCCCAATTTTCTGCAGAGTGTATAGGGCAGGCCATATAGTATATACAGTCGGTCCCCTATTTTCAAACATCCAACTTACAAACAACTTCTACTTACAAATGAAGGGAGACAACAGGAAGTGAGAGGTAATCTACCCCTAGGGAAATTCTCTCCTGTAAGAGTTGATAGGGGAAAAAGGTGTCTCCACTGATGCTTTATCACCAATCCTTGTTTCCCTAATAACCCAAAATTTTCAAAATCCAATTGTCATTGTGACAGAAAGTGAGGTGAAATCTTCTGAACAGGGGCACAGACAGCAAAAATTTTTTTACAGGGGTGATAACCCTGCCCTAAATTATCCAAAAAGCTTAAAAATAGATTTTTGGGCTGGAGCTACACTTAAAAATGTACCTGTTCCAAATTACAAACAGATTCAACTTAACATAAAACCTACAGTCCCTATCTTGTTTGTAACCTGAGGACCGCCTGTATACTTCTGTTCAGAGTATATAGGGCCTGGGGCCCCACGCCTTTTTTTTATTTGGGTGCGGGGTTCCCCTTAATATCCATACCAGACCCAAAGGGCCCGGTAATGGGCTGGGGGGGCAACATTACATTACAGCCGCAAGCAGTTTTAGATGACTTTTTTTCCTTTAGAAATGTCGTTTTGTGCAGGGACTGTTCTAAACACAGGAAAACTTTACAGGCATACTATAGACACCCCACAGGCACGATATTTAAAGAAATATTAAACTTTTATTGTTTCACTTTAAGCATTATTAAAATCACTGGTCCCGAAAAAAAAAGGCCATTTTTATAACTTTTTTTGGCATTGATACATGTCCCCTGGGGCAGGATCCAGGTCCCCAAACACTTTTTATGACAATAACTTGCATATTAGCCTTTAAAATTAGCACTTTTGATTTTTGATGTTCAAGTCCCATAGACTTTAACGGGGTTCGCGTGTTCGCACAAATTTTTGGTCTGTTTGCATGTTGCCGCGAACCAAACCGGGGGGGGGTGTTCAGCTCATCCCTAATAGTAATACTTACCATTCTCTTTTTGCTTTACAAGTATCCAACAACACATTCTGATGTGGTATTTAAAATTCATAGCATGACAGGTAAGAAAAATAAGACCCCTTTCACAGTGTGGCGCTTTTCAAGTGCTTTAGCATTAGAAAAAGCACCTAAAAAGCTCCTGAAAACTGCTTCCCAATAATATTAATGGATGCTTTCATACAGGGGTGGTGTGCTGGCGGGGCGTTGAAAAAAAAGTCCTGCAAGCAGCATCTTTCGAGCATGTTTGAAGCACTTAAAAAAGCATCTCAAAAATGCCCCTCTACATTGAAATGAATGGGAAGGGCTTCAAAAGCGCCTGAAAATGCACGAAAAGCACTTCAAAACTGACGCAAAATGGTTCTTTTGAGTCACGGGACCTTAAAAAAAAAAGCGCACCGCTAACACCTCAAAGGCGTCGCAAATGTGCTCGATATTTTACGGGCAGTTTTTAAGCGCCTCAGTGTGAAAGGGGTCTAAAGGTCCCAATGGACCACAAAGATCCAAAATGGAAAGTTTTGGAGAGATTTTGATGGTGTTTGTGTCACTAAAGGACTATTACAGTCCTCCTGAAGCTTAGTAAAATCTAGCTGTGGGGTCCTTTGGCCAGATTCTGAGAAATGTATTAAAGCATATCACTTCTGGTATTTACTTTACTGTGTGCAATTTTTACAACTGGACATATTGTTTTAAATTAATTCAACATTTTTATCGCACGGAGCATTCATATATTATATATATTTTTGCTTTTTACAGTATTTTCAACGTGAAATCAATTCAAATAAAATTGGATTTCACTACTTAAAATATCAGTAGCTTCTGACTTGCATTCATTATGATATTGTGTGTCAATTGTGTAGAGCAGATCTATGGGAGGTTCAGATAAAATAACACTTCACAAAAATGAATACTGATATATGAGAGATGGCTTGCAGTAGTTAAAAAATTTGATAAACTAATGAACACAGTTAAAATAACTCATACAGCTTTGTTTTTTTCTATTGAGCTTCTTTAACCGCTCTCCATAAAAGAGTCCATGGAGAAACAAGGAAGGTTACCACTGCTGCTTGTCGGAAGTCAGTGTATTTTATGACTGCTAGATAGAGACTGGATATTGGTGGGGGGGATCTCTCCTGCAGAATTTCTAGCTTTTTTAGACACAGATATTCAAAGTTATACACTGGATAACTTTTAACAGTAAAGAAGACCAATCCAAGGTAACCAAATTCATAGAATAATCACCAGACAGGCTAAAACAATTCCAAAAATATACAATACTAAATTAAAATGGGTCTGTGTGGTCATTTGGACAACCCCCAATGCCCTTTTTCCACTGTTAAAGTACTTGTTTGGTTGAATTGTTGTCATGGGGAGTATTTTTATTTTATGACCACATTGAACTAGCATGTGATGTGAAACGCATATGAATTACAACTCTTGGTCCTGGTAAGTCTAGTGAAGATTGTACACCAATCTGTTACAATTGCCTGAATTAAAAATATATTTATTTACATTTAATCATCTTATAAACACTGCAGATTTCAAACATGTCATGCCTAGCTGTCACTCATTGCCATCAACCCATCAACATAGGTCACAATGCCCTAATTTTCTAGCGTGTTCTTCCAAGTGCTCCCATACCTGGCTGGGCACAGAGACTTTGCTGGAACCTGTATCTCCAATCGATATTCACTCCAAGCCCATACCTCTTTCTTCCCAATGCTCAGTAGCATCAGGGTAGGTATTTTTACCTACAGAGTAGGTAGGTATCCTGAACCAGGTTTAAAGGAAAGGAAGGAGTAGATATGGTGCCGTTCCAAACCTGATGGAGTTCAGGTGTGTGCAGCTCCCTTAAATGGGAGGACCAATATTGGGGTGGAGGAAAAAATATATAGTGTCTATTGAATGGGTTTCTACTATCCAAAAACAGATAGAAATAAATAAATAAAACACGAAGAAACCTACATGTAAAAACAAATAAATGAACTCCTGATTGTGACAGGCTGTGTGCCTGGCTTAATATAAAGTGCAGCACCCCCTTTACAAATGATAGATATAATTAAATAGATATATAAATATGTGAACAGGTACAATAACCTAAATTAAAAATATGCAATGATCATATATACAAGCTTAGACAAATATAAAGTGCTAATGTGAATAAACAAGTGAACATGTGACTTATATTCATTGAATTATAATGTGCTGTTGTGCCATTGAAGGGATCCGTTCTGGTGGGCTCTTCAAAAAGTGAACATATAGTGCGTGCCTTATCCGAGCTCTTATAGTGACTGCACTCACCAGATCCTTCACCCCCCCTTGGGGTCTCACACCTCCACAGTATATGCAACTGTGTAGCAATGCAAGGTAACTCCATCCTGCTAGTAGACTCAAGCCAGGTGTAGGAAAGCGGACTTTGCTCTGTAAAGTCCACCTAGTGGAAGTAACTGGTAGAGGCAGCAGTTCCAATATACATATCCATCCTTAGAGTACACGGTCTATTGCGCGGGGACCTCTTTTTCTTTCTCTTTCTCATCCTGAACCAGGTATACACATTGACTATCTCAAAGCCACAGAGTCAAGTGCCCAAGTATGCATCATTGTCTTCTGGGTCCTATATAGATGCCGTGTCTGTGAAACAAATGCCATCATCAAAGTTAAAGCACCTACCTTTCAGGAGCACTGTAAGGTGTTTGTAGTGCTACACGCTTTGGGTGTCTAGGACTCTTGAGAATGTTTAAAAGTGTATTTTAATGTTACCTGTGTTACTTGGCACCATGGAACCTGCGTGAGCCAGTACATTCCACTTTGTTAACTGGAAGTTTGTGTCTTAGGACTTTCAGTGCTAAACAAAATCACTTCAGACATATTAGTTGGTACAGGGAGTTATCTGTAGCTTGCCTCATTCTTCTCTTTCCATAGGGGTTACTACTGAGCATGCAGGGAACCAATTTGAAAAACCAAATATGGTAGTAATATGGCAATACTGCGTTGCTAAATACAGTGGAGCTGCTATGATTTGACCATACCATTTAAATAATTTTAAACAAGCCATACAATTCCGCGTTTTTACAAAGTTGTAAAGTAGGTGGGTATGCTTTCATTGCATATTTGCAAAGCTGAATTATTAAGAAAAGATCTTGGCAGTTGCACATTACTGCCAATCTACCATGTTTTCAGGCACCAGGAACTGAATTGGCGGTGTTTACAGGACTGAAGAGCACAAGTAGGAGCTTATAATTGTGATTATATAATTATATTATTAATCAACTCATAGAAAAGGATTAAATGAGTTGAAACAACTCTATCAAAGCAAAGTGGACTTTGTGGGCATAACATGAGGCAGTAGTTTAAAAAACATAATGTCTTTATTACAAATGATTAGAAATAACATAGAACAGACAAAAACACTCTACTAACTGACAAGGTCAACAGATACCCAATAGGACAGACATGGAAGTATGGATCTAGATTCTAGAATATCTTGTATAGAATCCATAATGGATACAAATTATGTATGAAAATATCAATGAGTAGAATCCATAAGCTTGTCCATGCCTTCTTATCTTGTTTTAATCATTTGTAATAAAGACATTATATTTTTATAAACTACTGCCTTGTGTTATACCCACAAAGTCCGCTTTGCTTTGATAGAGTTGTTTCAACTCATTCAATACTTTTCTATAATCATTGGATGTTGGCATAGTAGGGGTCTCCCCTTTCTACTCATCAACTCATATAATCTAAAGCAGCCCATAGATGACTTGATTTTCTTTTGGAAGGAGCCTTCCGGACCAGCAGAACAAAATGATTACCGGTAGTGGCTGTAGCCACTGGAAATATTCAAATGAAAAAAATCCAACAGGCTGGTTGTACCCAAGTCGATCAATGGATTGACTTGAGTACAATCAACCTGCCCATAGATGTATCAAATCTTGGCCGGTTCCTGCTGAATCGATCCATGTATAGCCTGCTTCAGGAGTTGGCAAGTAACT
Organism: Aquarana catesbeiana; assembly: GCF_042186555.1. Taxonomy (NCBI): domain Eukaryota; kingdom Metazoa; phylum Chordata; class Amphibia; order Anura; family Ranidae; genus Aquarana; species Aquarana catesbeiana. The sequence goes on along the minus strand of NC_133325.1, from coordinate 434,674,292 downwards.
TGGTAAACTGCAGAAAAGAACAACTGTTTTAAATCAATGACAAATATTAGAGTAGGTTAAGCAGTTCACACACTGTACATGTTTTGTAGCTTCATGTATGTATTAACAATGTGTATTTAGCTATTTGACTGAAGCTCTGCTTTCCATAGTATTTGTGAAAATGTTTGTCAGATGGATACACTAAATAAAACACATTTTAGAGAATTAAAGTGGTAGTAAACTCTGTTACACCACTTGTACCTACAGGTAAGCCTATAATATTGCTTACATGTAAGTACTGTAAATATCTCTGAAACCTGCACGATTCAGAAGAGCTTTACCATATACGCTTTCAACAACCAGGAGCACATCCAGAGTCTAGTCTCGGGAGGGGCACTGCCAGAAAATAAGATGTTGCTTACAGAACTATATTTAATGTATCATACAGTCCTGATTGGCCAGAGGGGGAGCCAATCAGCGGTCAGGCAAAATGATGTCTGCCAGCCACCCCGGATCACTCCCCACAGAGATAGAACGGCGGTCTGCCGATGTAAACAAGGCAGAAAGCGGTTCTATCAGAGAAGAACAGAGTGATCTTGTGTTCCTGCTAACCAGGAACTCTGTTCATATAGTGAATCCATCCCCACACATTTAGCACCCCCTAGGGACACACTTAACCCTTTGATTGCCCCTGATGTTAACCCCTTCCTGCCAGTGTCATTAGTACAGTGACAGTGTATATTTTTAGCACTGATCACTGTATTATTGTCACTGGTTCCCCAAAAAAGTGTCAAAAGTATCAGTTAGGTGTCCGATCTGTCCTCCACAATGTCTTAGTCCCGCTAAAAATCACAGATCGCCACCATTACTAGTAGTAAATAAATAAAAATGCCGTAAATCTATCTATTTTGTAGACAAGATAACTTTTGGGCAAACCAATCAATATACATGTATTGGGATTTTTTTTTTTACCAAAAATATGTAGAAGAATACATATTGGCCTAAATTAATGAAGACATTTTTTTTTATAGCAGAAAGTAAAAAATATTGCTTTTTTTTCAAAATTGTCGCTCTTTTTTTGTTTATAGCGCAAAAAATAAAAATACCACCAAATGAAGGCTCTATTTGTGGGAAAAAAAGGATGTAAATTTTGTTTGGGTACAGCGTCGCACTACCGCTCATTCATCAGTTAAAGTAACGCAGTGCCGTATCGCAACAAATGGCCTGGTCTTGAAGGGGGGGTAAAAGTTTCCGGGGCTGAAGAGGTTAAGATTGAACTAGACTAAAATGTCAATACTAAAAGGGCAGCATTCTTTTTTTTTTTTCATAAATAATGGCATGCATGTATCCTACGATTTTACACATTCATTCATTTTTGTACTCACTTTTATTCAAATACTTTGGTGCTCTGGTGGGGGTAGGGGCTCCCATGGAGGAGCAATGGAGATGAGCAGGATCTGGGATTGCACTGCAGGCAGCATCACATAACAGTGACACTGACACACAGCCATTGCTTCATCCTGTGTTCACGCGGCACTGGAGTGTGAAGAAGATGGAGGGAGGAGCTCTGAATGCTGGGGCTCTCCTCCTCTGCAGCGGCTTTGACGTGACTGACATCACTGGTTGCTAGATGCCAGGCAGCACAGGCACTAGTAACCAGTGCAGAGAACAGTAGAGGCCAAGCCAGCGGCGTGACTCCACCCACCTCCTCCCTCTATCTTTTAGAGGTTCCAGGCCTGCGTGAAGACACACAACAGGGTTTCTCTCTCGGCGCGCTGCTGCTTATAATGATGTGAGAGAGACTGTCAGTAATATTTTTTTGGGGGGGGCAATTGCTCGGTCACCCCCCCTGGATCTGCCCCTGGTGCCAACATAATCGGCGCATGCACACTGAAGAAACGGCTCAATTGTGCCATTTCTAATGGGCGTGTGCTGTGACCGGCGGCTCCCGCTAGCATGCGTGGGAGTGGCGTCATCGCCGCTCCACCCAATTACAGAAATAACTCTGGGAGACGTGTCGTCGGTCACATCGGTGTACAGGGACCACTGCAACACCTTCGATCCAAGGTAAGTATTTCATAACGAGCTAGTATGCAGTGCATACTATCTCATTATGCCTTTGTCTTGCAGGTTCTTTTTTTTTTTTTTTTTATATAAGGGTTTACAACCACTTTAGGTTGAATAAAGCAACAAGTCATTGCAGCTTGTCAAGTCTGTTACAGCATAGAGGAAATCTGTACAAAAGCCATACATTACTGACTGTGATTTGTACACATTATTGTGCATATTTGCCAGATTTGTTTCCAAACTGCCGCATCCTTGTACTCGAGAGAAAACTTTAGTGTGACCTTGTATAAGTTATACAAGCTACTGCTGCTTGCTTTCAAGATGCAATATATGTTGTAAAGTGTTTAGACAGAAGTTCATTGTGTTTCTATTGTTCTGAGTTATACAGTCAGGCATACAATGGCACCAATTCCCAGCAGTCACCGTGAAATATCTACATTGTGGAAAAAAAAAAAGAACCTTGGGAAAGAAAATTGGATGCTAATAGCACTAGTTAATTACTGATTGTTTTGAGTCAGGATCATTGGAAGAAATGGCTTATTTTCACAAATAACATTCCTCTCTGTATTTAGTTCATCCATATGGCACTTACCATCTGCTTCATCAGAAATTCTTCCTTCTCTATCTTCCTTGTTTTATGTTGCTACAGAATTATTTCTTTGCAAATTTAGAATCTTGCTGATATCTACCAAACCAAATAGACCTGTACTTCAGAGTGCAAAAAAACAAGCAGTTCAGGTGTATAAGGGTAAACCTTGATAAAATGAACACCCTAACTTTTTTTTTTTTCTGTCCTGGAGCTCTATTGTCTTGCACAGCACTGTCAGCCAACAGTCTGAGCTTTCCTATAGGAGGGGAGAACAAAGTGATGGAAGCTGATTTACGAAAGGATTTGAGAGATTTTATATAATAGTTGTCAATTATTCAATCTTGAAGATGAAATAAGTATGATATATTGAAATTTTCTTTCCACATGATTGAATAATTGAAGTGAATCTTCACACATTTTATTGTGTGAACATTTACAGGTGGTTGGTGTAGTAGGCATAATCATAAGTTTTTGACCAAGCAAAATAAATTAGGATTTACAGTGGTTGGGGGTTAAGGTTAGGTTCAAAGATTGGGAAATAAAATGGGACAAAACAAAATAGATGTGGTGGTTGCATTAATTTTCTAATACTGTAAAGCCTCATACACATGATCATAAAATCCAACAACACACATTTGTTGGCGGAAAATTTGAAGACATGTTAGCCAACATTTGTTGGCAGAAAGTCCAACAACAATTGTCCGATGGAGCATACACGCGGTCGGATTTTTCGCCAACAGCCTGACATTCAACATTTCCCATCGGAAAATCCGATCGTGTGTACAGGGCTTAAGCCTGTTCTCTGAACAAACCAACCTGTCCAGAAAAAAATGGCAGTTAGAAGAGTAAGACAAACCATTTGACAATGGCAGGGGTGCTTACAATGATCAGATTTTATTAATGTATGTGAAAACCCTTTTCCCAGGCTGTAACTGCTTGATTAAAAAGTGTTAGTTGGAGTTAAAGTGTCATTAAAGGCATTTTAATTTCCTTTTTGGATAGAGTAGGGGAGGGTTATAACCCCTGTCAGTTTTTTTTTTTCACCATCTGTGTCCCACTGGGGAGATTTTCATTCATTTCCTGTCATTTCCCATATCCAAAACAGTAAGTGTAATAAAAAATCCTTCTAAAGTAGAGAAACCCAGAGTGTCACCAGGATCACCAGAACCAGTGTCCCCCATTGGAAAATTTCCCCTCTCTTACTGTTTTGATGTCAACCCAAGAGTTGGGATTTTCTTTTACTTTCACTTTCAATGATAACGGTAAACAGGACAAATAGAGAGAGTGAACAGACCCCAGTCCAACCTGAGAGCGGTTCTAATCCCTCTCCTCTCTATCTAAAACAAATGAAAAAAGTTTTGCACTTAATTTTTAATTTGTTAGTCAAGTTTTCATATTTGCCACTAAGCTGCTAAATATTACGTTTGTGGGTTTAGATACACTGTAAGGGTACCTGCTAAAGCTAAGGTTGGAATTTAAGGGTTTAACTGCTTGCCGACCGTATACTGTAAATACTGTATACGGCGGCAAGGCGGCTCTCCTGTGCAAAATCACGTTCCTGTACGTGATTCTGCACTTCTGGGGTCTGGGGCATGCACGGGCACCACTGGCGACCCACTCCTGCTGTGGTTGGACACAGCGGGAGCCAATCAGCAGGTCCAGCAGACGCGATGTCCGCTGGGACCCGCCGATCATTCAGGAGGCAGGCAGAACTGCGGTTTGCAAGGCAGATCGCTGTTCTGTGAGAGGTAAGGTTGTGATAATGTGTTCCTACAAAGCAGAAACATGGATCTCTGCCTTCGAATAGTACAAGCCCCTCACACACAGTTAGCAAGCACTCCCTAGGAACACATTTAACCCTTTGATTGCTCCTGATGTTAACCCCCTTCCCTGCCAGTGTCATTAGTACAGTGACAGTGCATATTTTTAGCACTGATCACTGTATTAGTGTTACTGGTCCCCAGAAAATGTGATCACTGCAACTTCTAGTAAGAAAAACAAATAAATAAAAATTCCGTAAATCAACCCCATAGTTTGTAGATGCTATAACTTTTGTGCAAACCAATCAATATACACTTATTGGGATTTTTTTTTACCAAGAAGCATGTAGCAGAATAGATATTGGCCTAAATTGATAAGGAAATTAGATTTTTCCATTTTTTTATTGGCTATGATTTATAGCAGAAAGTAAGAAATATTGTTTTTTTTTAATTGTTGAACTTTATTGTTTATAGCACAAAAATAAAGGCTGCAGAGGTGATCAAAAACCACCAAAAGAAAGCTCTATTTGTGGGAAAAAAGACATAAATGTTATTTGGGTACATCGTTGCACAACGACGCAATTGTCAGTTAAAGTAACGCAGTGCTGTATCACAAAAAATGGCCTGGTCATGAAAGAGGTAAACCTTCCGGAGGACAAGTGGTTATAGCAGAGCTTAAATGGAGTGTGGACCCCCCTCCCTCATCTTAAATATCAGCACAAAAAATCTATTGAGGGGGGCTTTCATTTCTATTTTAAACGGAATGGGTTGTTTTACAAGGTGATTGCTTACAATCACTTTAATATTCTGGTCTTTTCCTCCCACTTCCATACTGCAGGGGTTGACGTAACCGTTCTTTTGAGGAGATCTAAGTAGAAGTCAAGTACTTGAAATATTGAAAGATGATGCAAGAGCACAGTGCAGGACTATCTTTTTATGCGATTTAAACTACCGTACACTCCTTTGGATCTTGGCAAAACTACGATGTTGTATCTCTTCTTTAGGCACTGTGGGTAGAAAGGGGGGAAAGGTAAGTATATTATCTAACATTGCTATTTAGGTGAAAACTCTGCTTTAGGGATTAAGCTGGTCATACATGGATCAAAATTCAGCTGGTGTAGCAGGGACCCGCTTACTTTCAATCCATGTATAGACACCTTAGTTGTACAAAAGTTGATTTGTAAATCAACTTCTGTTCAACTACCCTTTTGGGTTTTTCTAAACAATCAGTGCCGCTGGCTATAGTGTGAGTGATTCCTCCATCCACATTGAATGTGTGGTCAGGGATCGGCACTTTTTTTTTTTGTTCAACTTGCTGGGTGAACAAAAAAATGTATAATGTATGGCCTGTATAAGATTACATTTTAGGGTTAAGGCTAACTGTTAAAGGTTAGGTTTAATAGTTAAGATTAGAGTGAGGTTACATGTTAGGAAGAGCTTAAAGGATAAGTACACTTTTAGGGAACTTGTCTCTTAACCGGTTCCCGACCAGCTCACGTCTGTTTATGAGGGCAGAATGGCACCCCTGTGTGAAACCCCGTACCCATACGGGGTTTCCTTTAAGAGCCGCCAGAGGGCGTGCGCACTCTGCTGGAGGAGCGCGTGTGCACCTACTGCACGGTGGGGGGGCCCAATGTGCATGGCCGGTAGTCACGATCGCCGCTGGCTATGCGGCACAAAACCCTGTGCTGTCAGAGGACAGGAGACATGTCGTTTGTTCCTAGTAAGTAGGAACAGCAATATGTCTCCTCTCCTACTCAGTCCTATCCCCATACAGTTAGAACACATTGAGGTAACACACATTTAACCCCTTGATTGCCCCTAGTGTTAACCCCTTCCCTATCAGTGACATTTACACAGTAATTAGTGCATTTTTATAGCAATGATCACTGTATAAATGTCAATGGTCAATATGTGTCAAATCTTTCCGTTGTAATGTCGAAATACCGCTAAAAATTGCAGATCACCGCCATTAGTAGTAATAAAAAATAAATAATAAAAATGCCATAAATCTTTCCCATAGTTTGTAGCACTATAACTTTTGCGCAAACCAATCAATATATGCTTATTGCGATTCTTTTTACCAAAAATATGTAGAAGAATATATATTGGCCTAAACTGATGAAGAAATTTGTTTTTTAAAAACATTTTTGGGGATATTTATTATAGCAAAAAGGAAAAAATATTGTTTTTTTTTTTTCAAAATTGTCCCTCTTTTTTTTGTTTATAGTGCAAAAATTATAAACCACAGAGATGATAAAATAGCACCAAAAGAAAGCTCTATTTGTGGGGCAAAAGGATGCAAATTTAGTTTGGGTACAGCATTGCATGACCGCGCAATTACTAGTTAAAGCGACGCAGTGCCGAATTGTAAAAAGTGCTCTGGTCAGGAAGGGGGTAAAACCTTCCGGGGCTGAAGTGGTTAATAGATACCTCCGCCCTCCTGAGTGAAGCTTACTGTATAAAACACCTACATTCCTCCCTATTCCAGCAACCTTTACTGTGTGATCCTGCCTTGCGGTGCACAGCCTTTCTACTGAAATCATTCCCACTGGCTTTTAGTTTGTCCTTTAAGTGTTAGGAGTCCATTGTTTTGAATAGGTTAAGGGTTCAAGTTAAAGTGATTCTTAAGGTTGTGTTTTTTTTTTTTAATAATAAAAATGTTATACTTACCTGCTCCTCATTGGCTTACTGGCTGTGATTGACAGCAGCAGGAGCCAATGGCTCCCTCTGCTGTGCGAGATCAGTTTCAGGTAAGTATAAGGGGGTTGGGAGAAGATCTGCACCCAGGAGGTAAAAAAAACCTTCTGCCTTTAGAACCACTTTAAGAAATAAAGATGAATTCCAGAGCTAGTTTAGGTATTAGTGTAAGGATGGGGGCAAATAAGTATTAGGATCAAATTATGGATTAGATTGTGTTTTTAAAGGTTAGCGTTATGTGCCAAAACGAATGCACACAGTAGTAGTCATCTGGGTTTTATTACAAGAAATATTACAATAAACAGACAATGTCCCCATTAGCCAACTAATTATTACAAATTATACCACTATAAACAGAAAATACATTCACTAGTTCAGATGAAACCAAGCAATATATGTAATTCTTCAGTTGACAAATGGATTATTACAAAAGATAACACAGATAAACTAATGATAGTCCCTAATTAGCCAATTAATTAACACCCTTTATTACAGTTAAGCAATGAGTAAAGAAAATATCAGAACTGATAAACCCATATAACCGTTTAGCTAAATCAATGACAATAACTTAATTAATATAGGACAATACCATAATTACTATGAAGTACAACATCTCTTTAGCAACCCATAACCAATATAATTAATTGTGAGGGCTTCCCACTTCACCCTTATTCCCCTAGGGTGATCTGTCATTTGTGCTTTAAGCTTCTATTGTTGATCTATGAATTCAGATGTCTTTGCTGAATACTACTTCCCCCAAAGGGATAATGTTATCCTCATGCTTTCATTGCCAAGCTCTGATTTCTTATGAGGCGGTAGATTCCAGTGCTGGGTATTCTCCGTTGGTATCTTTCATGGCAGGAAGTGTTGGTCTTTAGAGCAAATGACCCTGGTACAGAAATTGTGAGTTTATCACCCTCATAGATAGGACCTAGGTTAAAAAGATTTAGTTACTGGCTCACTATAATCAGTTGAGTTGAATGTGATTGTGTAGGTTTATTCTGTGTTTCACTGGCTGCAAGGTTGACTCCTTCCCCCTGTCTGTGAGGAAAGGTTCTGTAAGATAGTGAGCTGGGAAAGTCAAATCATCAGCCCTGGATAATCCTTAGAGAGCAGTGCCTAGTTGGTGGCTTAGACAGAGCATAAATACTCTGAGACTGAGGACAGAGGGGTTCTTGTCCTAGAGGAGGAGATTCCAGCCTGGAGGGCTGCTGCCCTTCTGGTCAGGCCTGCCATGTCTCTACTGCTCATTGAGGTGCAAGTGAGACTAGCTGGGGAGGGGGTCCAGTGGCTTTTTTGTTGAAATCTCCCTCTTGTGCTAGAGTCAGTGTGGCTCAAAGAGGACATTATCTATGGTGTCCTAGTGTAGCTGAGCCCAATATTTGCTGCAAGCAAGGGCTGTGCTCAGATTTTTAGAAGGAAGACTAGTGTCCTCAAATTGGTATTTAAAGTTGCTGGAGAATCCCACAGTACCCTACTCCAAGTTCAAGTTCTGCAATAAAGCATCAGAAAATCATACCCCTAGACAGTTCATTAAGCCAGAGAAGTGACTGTGTGCCTGGCTGCAGGTGTAACTATGGGAAAAGACTTTAGGGACCTAAAGAGCAAGCTGCTGTGGGAGTGAGCACTACATGAATATGGAAACAGGATCACAGTTTACATAAAGGAGAGTTAGTGTGAGTGCTAGAGTTAGGCTTACAGTAAAGCAGGTCATACATTATGCAGTTTTCTTTCCTCCCAGCACGGGTGGAAGGAAAGAAAATTGCTCAATTCCCCCACTAATACAGTTAGTGTTGATGTTGGAATCCCTCCCGCGGTGCTATTGTGTTCTCCTGGCAGGGAGCCTTTCTTGCCTGTAGAACTCAATGACTGGTGTTGCTGGATTATAGCCAGCAGCACTAATCATTTGGGAAAAACTCAATAGCCTGGTTGTACACCAGCTGATCGATGGATTGACTGTTGTACAACCAGGGTGCACATACATGGATCAAAATTTGTCTGGTCCCTGCTGAACCAACTGAATTCCAATCCATGTATGGCCTTGAACCTTAAAGTGGAAGTCCATGCAAAAACTAAAATCCCTGCATCTATAGACACCACGGATCTAACACTAACCTCTCTATCCCTGTAAAGAAAAAATGAGTATACATACCTTTTGGAAGCCGATCTGACCCGCTCCGACCAGACCCCATGCTGAGCTGTAAGCCGCGGCTTCACTGTAGAGGCGGGTGCAGAGGAGATGGATGACAACGGATGCCCCATAGTTACTCTATGGGTGATGTCACTTCCCATTCATTTCACAGCTGTTGTCATCAATGTCCTCTGCAGAGCTTCCGCCACTGGAGATCGGGTCAGAACAGGTCAGATTGGCTTCCAAATAGGTATGTATACTCATTTTTTCTTTACAGGAATAGAGAGGTTAGTGTTAAATCCGTGGTGTATATAGATGCAGGAATTATAGTTTTTGCATGGACTTCCACTTTAAGTGTATGGAAGGTGTGTGTATGAAGAGAACTAAGAATGATCTCCTGGTGCTGAAAAGTATTGTGTCACATTTCTTATGCATGAAGCCTCTACATATATTCTAATATATATATATATATATATATATATATATATATCATGGATAGGGTCATGTGAAGCATCCCGGGGTAAGAAATGGTGTGTAACCCTAAATTCTGATAGCTTTTCCCTATGGCAGTTCCATTCCATAGCAAATTGGGAGACACTGGAGTTGATTTACTGAGGCCGTTCACTTTGCAAAGTAGTTTTCCCCAGAACTTAGTGAATGTGGTGAAATTCACTTTGCAGAGAAGTATGGGAATGTAAAATTGCAAAAATACATACTTACCTGGATGGCTACAGCATCGATCCATTGCAGCTGTCCCCTCTCTATACCAATACTTGAGAGATCAAAGCCTGTTGATCACTCAGTTCTTGGGTTCACTCTATGTTCTGCTCCTCCATTGCTCACTGGAGTGCCAGGTTGGGGAGAGGACAGGAGTGCCTAAGGGTTTCAGCGGCATGCTGAGAGGCTGAGACAGCTGCCAATCAAGCATCTAGGTGGGTCTGACTATTATGGTGGGGATTTTTGCAGAGCCTGGTTACAGTGTATCATTACCACTCACTGACTGGCTGCTAGAGGTTACAGCACATATTATGGCTCACTTATTATTTGCTAGAAGTTACAGCACGTGATTTCTGCTTCTTTATTGGTTGCTAAAGGTTACTGTACATCAGTACTGCTCACTGATTGGTTGCTAGAGGTTACTGGACATCCTTACCACTCACTAATTGGTTGCTAGAGATTACTGCACATATTACTGTGCATATCCTTACTGTTCAATGATTGGTTGCAAGAGGTTAGTGCACATCATTACTGCTCACTGATTGGTTGCTAAAGGTTTCAGCACATCATCTTCTCACTGCTTGCACACCACTGGGAGGTGAGGGGACCCATCAATAGACAGAAAACTCCTAGAGATCCTAGGACTCCTGGAATCAGTGGCAGTGCTGAGGGAGGGGGTGTGATCAGGGGAAATGCTGGGGGGTTGTTGGGATCAGTGGCAGTGGTGGGGGGGGGATTAGTTAGGAGGTAGTACACTATGGCAAATTCTGAATCATGTAAAGCAAACTGGAAATCTTTGGGGAATTTGCAATGACCACCAATGTGAGGGGGTATTTACACTGACCACCATGTAACGGGGGATTTTACGCCACCCACCAATATAAAAAGGGATTTCTACACTGACACTGATGTAATAAGAGCATTTACACCAACCACCAGTGTAAGGGGGATATACAATGACCTCTCTGTAAGGGGGAATTTACACTGACAAACATTGTTGAGGAAATTTGTACTGACCACCAATGTAAGGTGACACTTCTACACCGACCACCAATGTTAGGGGGATTTACACTGACCACAAGTGTAAGGGCAATATTGCACTTACCACCATTGTAAAGGGAAATGTACACTGATTACCAGTGTAATGAAGAATTTACACTGACAACCAATGTAATGGGAGATTTTACATCAAGAACCAATAAAGGGGATTTCTACACTGGCCACCAATGTAAGGGGGGATTTACACTCACCACAAACTTAAAGGGGGCTTCTACATGGACCAGTAATGTAAGTGAGGTTTACAAACTGACCACAAATGCAAGTTTGGATTTTTTTTTACTGATTACCAATATAAGGAGGAGTTTCTACACTGGCCACCAATGTAATGGGGACCTTCACACTGGCCACTAGTGTGAATGAAAGGATTGTACACCGAGCCCCAATGTAATGAGAAGATTGACACTGACCACCAATGTAACTGAGACGTTTAGCCTGCATTCAAATTTGTGTGTGTTGGGAACTCATGCAAAATCACTTTCCTGGCACCACAGAAATGTGCTGCCCTTTAGCAGATACACAGCTGTTCCATTAATTGTTAATGACACCCTAACGCATCTGCTGAGATGTGCGTAATCACATGCACCACAATTCATGGCACTGTGGCACCATGTTATTTTAAAAAAGGGTTCCACCTCCAATTTGCTTACCTTTGCACAACAGGCTGATGTTAGGCTTAATGACCACAGTTGTAGGCAAGACTTGCAAGCCTGCCCCTTTTCCTCCCTAGTGGGCAGCTTTCAGCAGAAGTGATGGAGGATTTAACTTCCTGGGGACATGATATACATATGAATGCCGCCTCTATTTACATATCAATGCCGCTGATTCGTGGCTAATTACATATTAATGCCGCCGCTATTTACATAACAATGCAGGTTGTTTACATTTAAAAACAGGGTCTGCAGGTGAGTCATCTGTACACAGCAATAGGGCAGAGCTAAGCAGCATTAGTAACAGAACTTTACACTGAGATATCAGGACACAGCACGAGACTAAAACTTCAAGGAACAAGGTAACTTAAGCTGGGATAGTTGGCAAGCATGAGGCAGCTGCTAACGGCCCCAAAACAATGATGGGGCCCAGGACATCTTCCCCTTTTGCTCTGCTTGGGCTGGCTTTGCAATGTCAGCTGACAGCAGGCTTTAGCCCACTGTCGGCTGAATCTGGGTTACAAGTGCACTCCTGTGACCCACAGGAGAAGTATGACCAAAAGAGCTTTGGCCATACAGCTCCTTAAAGTCAAGTTGTGTTACATTTTGAGATCATTTGACAAAGTGGTGTGCAGTGCAAGTAACAGCGGTAAAGAGATATTGGGGTGGACTTACAAAAAGCAAATAGACTATGCACTTTGCAAAAACAGTTGCGCTCTGCAAGTTTAATTGCTCCAGAGCTTATTAAATGGGGAGAAACTCTGCTGACTTCCATCATCCAATTATGTGCAAGCAAAAAAGCTGTTTTATTTAATTATCCTTGCAGGTGATTGGCTACTCTTTGCAAAGTGAAGGTTCATCTCATTTTCTAAGCTTTGGAGAAACTGTACTTGCAACATGCACAGTCTATTTGACTTTAGTAAATCCACCCCACTCTGTTTTATTCAACATTATAGTGCAAAATGCAGAGTAAATGTATATCTCCTTCTCTCTTTTGGGACATCATGGGGTATGATTATAACCATGTAATCGTTTATTTATTATTTTTACCTGTTTTGCTTTTTGTCTCAAAGACGCAGTAGGAAGTGAGTGAAATCTTTCCAAAATTAGATATAATTCCATCTTAGAAGTGGTCACTCACCTTCTGTTCTGATGACAGTTGAAAATTCCTACCACTCTGTCTCAATGCTTATGTTTACTAGGACAAATAAAAAGGGTGGATCTCCCTGGCATAGACATGAGTAGGAAAAATAACCTTGAACTATCCAAAACAACCACCAAGATAAAAATTGACTAGTTACAGTTCAATATACAAAGTATAGCCAACCATAGCAACAAGCGTAGATGCACCAGTTATATAATATGCCCTTGAGATATGGGTTGAGTGGGTGCTGGAACCCCTCTCACTGTTACATAAACCTGAACATTCCTCATTTCTAGGACTGGTGAGAATTGGGAGGCACTTTGTCAGGGAAATGGCCGTGTGAGAACTGGCAATAATGCAAATAACAGAGATGGGTGCCACCGGCGCATCCCTGCGCACATGTGAGGAAGATTAGTGAATCTGCGCATGCAGGTGCGCGACGGCACAAATCGGCGCGTGCATAACGTGACAGGTAGGATCTCTTGCTGGCCTATAAAAGACTGCTGCTGTTTCCTTGCTGGATTATCGTCAGCTTCCCCGTGCTCCTTAACCTTTGTATCAATTCCTTAAATTTCCCATTGTGACCCAGCTTGTTCCTGACCTATTTGATCTCTTCTCCTGGCATTGACCCATGGCTTGCTCTACTGACCTTCCTCCTGCTTAATTACAAGTGTATGACCCCAGCCTGCTACCTCTTACCTGCTAGATCGCCCCGGCTTGCTTCACAGACTCTCTCTTATCTGTTACCAGCCTGATCATCTGTGTGTGACCCCCCGGCCTGGCTTTTACTGCTGTTCCTGTATGCACAGACTGCCATAGTACAGCTGGAGTTCCTAGAGACTTCTACCGCTCCATCCACTCTGCAACCTTCAGCAGTCTACGGGTGATCATCTGCTTAAGCCGTCTATACAGTGTCGGCAACCTGTGCTTCTTTGGGCACTATACCTCCTGTACCACCTTCAGGGGTATACTGCGCTAAGCCGCAAGGGGAGCCTCTCTCAGAACCTTGGCTTTGGATCGGGTACGTGACACACTTTTCATGATGTTCGAAGTGTTCTCTTAGTTTATAATATCTAGGTAGTGTTCAGGCTATACACTAAACTTGGACATTAAATAATTAGAGAGCCTCCAACTTGTTCTGGCACAGGACCCTCTGACAGACATAGTGTCAGACCCAGACTACCTTCACCAACTTGTGTCAAATGGCTGGTCAAACTCACAGCTCACTGTCACTGATATGCAACCATGACATTCTCAGCCTCACCCTATACAAAGTTTTTCTAGCTCGTGGGACAACAATCTAAGTGCCAACTGACTGAGAGCAATCATTGCTGGATGTGTTTAACTATGCAATTAACCCCTTATACCCTGAAACAATTGCTGCCACCAGATCCTTTTATTGTAAAATATCAAATGATCACACTAACAATTAGCAATAACAATTATGACTTAAAATAAACGTCTGTAAAACACACTGTCAGCACAGACTTATATATCCAGAGATTTATCATACAGTGGCACTTTTCAAAGAGGCAGGGATTCTTTAAATTATACTACATTAGTACATTAGAGACAATATTATTCTGGAAATATTGTTTAATAAGACATTTACAGAAAAACGGTATTCCAAAGGAAAAAGAGACAAAAATACAATAGAGAAATAAAAAGGGTTTAAGAATAAAAATACTTTACAAAGTCCAGTTCTGCAGGTTTAACAAAGTCCAGTCAATGAACAAGATCAATTAGTGGCTCTCATAAGTCTTTGCTGATGTTTCTTTTTCAAAGGTAAAAGGAGAGCTCCAGACTCTCGATGAGACCCTATTTTCTGCTCCTATAGAAGGTGGTGGACAGAAATGATCTGACCAATGAGAAGGTCTGAGGAGTTACCGATGCGATGTCACAGTATTTATGACCAAAAAATAAAATACAGTTTTACAGGTATTAATATTTTCAAATACTTACAGGCTGCATTAAGATAATTTGTATACAGTGCCTTGCAAATGTATCCACGCCCCTTGGCATTTTTTGTGTTTTGTTGCCTCACAACCTGGAATTAACATGTATTGCTTGAGGATTTTCATCATTTAATTTACAGAACATGCCCACAACTTTGAAGATGCTTTTTTTTATTGTGAAGCAAACAAAAAATCGGACAAAATAACAGACAAAGTTAATGTGCATAACTATTCACCCCACTAAAGTCAATACTTTGTAGAGCCACATTTTGCGGCTATCACAGCTCCAAGTCGCTTTGCATAAGTCTCTATGAGCTTGCCACATCTTACCACTGGGATTTTTGCCCATTCCTCCTCGCAAAACTGCTCCAGTTCCTTCAAGTTGGATGGTTTGCTCTTGTGAACAGCAATCTTTATGTCTGATTTTCTATTGGATTGAGGTCTGGGCTTTGACTAGGCCATTCCAACACATTTACATGTTTTCCCTTAAACCACTCAAGTGTTGCTTTAGCAGTGTGTTTGGGGTCATTGTCCTGCTGGAAGGTGAACCTCCGTCCTAGCCTCAAATCACACACAGAGTGGTACAGGTTTTGCTCAAGAATATCCCTGTATTTAGCACCATCCATTTTCCCTCAACTCTGACCAGTTTCCCAGTCCCAACTGCTGAAAAACATCCCCACAGCATGATACTGCCACCACCACATTTAACTGTGGGGATAGTGTTCTTTGGGTGATGTGATGTATTGGGTTTGCACCAGACATAGCGATTTCTTTCATGGCCAAAAAGTAAAATTTTAGTCTCATCAGACCAGAGCACCTTCCTCCTTTCATTTTGGGAGTCTCCCACATACCTTTTTGCAAACTCAAAATGTGCTATTTTGTTTTTTGCTGAAAGTAATGGCTTTCTTCTGGCCACTCTGCCATAAAGCCCAACTCTATGGAACGTACGGCTTATTGTCGTCCTATGTACAGATACTCCAGTCTCTGCTGTGGAACTCTGTAGTCTGTGAGTTTTGGTGTGCGGCCGTCTCTTGGCAGGTTTGCTGTTGTGCCATGTTCTTTCCATTTGGTTATGATAGATTTGATGGTGCTCCTAGGGATCATCAAAGATTTGGATATTTTTTTTATAACCTAACGCTGACTTGTACTTCTCAACAACATTATCCCTTACTTGTTTGTAAAAGTTCCTTGGTCTTCATGGCAGTGTTTGGTTAGTGGTGCCTCTTGCTTAGGTGTTGCAGCCTCTGGGGTGTGTATATGTAATGAAAGATCATGTGACACTTAGATTGCACACAGGTGGACATCATTTCACTAATTATGTGACTTCTGAAGGTAATTGGTTGCACCAAAGCTTTTTTTGGGCTTCATAACAAAGGGGGTGAATACATACGCACATGCCAATTATTATTTTTTTATTTCTGAAAAATGGTTTTATGTATATATTTTTCTAATTTTACTTTACCAACTTAGACTATTGTATTCTGATCCATCACATATAATTCAGATTAAGAAAAAACATTGAACTAAAGGCTGTAATGTAACAAAATAGGTAAAAAGCCAAGGGGGTGAATACTTTTGCAAGGCACTGTATTATTGTCCATTCCATAGATACTGAACATGATATTCCTCAGATAGGTCTGTCACCCAGGAGGTGGGAGATAACTATCTCACCTTCTGTATAAAATAGCCTAGTCATGTGTGATCTTGATCAGTTCAGTATTTTCTTTCACATTTAAATATATAATCAATTGTGATGTAGCTTTAACATTCAGATTTTATTAATTATGTGCAGATTTTGAAACTCCTGTCAGCAGAAATCAGGCTTAAATACTTTTAACCACTTCAGCCCCGGAAGGATTTACCCCCTTCCTGACCACAGCACTTTTTACAATTTGGCACTGCGTCACTTTAACTGCTAATTGCGCGGTCATGCAATGCTGTACCCAAACGAAAATTTGCGTCCTTTTGTTCCCACAAATAGAGCTTTCTTTTGATGGTATTTGATCATCTCTGCGGTTTTTATTTTTTGCGCTATAAATGGAAAAAGACCGAAAATTTTGAAAAAAAAACAATATTTTCTACATTTTGTTAAAAAAAAAATCCAATAAACTCAATTTTAGTCATCCATTTAGTCCAAAATGTATTCAGCCACATGTCTTTGTTAAAAAAAATGTCAATAAGCATATATTTATTGGTTTGCGCAAAAGTTATAGCGTCTACAAACTAGGGTACATTTTCTGGAATTTACACAGCTTTTAGTTTATGACTGCCTATCTCAGTTCTTGAGGTGCTAAAATGGCAGGGCAGTACAAACCACCCCCCAAATGACCACATTTTGGAAAGTAGACACCCCAAGGAAATGAGAAACATGTTGAGCCCATTGAATATTCATTTTTTTTGTCCCAAGTGATTGAATAATGACAAAAAAAAAAATTTACAAAAGTTGTCACTAAATGATATATTGCTCACACAGGCCATGGGCATATGTGGAATTGCACCCCAAAATACATTTAGCTGCTTCTCCTGAGTATGGGGATACCACATGTGTGGGACTTTTTTGGAGCCTAGCCACGTACGGGGCCCTGAAAACCAAGCACCGCCTTCAGGATTTCTAAGGGCGTATAGTTTTTGATTTCACTCCTCACTACCTATCACAGTTTTGTAACTGTAACTTTTATAACTGTAACCAGTTCCAGGTTCGGTTCTCTCAAAATGCGATGGCATCTTGGGAGACCCTGTGAAAGTGTGCCTAGTCTGTGCAATGCTGTACCCTACGCTAATACTCAACTAGTGTATAGTAGCGTTCAAAACATTCACCAATGCAAAGACCAGGATTGTCAGGACAGAAGGGCCAATAATAGCGGGTGTCACACCTACATCCATGCTTGCTGCAGACACTACATCTTTTTTGGGGGGGTTCATTGGGTAGGGGAACTCGGGAGGACATAAAGAAAATGCCTCTCATGCAGCCGATTGCATTTGGTTGGGGATGTGAATGGGGGAAGTACGGGTGCTGCAGAAGTGGTGGGTTCCCAATTAGGATTGGCGAATGCAGCAGGAAGGGCATTATGGGTATGGGCATGACGGGCCTGTGTTTGTCTTCTTCTTGGTGGCAGCGGGACACTACTTGTGCTTGCCACCTCACCAGCTTGAACTGCACTTATGGGACTCGCCACGTCACCAAGTGTTACTGCAGTGCTGGTTTGACTACGACTGGGGTGTACTAGGCCGCTGGTGCTTGCCACTTCACCAAAACGCTACTTCGCAGGGATCAGGCCTGACTCTGCAAATGCTGCAGTTATATGTTTAGTGTTTTGTAAGTGACAGTGATCGATCGATACTGCACTTGGGTGTGCTGGGCTGGGCCTGGCGGAGGGGCAAAACGCAGGTGCTAGCAGGTATCTGGGCTGATCCCGCTAACACTGCATTTTTGGGAACCCTAAACTGCTGGGGACGCTAGTATAGATCTGATCGGATCAGATATTGATCCGTTCAGATACTATACCACTAAGGGAGGTGTATGCGGCGTGCGTGGGTGTTAGCGCTACTGGCACTAATCTCACGCTGCCTGGGGCGACACAGACCCTATCTGACCCTAAAACTTAACTTATATCACCGCCGGGCGATCAGGAGGTTAAACCTTTATTAGGTAATAAACGGCGGGTGCCCTGACACTATAAAAAATAAACTAACTAACCAGCGTCAACCGTCGCTTTCACCATCACTGGTGAAAGGGTTAACTAGGGGGCAATCAAGGGGTTAAAACCTTTACTAGGTAGTATATAGGGGTCCCTGACGCTATAAAACGCTGATGGCGAACCTAAATACTTATCTCCCTAACTAGTGTCACCTGTGACACTAATAAAGCAATCAGAAAAACGATTGCTTAGTGACACTGGCGATGGGGGGTGATCAAGGGGTTAAAACTTTATTGGGGGGGTTAGGGGGGTACCCTACACCTAAAGGGGCCTAACACTAACTGCCCTACAACTGTCACAAACTGACACCAATGCAGTAATCTGAAAAAAAAAAATGCTATTGGTGTCATTGTGACAAGGGGTACAGGGAGGTGATTGGGGGGTGATCGGGGGTGAAAAGTGTGCCTAGTGTGTTTTACTGTATGTGTGGTGTTGGTGCACTTACTTAGATGTCTTCTCTCCTCGGCGCCGGAATGGAAAATACTGACGCGAGGAGAGGTGACATCACTTCCTCTGCTGCTGTTTACACTACAGCAGCAGAGGGAGATTTTCATTCGTGGGGAGCGATTGCAAGGGGGTGGCCACGAATGAGTGGTCTCCCCCTCAGCATGGATCGCTCCCCTAACAATGCCGACCGCCTCGGGCACCGGGGGGGGCAATGCGCCCCCCCACCCACAGGAAGCAGATCACATACCAGGTACGTGATTTTGCCTGCCCGTGCCATTCTGCCGCAGTATATCTGCGTTAGGTGGTCGGCAAGTGGTTAAGATATCAATTATCCCCGGGTAAGTCATTTTATTGCATACCATGTACTCTTAATGGGTTTAATTACCCTGCATACCGTGCATGAGAGAACTGAAAGATTCTTTACAGTTTTACGATGGGTCAATCCCAATTCCAAGGAAAGTGATAATCTTCTAGATGTCTATTGTTAGCAGCAGGACATTTTTTCAGCGGGAACGTGGGGAATGCAATTCTCGCACCTCAAGCACTAAATGTATGTAATGGCAAGGGGTGCTGAGGTGTGATGGAGGGTCTACTGACGCTGGCTGCTGGGGTATCTATTGTTGCTGGAGGGGATACATTTTTGTGTATAGGCCTATTGTTGCTGGGGAGGTCTACTTTTACTGATGGGGGATCTATTGTTACTGGGGAGCTTATGTTGCTGGGAGGGTCAATTGTTGCTGGAAGGGATTTACTGTTGAGGGAGGGGTCTATTGTTCCTGGCTTCTGGAGAGATTATTGATGCTGGCTGCTGGGAGATCTGTTCTTGCTGCCGGGGTCATTTGTTGCTGAGGTGATATTTAGTTGCAGGGATCCTATGTGGCGGGGGGGTCAATTGTTGCTGGGGGAATCTATTGTTGCTGGGGGGGTATATTGCTGCTGGCTGCAGGGGATCTATTTTACTGCTTTTTTTGTTATCATTAACAAATTCCATACAAATTACTTAGCATGACATAATGCTACTTGGCTCTGTATTCTCTAAATGAGGTTGTGCTGGGAGGTGGGCAGGGGTGGAACCAAGGGACGGTGCTCGGAGGTGGGTAGGGGGTGGAGACAAGAAGTGACTCAGAAGGGGGGAGTTCCAGCACCTATTCTCTGAGAAAAAAAGCCCTGGTTAGCAGACATGGAGATGATAAGCAATCCCTGGCATACTGCAAAGTTCTGTGCAGACTACCTGTGAAGACATCAATTATAGCTTTAGAAAACCCCTGTTTATTACTTATCTGCTAAGTAATGGTATAGCACAATGGCTAATAGCTATTCCTGAGTTGGTATTACAGGTCCTTTGACCTGGGATTATGAAAATAATTACCTGCTATTATGGGCACAGGCCCCGTTTACCAAATATGACTGCCACTTCATATCGATTAACAAAATTGTAGTTTTCTAAAGTTAACTGGTGAAAGAGGAATTGAGTTTTGTTTTTGCAGTTACTGCACTTTGCAGGCTGCTCTATGCCTTATTGCATAATCTCTCTCCCTCCATCCCTGCAGCCGTATATATTGGACCAACTTTTCCCCATAGCAGGAAACGACAGACACTATTTGTTACCTGGAGCCGTAAGTGTAAGTTCCCTTCTGACTACATAACAGTCATAGAAAGTATTCAATTAAATCCAGAGATGATTACTTGCAGTGAACAAGAGGCAAATTAAGATTCTACAAGTTCACATGAGTATTGCGAGTTGAACAACACAAAGAAATCCATCAGAATGACCACAGGCCAGTATTCCACTGTATTTTATTTTCCTTGTTTTTTATATTTGTCTCTTAATTGGGTCCTGACAAGGTAAAATATGAGATTTTGTAGAAATATCTTGATGATAAATGATGATCTCTAATATGATGACAAAATTACCCTGTGCAGACCAGTCTCTGGAGGCAGAATAGAAGTATTTGAGTCATTGATAAAGAAGTGAGAACCTTCAAATACATTTGTGTATTATTAAACACAAGCGCCAGTGTCTTGGGAATACTGTCTTTGAGCCAGTACGATATGAGAAGACTCATCATTCAGCAAACCCAGAATGTCAGGCTGATTCCCATGTTGCCAAAATATGATTTATTTTTAAACTGCTCATATCCAGAAAAAATACGTTTGCAAGCCTGTGAATATCCATGTGACAATTACTGTAAAATGCCAAGACCTAGGAAACCAACTGATTCACCTTATCAACAGCAATTATTCTGTGAGATGATTGTTCTGGATTGGTTCAGGTCATTAAGCATCTAAGGTAAGTTCTATAAGAATAGGATCTTACCTTCCACTGTTTGCCTTTTTTTAAGAAAGCACAAATATATTTTAATTCACATATTTTGTAATCCTTAAACAATGCTGCAACATATAATTAGCATACTATTTAATTTAATCAAACACATTTAAATGTGTCTTTCTTGTATAAGGACATTATGTACACTGTTGGTGTACAGAACACTTCCAGTATAGTTTCCCTGGCTTTCTGCTGGTCCTAGCAGTTTTTCTTTTACTATAGTACTCAGGAAGTGGTTGTAGGAAGAAGGAAATAATTTAAAGCCGTGTGAGTTTCTGTATAAACATAAGCAAGTGGGGCTATTAAATGATAAATCCATGTGATGTCTGTGGCCAGGGTGGGATTATTTTTGCTCAGCAAATCTGGAGTTACATTTTTAGTTTGTGTGATCTAAATGTAGTCAAAACATAGCCAGAGTTCAGGAACCTGAATGGATAGTCAAACAAGCCAAAACATCAGGGAGCCAGAGATGAGCGTAATAGAACAGCATGCAGGATCTGGAGCCAGAAGGAATGTCAGCCAAGCAAGTCTTTAACAGGAACACAGGATTGCGTCTCTAGAGATGTGACCAAGGTGAAGGCAGAGATCATCTGGACTGGATGGCTTAAGTAGGCAGGACTGATGAGCAGGATATCATCAACAGGTGAGTCACTGTGGAAAGATAGGAGCTGGCAATTAGCCAACAGCTAAGCGGCCAGTTTTGAGAAGGAGGGGCTGAGCCCAGCCTCTACAGTACCCCCTCCTCAATGACCCCTCTCCCTCGGAGGACTACCAGGCTTGAGGGGAAAACGTCTATGGAAATCACGGAGGAGGACAGGGGCATGTACATCCGAGGATGAGACCCAAGAACGTTCCTCCAGACCGTACCCTTTCCAATGCACCAGGTACTGTATGCGCCCATGGAACCTACGGGAGTCAACAATGGACAGGGTGAGGGTGAGGCACTGAGGTGGTAAAGCGGTTGCAGACCAAAGGTTTTAATAAGGAGACATGAAATACATTCAAAATACACATATTAGAAGGAAGGTCTAATGCATAAGCCACTGGGTTAATCCTATGAAGAATATGGAAAGGCCCAATAAACCAAGGTACGAACTTCAGAGAGGGAACACGAAGTCAGAGGTTGCGAGATGACGGCCAGACCCTGTCCCCAACCTGGTAAGAAGGTGCAGGCAGGTGTCTGCGGTCAGCATGGAGTCTGTACCTATCATTAGCATGTCGCAAAGCCTCCTGGACTTGTGCCCAAGTGGAACAAAGACCACGGAGATGTTCCTCTAACGCAGGAATACTCTGCGGAACAAATGAGTCAGGCAACATGGAAGGTTGGAAACCATAGTTTGCCATAAACAAGGACAATCCGGAAGCAGAATTCAAGGCACTATTGTGAGCAAACTCCACCCATGGTAAGAAGTCTGATGATGAAGGTCTTGCTATGATGGCCAGAAATATAGCAACGTAGGAATTGCTCCAAGGACTGATTGGCTCATTCTGGCCCCATTAGACTGTGGGTGATATGCAGAGGAGAAAGCAAGCTGAATTCCCAACTGTGAAGGGGTATGGCACCAGGTTGAAGGTCAGTTGCGCAATCATACGACCAGTGTGGAGGCAAACCTTTGTTAAAGACATCGCTAAAATCGTGGTGCTCCTCAGGCGGGGAGGAGAGTGAAGAGGTGCACAGGACCTTGGCTACCTTCTGGAAGCATGTCTTACTGCATTGTGGCAAGTGGCAACCAGGAGAGAACCTCAGCACAGAGCCAATCAAAAGAGGGGTTATGCCTCTGTATCCAAGGATAACCAATAACCAGCGGAAACTTATATGAGGAAATAACTTGGAATTGGATGGTCTAATGGTGAAGAGCCCCTACGGCCATGGACAATAGAACAGTCTCGTTAGTCACATGGGCAGGCTGTAGAGGTCTTCCATCAAGAGCCTCAATGGCAAGTGGAGTGTCACGCAGCTGCAGCGGAATTGAGTGCTTCAAAACATCAATGAACAGGCCTGCAGTCCCAGAGTCGATTAGAGCCTGTATGTCGATGGATGACTCAGCACAAGAAAGGGTAACCGAAACCAGGGGCTTATCCTTCTGGATAACTGGGGACAAAACAATGCCACCTTGGGTCTGCCCATCACAGGACCTCAATGTTCAGGTGTTCCCTGGATGGGTGGGACAAGACTTCAAAAAGGGACCTGCCTGGCCACAATAAAGGCACAATCTCTCCCTCCTCCTAAGTGTTCTCTCATCTGCAGAGAGGCGCGTGAAGCCCAAGCGCATGGGTTCATCTTCACAGACTGACTCAGTACCAGGAGGCATGGGAGGTGGGGGAGGCAAGGGTGGGACTGCAAAGTTCGGAGACAAATGTACAGGAAGCTTTCAGAAGCGCTCCTTAAAAGGGATTCCTTTTCTGAGTCTGGAGTCAGTGAGGATGGCAAACATGATCAACCTCTCCAGCTCAGTGGGTATATCTTGGGCTGCTATCTCATCCTTGATGGTATCTGAGAGACCATGAGAAAAAGCAGCCACGAGGGCCTTATTGTTCCAAGCAACCTCTGCTGCCAGAGTACGGAATTCGATGGCGTAATCGGCAACAGTTCTCATACTCTGTTTGATGGACATGAGGCACTTGGCAGCAGAAGCAGAGTGTGCGGGAACATCAAATACCCTTTTATAAGAAGTCACAAACTCAGGATAACTCAAGACAACAGGTTTTTGCGTCTCCCATCGAGGGCTTGCCCAGGCCAAGGATCTCTCAGAAAACAAGTATATCTCGAAACCTACTTTGCTTCTGTCTGTGGGAAATGCCTGGGGCAGCATCTCAAAGTATATCTCAACCTGGTTGAGAAACCCTCTGCATTGGACTGGATTGCCCCCAAATCGCTGGGGAAGCAGAGTGGAACCAGACATACCTCTTATAGAGGTAATACTCGAGGCAGGTGCCTGCACAGAGACTGGAGCAGTTGCAGGAATGGCCTGCAACACAGGTTGTACCGGAGCAGCCACAGTGGGAGATTCCAGCTGAGCCGTGCAACTCAGGAACGTTTGTAATGCCATGGAAAACTGATCCATGCGGTAATCCTGCTCATCCAATCTGGAAAAAATTTTACCAACAAGTGGATTGACTGTATCTTCTCAATTCATGGCCTTCGCCTACTGTCAGAAACCATGAATCAGACTGAGACAGAAGTACAGTTAAATCACACTTGTTTAATAATAATAAAAAAAGGTAAACAAAGTAAACGTAGTCAAAACATAGCCAGAGTTCAGGAACTGGAACGGATAGTCAGGCAAGCCAAAACGTCAGGGAGCCAGAGATGAGCGTAGTAGAACAGCAAGCAGGATCTGGAGCCAGAAGGAATGTCAGCCAAGCTAGTCTTTAACACTTATTTTTTGTAAATAAGTAACAGGGGTACTTTGTTTCCCTTCCTTATTCATAGTGGGGTAAGCCAGATATCAGGGGGACCCCTTTTCTCCAGATTCCAATAAGTTACTCCTGCAGACTCCAACAGTCACCAGGCCAGGAAGGAAGAGGGCCTTGAGCTAATCAACATGGGGATATGGTGTTCTTCCAGGGGGCATGTGACCTTAGGAGGGGGCAAGGGTGCACGCTTGCTGCCATCACTTTTCTAGCCAGCCAGGCTGCATACTTAGATAAGGATTTTTTTATGGATTTGGAGTGGGGAACCTCGGCTTTTGTTGTTATTTTATTAGGGTCCCCCCACAACAACCATACCAAACCCCTATTTAGGATAAGATGTTTTGGGGAATGTTTTTTTTTTGGGGGGGGGGACAGCATCATTGGTTTTGAGTGCACTATAATAACCAATGTGTGTTAACTGGTGTCCCAGCAACTGATGACCTCATTGGTTGTCCAGTCCTCACAGCTGTCACTTACTGACAGTAGTAACACCACCATAAAGTGAATGGCGGTTTGCATGGCCAAATCTGCCCATTTAGTTCATCTGTTCAGGGAACTGTGAACAGGTTACGTTTGCTGTGGACCTTGCATCACAGGGAACTCTAATCTTATCCCTAACTACCACCTACAGAATAAATAGCTCTAAACTAAAATGCAGTTACCACTTGCAGAATACACTACACTATTATGCTAATGTAATAAAATAATGTCTGTAATGAAAATATTTCAAAATGCAGTGTCATGCTTTGCAGCAGAGAACATGACAGTTAAACCTAACCTCAGTATTCATGTTCCACGGAAGAAAACATACAGTATATTTTTTAAGAGTGACATAATCTTATGCTCTGACACACGGTCGGATTTTCCAACGGAAAATGTGTGATAGGACCTTGTTGTGTGTGGGCTCCATCACACATTTTCCATCGGATTTTCCGACACACAAAGTTTGAGAGCAGGATATAAAATTTTCCGACAACAAAATCCGTTGTCGGAAATTCTGATCGTGTGTACACAAATCCGACGGAAAAAGTGCCACACATGCTCAGAATAAATAAAGAGATGAAAGCTATTGGCCACTGCCCCATTTATAGTCTCGACGTACGTGTTTTACGCCACCGCGTTTAGAACGATCGGATTTTCCGACAACTTTGTGTGACCGTGTGTATGCAAGACAAGTTTGAGCCAACATCCGTCGGAAAAAATCCTAGGAATTTGTTGTCGGAATGTCCGAACAAAGTCCGACCGTGTGTACGGGGCATAAGAGTAACCAGCTGCAAACACTGCAGATGCTGATAACTCAGCACATATAAGAAATGCACATAAAAGTAACTCAGCACATAAAAGAAATGTGTTCACCACCCAAAGAGTTGGTGGGAGAGGGATAGTTAGCCTACAACCCATTGCTACCAGAAGCTTGCATGAGAGAGTAAAGAAGCATACCACATCTATGATATGCATATGAACCATTTTATTTGCAGTTCAAGTCACTGTCGAAGGTGGGGGGCTAAGTAAAAAAATATCCCTGGCCCTATACAGTAGTTCCCTTTAAATTAAAAGAAAAGTCTATTAAATAAACATAGCCCAAATCATCCCCAATGATTGTGTAAAACATGTTTATAATATGATAAAAAAAAAATTGTACATAAATGGCTATTTTAACCATGGGACAAAACAACCCAAGAATGATCTCAGTCTGTTACTGTTTATGTTGTGCATTGATTCATGCTACATGAATTATTTATCTGACAGCTATCTCTTTATACATATTCCCATGTGAGCTAGGAGAAGGAAAGGTTAAATAGAGAAGTAACGGTATGCAAGGCCAAAGAAGAAAGAATAAATTATGGAAGGAAATCAATGATATTAAAAAAGATAAAACAAAAATATAAGAAATGTACCCCGACCACACACACACACTGGCAGCACCATGTATTAAAGACATTTTGCAGTAAACATTATAAAGTTAATTTCCTTTCTGCTAACTAGTCCAACCAGTTGTTAGATGTAGCACCTGCATAAATTTTCATTTTTCAGGCTAAGAACATTTTCACCAAGTACAGAAAATACATTTTGATCTTGCCAGAAATGCAGTGTTCTTATTTTTACTTTGAGCTGACAAGAAAGCACAAATATTCCTAGATTTTCTTGTGTAAACTATTAGCCCTATCAATCCATCATGTAATGGATATGGATGAAGCACAGCCTTTGTGATGACTATGATTCCTTAAAGTTTTTGTACAGCCTCATTTTTTTAGCTAAAAATAATAAACATGTCATACTTACCTACCCTGTGTAATAGTTCTGCACATAGCAGCCTGGATCCTCCTCTTCCTGGGTCCCTCTTTGGCACTCCTGGCCCCTCCCTCCTGTTGAGTGTCCCCACAGCAAGCAGCTTGCTATGGGGGCACCCGAGCCGAGCTACAATTCCCTGTGTCCATTCAGACATGGTGCTGCCCGCCCCCTTTCTCTCTTCATTGGCTGGCTGACTTTGATTGACAGCAGCGGGAGCCAATGGCGCCGTGCTGCTGTCTCAGCCAATGAGGAGGGGAGTTCTGGGCAGCCGAGTCTCTCCTGCAACATTGGGGCTCAGGTAAGTATTATGGGGCTGAGGGGGACTGCTGCACACAGAAGGCTTTTTATGTTAATGCATAGAATGCAATAGGATAAAAAAACCTTCTGCCTTTACAATCACTTTAAATAGATACAGTGCAGAGATTAGTGTAACTGTGAAGGTACAGAAGGTGTGATAATCGCAGGATTGCCAGGTGAAAATAATGTGAAAAAAAAAAGAAAACAAATGCAGCCACCTTATCTTAGGACCGGTGAGCTACAATATAGAACATTTTTGTTTTTGCATTTTGATACACTCTAAAAGAAACCATCCCGTATTATTATATATAGTAATTTGAGTACTTTTCAGTTTCTTTGCATTTAACCTCATAAAAAGGAGCCTTTTCCAGTGACATTTGTTTTCTTGGAAAAACTGCTTTCGCAGTACAGAGTCAATTCAACGATAATGCATAGATGTTGTTATACAACACTGAGAAATGGAGCTGTAATCCTCCGGGCATGCATTTTTTTTCTTCACTCAGCTAAAAATCAATTTTATGTTTGGAAAAAAAACACCAAACATTATACCCAATGGATTAGCGATCTAAACACGTCCAATAAAAGGTTTCACAGCTCAGAAAAAATCCAATCATCCACTTTATAATTCATCTAATTTTATCTTGCTTTATCTGCTGTTTCTCTCCTCTGTCTTTTAAATGCATTGCTCTTTTGTCATTTTTAATAGAAGATTGATGTCTTACCTGTACAATGAAATAACTGTTAGGGTTTTGATGTCAACAGCCTGCTGAAATCTAATCAGGATATTTTTACACACTAAAGCACTAACACGTCCATCAGGTGACCATACAATTGACTGCTGTTTCAGAAAAGAAACATAAAAATACATAACTAATAAAACCAATGGAACAAAGATGGGTCATTTGTATTTCAAGCTATCCGATATCATCAATGCCAACATCAAATAAAGGTGGCAAGCATTTGTTCCTAACATGGCCTTACATTTTCTGATGCTCAGGCTGAAATAAATGTGGAGCATAGCACATAAAATGAATAAGCTTTTACATTCAGCATCTATTTTAACAAGCTCTAAGATGTATTTATTTTCTTAAAAGACGGGTTCCACTATGTAAACCCAATTACTAAAGTTTTGTCAATAGCTCCCTTTTGCCTTGTTATGTAGTTGTACAAGGTTGGTTATATTGGTGTGAGTAAATGTTTAATAAATACCCATTGATCCTGATAGTATCTACTCTTTTAGAGGCCTTATTTATTTAGGTGACCACCAGCACCCAAGATTGCAAGAGATGGTCACCCTCCTGCACTATGATTTCTTGTTCAAGTATTTTATTGGTACAGAAAACAAGGTAATGTATGGAACATGACAATAGGACGGACAATCAAAAATTAAACACATCCCAACTTTTTAGTACCAAGAAAATAAAAATATCTTGGTAATTATCATCTATTATCAAATCTAAGGGGATGTAGATAAATGGGGAAGGAAAAATCAAAGGAGGGAGGGGGTGGGGTAAAGGAGTATGATAACCAGATGCTGCTCCACATATGGAAACTTTGGGCCAATTCAGAACCTATATTTGTCCCTTTATGAGTTTTCGCATTTCTGGTGATTCTCTGTATAATTTCCAAGTGAGCCATATTTGTTGATTTTGTCCATATGTTTCCAATTTGTGTGCTAGTAGAGACTCCTTTATCTCAATATAGTCCATCTCCACTACCCATTCTATCACATTTTGAGCCTGCACCAATGATAGCTGTCAAGCAATGTCTCAGGAGATCTTTCTTAATGCATTTAATGGAGCCGGGTAGGATAGATAACAAAGTAATTTGTGGAGTGTTAACTACAGTCGACCCAGTAATGATATTATAAAACCGCAGTATCATATACCAAAACTCATGAACATTTGGGCATTCCTACCAAATATGCAAAAGAGATCCCCTGATTGAATGACAGCGCCAACATGTATTTGTAACCTCTGGGTTTATCTGGTGAAGCAACATTGGACACTGGTACCATCGGGAGAGAAGTTTAAAATTTGTCTCCTGTGCCTTCATTGCCAATGAGAAATAATGGGTAAAGGTAAATGATTTAGCCCACTCCTCTGCTGTAATTTGTACCTTCAAATCTACTTCCCATTTAACTGTATATTTTGGCAATCCCAGATGCAGTTTCATAATAAGTATCTTATATACCTCTGAAAGAATAGGATTCGGCACAGAGTCTTGCAAAAGCAAAGACTCAAATCTGGTTCCTTAATTAGTAGGTCTGTTGACGAAAAAGAAATGGCCGTAATTCACAATATTTTAACCAATGCTTAATTGCGTACTGTTGTATAGTGATCAGATCTGACAAAGGCAGAAGAGTTCCATGACAGAGAATTTGAGATAGTTGATGATGTGACTCCTTGTTCCACGTCAAAAAACATGTCTGGGCCATCGTAGGAGGGAACTGTGTGGATTGCCAACAAAGGGGTCATCAGGCCCACTTTGGTAGAAGGTCCCAGCCGTGATTGCATTTTATCCCAAATATACAATAATTGGGAAGTAAGCAAAAGTAGCGATGAGGGATGACCACAGATAGATTAATCTATCCAAGGAAGTGCCTGAAGATTGTAAGGCACAATCGCCTGTTCTATAAAAATCCATTGTTTAGTATAGGAGTGGTGAAACCAATTAACTAACCTGCTTAAAACTGCTGCAGCACAGTGATAACAAAGATCTGGTGCACCTACTCCTCCTTTTGCTTTAAATAGAGATAAAATTGTTCTGTACAATCTAGGTCTTTTACTTCCCCAAATAAACCATGTAACAGCAGTTTATAAAGTAACAAAAAAAGCCCGGAGGGCCACAATAGGTATAGTTTGAAAGCGAAAACAAGGTAATATATCAATTTTTAGGATATTAATCCTCCCAAACCATGAATATTGGATACGATCGTACCTTTTAAGATCTTGTAATGTACATTGCATCAGGGGAGAATAATTTTCCAAATATAACTGAGTAAGATCAGCTATATAGATATATATCAGAGCGCAGAAGCAAAGAATCTGAATAGAAAATTATTCTTGAGAGTCTGGACATGGTGTGGTGAAAGAGATACATTGAGGATTTCTAAATTTAGATAGATTTATCTTAAAATTGCTCAAAATTGTTGAAATTGTTGCTAAAATTGTTGATACTTATTTGGTTCATTATACCCCCTACAGATGTACTACACACGCATCTACCCCTGATGAAGCGAGCATGGTCTTGTGTTGGGATACTTTTTATGCATGTGTACTCTGCAATTTACATTTTATACCTTGATACCTTGATACGTGTAATGACATTTTCTACTGTATGTACTGTATCATTTCAGTGGTTTGGCTATGATTCATGTTTATGTTTGCATGACTGTTTTAATAAATTTTGAGACTGCATTTACTCTGTCAATTGTTGGCTAAATGCATTCACCTCATTTAAAGTCCTGGGGCGATTTGTTTTGTGTTGCATATATTGGGATGGTGGTGGTTTGCGGGTGACACCAGACCTTTTACTTTTCTGTCTATTGAACCCGGGTGGAAGACACCCAGTTAGCCCAAACCTGGTCTGCTGCCACCATTAGCCAATCATTCATTACACATAATCATTTTATTCTGTAGCCCTTTCAACCATTGCGTCCAACACTTAGGTACCACACCTTCCATGGGCTGATCTAGGCTCTAGTTGCTGTTCCCTGCTGGTGGCATTAGTTATCGTCCAGCTCGGGAGCTGCAATGTGCACAAGGGAGGTTCTCATACCTCCTGCTATCCCCCCTGCCCTGTTTGGATGGGTGGGGCCACCCGTGCCATGCGACCACGCCTACCGTGCGACTTCTGCAGTTGCGTCGTCAGCTCACTATTGCATCGATTGTCAGCATGTGTGACTTGGGGACGTCTGCGCAGGCGTGCCCCCATTTGGCGGCGAGCATTATCCACGTTCGCTTGCCGTGTCACACACACATGGTGTTGGAGGCGGAGCTCACTGGGCCCTCTGGGGATATAAATTGAGGGCTAGTCATGGCTGGGATCTGTTTGTCACTTCCTGTTTCCTGTTTCACTCACATGCAGCAGTTTACTTCATTCAAGGTGAGTCCACACTCCTTGATGGATGTTAATCATTCATTCACTCCCTTCACATTTGAGCACTTAACTATATACATATTTTTTCATTACATTGCATACCCCATGGTTACTCTGTTGGTATAATACTAACTGATATACATATATTTTTATCTCAGCTGACATATACAATGGACTTGGATACATGTTATACGGGACACACACTTTATCATTTTTGTTCTATTTTATTTCTATATTTTTTTTTTCTCTCCATTGTCCCCTAGATTCCTAGCTCATACCATTATTGAACCAGTTTGGTTCATGCATATACATACTCTTATCATATACTACTTTACTTCTATGCTGGTATGGCAGCACCTATTGATGCATATGCATTTATGCTTCAGTTGACATTATTAATGAATACCGGGAGATCTTTGGTGACACATTCCCCCATCCCGGCCATGTCTGCCCCCGTTTGTGCTCTCTTGGGTTGATTTTCCCTCTGCCTCCTCAGCCCCCGAGCCGGACGCTCATTACTGCCGCCTCTGGGTTTCAAGCAATTGGTAGTCTGATCCAGCCTACGTTGAGTATAGGGCCATGCGTTTTTGGACCCTCTTGACTAATTGTCATGATACCATGTGTTTATTGATACTTATTTGGTTCATTATACCCCCTACATATGTACTGCACACACACCTGTCTTTTCAGATAAAGACAAAGTCACCCAAATGTAAACCTGCCCTGATGAAGGAAAATACATACCAATAAATTTCCAAAACATGTTGAGGTACATGCTATAAATCTTCATGGACTGACCTATTTGCTTTGGGTTTGATATATACATATGGATTAATTGGTTAATTAATATACTTTGTATATTTTAATGTTATTGTTTATGTTCACAAATTTTATTATATTGTGTACTCAATAAAAGTGGCACTTTGTTGCCTTTTACTTATTCTGTTAGACCTACTTCTGCCTTAAAAGTCCAAGGGGGCAGCTCTTGCTGCACTTGTTGCATATCCTTTCTCTCTATGTTCAGGATGTTGGAAGTCTCACACATTCAATTCCCATTAAACAGTTTTTCTCTACCTATCTATCTTGGCATGAATCATGGCTCTGGTGATTGTATTCTTGGTCTCAACAATACTGTGAAGAGGAGTTTTCTAGGCCTTAGTGATAGTTTGCTTTTCTGTGTCCGTGATCTGTAGAAGAAGTTTAAATTGTGGGCGTGTCTCTTCAAGTGTTTTTTTATTGAGTAGGGTCATGGCTGGATTCAGGTTCAAAGGACAGTTAAACAGCGTAGAAAGGATGTGGAAAATTGCAGTCCAGAATGTTTGGACCAGCGGGCAAGTCCACCAGATGTGGTGATGAGTGCCAGCATCTGTAGAGACACAAAAGCAGTTGGGTGAATATGTGGACATATATTTGGCAATCCAGGCAGGGACAAGGTACCAGCGCATGAGAACTTTGTAATTCATCTCTAACGCCACTCTATTCTGTGAGGCCGATTTGGTAGCTTCCCAGATTTCAGACCAATCTTTGGCTTCTAATTGGAGTCCCAAGTCCCAAGTCACTTTCTCATTTAGCTGCATATCTAAGTAATATATGTGATGGAGGGTCTAGTAACTGAGCATAGAAGACAGAGATTAGGCCATGGGCATGTGGGTCTTTCCTACATGTGTGCTCAAAATTAGATAAGGCAGGAAGGGATGAGTCTCTGTGGAGACAGGGGGTAAACAAAACATTTATTTGGAGGTAGCAGAAAAGTTCTGAATTTGGGAGATTATGGGATTCACATAGGGATGGGAATGATTTGTGTCAGAGGTAGGGAACTTAAGTGCTCAAATAAGATTAGCAGATTGCCATCTTTGAAATAGGCACTATGATTTCATTCAACCAGTTGCAGTCAAAGCACCCTATTGGTTATTTGACAGAAAGTGCAACTTTTGTGGTGCAGCTTGGCAGGATCAACAGTAATAAAACTATGTTACACTGCTGTTTTAATGCTAGTGACTGACTGATATATATATATATAGATAGATAGATAGATAGATAGATAGATAGATAGATAGATAGATAGATAGATCTATAAATTGTTGTAATATGTTGGCCGATTTATGTATAAGGTTGTATTGGAGTGCCATGTCGACCAGAAATTCAGTTGAGTTGTCCAAGCCAACTGAATTTTAACATATCAAGGGGACAGCTGAAGACCCTTTGATGTATTAATCTTATGCAAGTCTACCTAGACGTGTGAGGTATGGCCTGTTAACCTAATTAAACGTTTCAAAGGGTACATTGTTTAGGACAAATACTGAACCTAAAGATCAAAAGATAATATCTTATGATAACACCCAGAGAGGAGACACCGGGTCAAATATAGGTGATATTAATATGAAAAACAGAGATGACCAAAATAAAAATAAGAAAAGGTCCAAGACCTGGATACCATTTTCCCAGTTAAAACAGAAATATGACCACCTGAGGATTGAGTATGACAAGATGAGAGGGGAACGTGATAAATTATTAGAGCAGTTGAAGGGGGTACAAGATGTACATTCTCCAGATCTGTTTTTGAATGACACTTCTCTAGCAGTGGGGTGAATTAGCTTCAAACTGTAAACCTGTAAATAGTGCTTTGTTTTAACTTCAAACAACGTTTAAGGACCTCGCTAATGAGTTTTTGTTAGAGAGTTTTTTGTCTTTCAGATATTTGTCCGGAGATGCTCGTTTGCATGTGAATAGCAGAAGCACTAGAAGTATCTAACATTGCTGGCTAGTGGGGGGAGAAATGCTGAATAGACAATATATCACTATTCAAGGAATTATAAAGAATTCATGGACTCTCTCAATATTCATCAAGCAATGGACCCTTTCTTTTTTGAACATTCAAATTTTTTTTTTCATTTTTTTCATTTTCTTTTGCTCTTAATTTTTTATTTTCATTATGTTATTTCTTGAACTTTATCTTAAAACCAAAGAGAAGCATTTAAACCTAAAATAATTTTCATAACATCTGTACATATTACATAATGCGTATTGATCAATATATTTGACATCTAAGGTGAGATGCTGCACAATGGCTTGGCATAGCATAAATTATAGTATGTTGAGTGGTTTTCCTAAATTTATAAGAGGGGTGAGTGAAATTCATCACTCCAGTCATGATTTGAAACTTTGTTGAATCAGTTGTTTATAATATGCTAAAGGCTATGACATATATGGATAAAAAAGATCTTTCTACCTTTCATGATGAGGATACTGGCAAGAATTTCC
This sequence comes from Aquarana catesbeiana, assembly GCF_042186555.1. NCBI lineage: Eukaryota > Metazoa > Chordata > Amphibia > Anura > Ranidae > Aquarana > Aquarana catesbeiana. Next base: position 434,639,708 of record NC_133325.1, on the reverse strand, counting down.
ACTGCCGCTTTGTCTGGATAGAAGATCTGATAAACACTGATGTCAAGCTGATTCTATCTGAACCATCGTGTGGGTGTAAATGTATATGTTGGTATACCATTCAGGTGTAATTATGGACTGAATGATCCAAGTAACTGCTCTATTGAAGGCAATGAGGGGTCGGCCTACAGCAAATTACAAATGCAAATTGTGGCTGACAATCAACAAATTCTGGTACTTGACAGGTACACAACCGGTCATCATTGCTCAAATAGGAAATGGAAAGAAGCAGATGCAAATTGTAAAATGCTTGCAAGATGGACTCATGAATGTCAAGTGCAAGGAAATAGTTTGCAGTACAGTTTTTACTGCCGTATCAAAGCCTTTTGACCTTGAAAGTGAGTGCTGGTACATTGATGGTTCTTCTTACTATGAAGATGAAAGTAGAATGTTTGTGTAAAAGCATCTTTAAAAATGAACAGCTTGAGCCTGGAGATGAGAGAATACTGGACTTATGTGGATTGGAGCTCCCAGAGCATACCAAGTATACTTTCAGTGAGAAGGTGAGAGATGTGATGAAGTCAGACCGAAGAATGGACTGTGACATCAGCTCATCTTTGCGTAATTTTCAAGATCTTGATGTGATATAATAAGGCCTAATAGCTATATGGGCCACTGATGTTTACCAAATCCTTTTCCAGTCATGGTCTAAAAGTTATATTTCTAATAACTGTTTCATGGGGATATTTTAGAGGCTGGTGAATAGAGATGTAACCAGTTTCAACTTCATATTTTATTTGAGCCATTGTAAAGCATTCAGTACCTTAAATCATAATGATATTTTTGTTGTTTGATTTATGGGTCAGCTCTAGTAGTTAGAACTGACCCAAGTGGGGGTATATGTTGTAATATGTTGGCCAATTTATGTATAATGTTGTATTCGAGTGCCATGTTGACCAGAAATTCAGTTGAGTTGTCCAAGCCAACTGAATTTTAACATATCAAGGGGACAGCTGAAGACCCTTTGATGTGTTAATCTTATGCAAGTCTACGTAGGTGTGTGAGGTATGGCCTGTTAACCTAATTGAACAGTTCAAAGGGTACATTGTTTAAAGGACCATAGAAGAAGTATTTATTGATGGTAATTAGACTTGAGGGGGTAACAATAAGATCAAAAAGTATTTTGGGTTGACCTAGCAGAAGCTCCCTGCTAGTGTACTAGTATTTCAGGGGGGGCTTTTCAAGCTGGCAGTCAGTCTTGTCTGTGTGTGACTATGAAGGCACAGACCTAGGAAAAATGGGACTCTAAATTATATTTACTCTGTTAGATTTTTGTCATCTGTGGACTTTGGACTTTGTTCTGTGTTGGAAGTCAATAAAGTGCATCTCTCTGGAAGAATTGGGTTGCTGCGGAAGAGTACTTACATCATCATTATAATAACTACTAATTAATTATCTACCCACTATAATAATATATCACTATATATAGATATATATATATATATATATCTATATATAGATATATACAGCCCTCAAAAATTCCACTTGTCTGCTCACATTTTGCGAGTGGATTTTGAGGGCTGGCGAGGAAGGGCTGCCTGGAAGCGGGGGGGGGAGTTTGGGGCAGTTGGGGCAGCACCGCTGGCAGGTGGGTTGTATGGGAGCCATTCTCCCAGTGATCGGGGGGGAAGAGAGAGGAGAGCAGCCTCCCGGATGATCAGAGCACGGTGAACATAACAGCTTTCATTTCAATAGCTGTGTATTCCCTGCTACGTGCCATCACATTCAGACCCTCCTCTTTGTCTGGGCACATTGATAGACTGATCACCCGTCCCAGGATTGGATCTGTCTATCAAAGTTCCCCCAGGATAAGGGGGAGGGGCTGTATGTGACGACGCACGTCGGGGAAAACACAGCTATTGAAATTAAATCTGTTGTTCTCCACGCTCTGATCATCTGGCCGGTGGCTCTCCTCTCTCTTCCCCTGCACAGGTAGGCTGGTGGATACAGGCTGCATTGGTGGATAAAGGCTGCATTGGTGGCACAGGCTGCATTGGTAGATACAGGCTGCATTGGTGGCACAGGCTGCATTGGTGGATACAGGCTGCATTGGTGGCAGAGGCTGCATTGGTGGCACAGGCTGCATTGGCGGGCACAGGCTACATTGGCAGACACAGGCTGCATTGGTGGCACAGGTTGCATTGGTGGACACAGGCTGCATTGGTGGACATGGGCAGGCTGCATTTATGGACAAGGGCAGGCTGCATTGGTGGACATGGGCAGGCTGCTTTAGTGGACATGGGCAGGCTGCATTGGTGGGCATGGATAAAGTTGTTGTTAATATTTATTTTAATAACTTAATTCTGCATAAAACATTTAAGTGTCATTTCATGAGATAATTTATGAGGGCGTGTTTAGGGGTGGAATTAGGGTGGGGCAGGGGTTGGACAGTGTAACTGGCGGCGAGTAACCCTTGAGTCCTGGCTAGTAGTAGCTCAGGACGTGAAATTTTATATATATATATATATATATATATATATATATATATATATATATATATTCATTTGTATTTTGCCCATATTTTTAATGTCTATTGTGAAATGTCTACATGACTCAATTATACATTTGCAAACACTGGAAAAATTTAGCTGGAAACAAAATTACTTTTTATTGTGTAACTGTAGCTATCAAGACCATGAGAAATGTTGTTAAAGTAGGTGTGAAAACCCAATCACTAAAACTTTATATAATCTATTACCTGTTATTGTCATTTTCAGGTTGAATTGTGATCTTTCCTTGCTACATGCTTATTGTTATGACTACAAGAAGCTATGCTGACACATACTGCGCAGGCATGGTCCACTATTGTCCCTATTAAGTTCATTACACATGTTACAACTGACAATCATTACACAATCAACGTTAGATTTACTGTAACTATGTAATATGAGAACCTACTTAAACTGTCCATTCAACATATCTGCATGGATGACACACAGCTTCTTCAAACCAATGTTAATTTCGTCTATGAAAATATTTTCGTCATAGTTTTTGTTAGCTGCATGTTTTCAGTGACGAAAACTAATCAAAATCAAAATTTGAGGTCAAAATTAACAGTTGTCAAAAAGCAATATTCTTGTTTGTTAATGAAACTAGGTTTTATTTATAAAGATGTTACTTGATACTTGTTTTTATTACTGTTCAAGTTTTTATTCAGGTAATATGTGCAATGACATTACAGCCAATAGACTTTACAGTTTTTTTTTTTTTCTGTTCAAATAATTTTTATTTTGTAAAATGGAAGGTTCATACAAAAAGAAATTAACAGTCAGTTCCAAGCATGGAACTCATACAGTTTCAGAAGTTATAATCAACGAAGTGACTATCATCTATTTTCCTTTACCAAAATCTTTAAAGCTCAAAAGTAAGGTTGCAAGGCGTATATTCTATGGGAGAACAAAGGGCCTGATGAATAAACTTCAAAACAGGAAAAAAGAAAAAAAAAAATATAAAAAAAAAAAAAAAAATGGAAATAGACCTGGGGGACGACCGAAGGAAGGAGAGATTTCAACTCAGACCGATGGACAGACCAACCCAATGGGAGAACGCTGTGGCCTGTCCGGAGGGCCTGGGTTCCTGGTTCCTGCGTCGTTGCCCAAATACTAAAACTGTACCATGCTAAGTTATTCGTGTTTTGAGAGCTGTCTAAGGTTTTTCTCTGTTCTCTACACTAGGAGCTTTGACTGAGATCCAGCCTTGCCGCCTAATGATTACGGGAACGGCAACTGGGTTAACAGTAAAAACATGAGATCAAGAAAATTAAATAATGTAACATAACCGCCCGTTCTCGGGCTTCACCTGAGAGAGCTTAATCTTTGTTAACCAACAAAGGAGACAAGAGAGTCTTCAGAAAAGAGAGGGGAAGAAGAAAGAGGGAGGAGGGGTAGATAGATAGGGGGAGTACTTTGCAAAGGATTCTATCTTACGATGTATCTTGTGGTATGCCCGGAAACAGGGGTACCTTACAGTATTTGGCCCATGGTTCCCAGATAGCGAAAAATGTTTCGTTTTTGTCATTTATTTTAGCAACAATTTGTTCCTGTGCCATTATCCACGACACCTTCCTTTTAAAACCTTGTATTGAAACGCTAGGTTTCTTCCAGGACTTTGCTAGAGAAGCTTTAGCTCCTAAGAGAATAAAGAAAGTTAGCTTCTGTGAAAATTTAGAAAAAGTCCTGATCTTCCCATTAAGCAAAGTGATGGAAGGATCAGGGGAGACTGTTTGCTGTAAAACAGTACTGATCGTGCGGAAGACCATACCCCAGAACGATCTGATTCTGGGGCACGTCCACCATATGTGTATCATTGTCCCCTCCATCTTACAGCCCCTGAAACACAGAGGGGAAGATCCTGGAAAGATGATAGCTAAACGAGCCAGTACATAGTACCATCTTGTTATGACTTTAATACTGGCTTCTATCAATGATATGTTTAGTATACCTTTGAATGATCGTTCAAACCTGGAGTACCAGTCCTGTAACGTCAAGGAGTTGTCCAAATCCTTTTCCCAGGCCCGTGCATATCTCGGTTTCTCTGCTGAAGATTTTAAGGCGGAATAGATTATGGAGATTCCTCCCCTCTGGACCTCTGAAGTGGAGCACCATTGTTCAAATGGTGTCAAAGAGGGCTTTCCTTGATTATGCTTCCAAATGGAGTGAAGGTAGTGGTGTATTTGGGAGAATCTGAAAAACTCAGATTGGGGCATGTCTAACTCGTTTCGACAGTGGTTCAGTGAGATCGGTCCTCTGGGGGAGAGGAAATGGCCAATCCTATATAGGCCCTTGTCCGTCCACCACTTGAAGGCCCTGATTACCATCCCTGGCGGAAAAGCTGGGTTATGGAATAAGTGTGCTAAAGGTTTGAGAGGTGAGATAAGATTACGATGTGAAAAGAGTTTTGTACACAAGGCCATCGAGTGGGATAGGGTAGGTGATAGTATAGCAGGTCTATCAGTAGGGGTACACCAGAGAAGATAGTCGATCGTGTTCTGAGGGGTTGCATGTCTTTCCATTGCCAGCCAACTTGGTTTCGGGCCTCGAGCAAACGCCGACGAAATTTGGGATAGTTGAGCTGCCTGATAGTAGCCCCACAAGTCAGGGAGACCGAGGCCTCCCTGACTTTTAGGATGGGTCAGCATACTGGAGGGGCATCTATACCCTCTACGGCCCCAAATAAAGCGGATGATTTCGGATTGAAATTTGAGGAGGGTTGATTTCTTAATAGGAATAGGAAGAGAGCGAAAAAGGTATAAGAGACGGGAAGTAATGTCATCTTGACGGCGTGAATTCTGCCCAGCCAGGATAGCCCACACCTAGCCCACCTATCAAGGTCTTCCTTACATTTACGGAACATGGGGGGGAAATTAGCGCCAAACAGTTTTTGGATGTCTGGAGTTAAGTGGATACCCAAGTAGGGGATATCTGTGGGCGCCCAGGAGAAATTAAAGTTAGAGGAAAGCTGTTTAAGTATATCCTGTGGGACTGTAATGTTCAGCGCGATAGATTTAGACATGTTGACCTTTAGGCCAGAAACGATGCTGAAGTCTTGGAGGATCTTATAGATCATAGGAGTGGAAATGAGAGGGGAAGTGATGTAAAGAAGCAGGTCATCCGCATATAGAGCACATTTATGCTCCTGGTCACCACATTGGACCCCTTTGACATCTGGGTTGGTTCTAAGCTCTATAGCCAGTGACTCAATTGCTATCGCAAAGAGGAGGGGGGAGAGCGGGCATCCCTGCCTGGTTCCTTTGTTAATAGGGAACGAGTCTGAATACCTTCCTAGGAGGCGGACCTGAGCAGACGGGGTCGAGTATAGGGATCTAATGTAGTTCAGAAAGAAGGGACCAAATCCCCAGCGCTGTAAAATGTCAGTTAAATAATCCCAGTTAACGGAGTCAAATGCCTTGTGTAGATCGATGGAGAGGAGGAAGCCTCGCTGCGGTGAGCCCCCATCCCAGCCCGAATTTAGAAGGGATATAATGTTTATCGTCCTACGTATTTGGTCCGGCCCCTGTCTGCCAGGGATGAAGCCCACCTGATCGTTGTGAATATAATTAGTGATGAAGCTCGCCATTCTATTCGCTAGAATTTTTGTCAGGATTTTGATATTGTTATTAATAAGCGATATGGGCCTATAGTTGCCCAATTCACTTGGGTCCTTCCCCGGCTTCGGTATCACCGAGATATATGCCGAGTTAAGATCAGGTCCCAGGAGGGCTCCGTCCCCGAGGGAGTTAAAGCATTTAGCTAGGTGGGGGGCAAGGATAGGGGCAAATTCTTTGTAATACCCAGTGGATAGGCCATCTGGACCTGGGGCAGAACCCGTTTTAAGCGAGGCAATCGTATCCAATACTTCCTCCTCTGAGATCTTGTCCTCAAGCAACTCCCTATGTTCTTTGGTCTAGGCTGGTAGGGGTAAGTCCCTGAGGAAGCGATCCCTTTGTTGCAGTGGTGGAGGCTCAGAGGATTTATATAGGTCAGTATAAAATATGGAGAAAGCTTCCATAATTTTAGAAGGGTTCTGCGTCAGGTCTCCTGATAACGTTTCGATTTTGGGGAACGCTAACGTTTTGTGTTTTGGGGTGAGTTTGGCTGCTAGTGTGGAGCCCAAACGGTCTGTTTGGTAGTAAAACTTGGCTCCTGTCCATCTCAAGTGTTTCTCTGCTGCAGAAGTTAAAGCTAGGTTAAGTGCCGTCCTAGAGCGGTCAAGGGTCTCTAAGGAGTCCGATGTGGGCAGTCTCTTATGAGCTTTAGCCGCTGCCCTGTAGTCCGCTGTGAGTTTTAGGATGTCAGCTTTATGGGCTGCTTTAAGATGTGAGGATAAGCTGATTATGTGGCCCCTTATCACCAGCTTATGGGCTGCCCAAACGGTGGAGGGGGAGACCTCCCCCGTTTAGTTAGTTCTGAAGTAATCTTTGATGGCATCTACTATGCCCTGACAGTTGATGGGATCATTGAGGAGAGATTCTTGTAATCTCCAACGTGGCGGACCTTTGGAGGAACTTCCCTTCTGAGCTACTACCAAGACCATCGCGTGATCTGACAATGGAGAGTCAATAATCCTAGAGTTGAGGACCAGCGGGATTGTGCGCGAGCGTGTGAAGATGTGGTCTATCCTGGCTAGGGAATTATGCGGGACCGAAAAGTGGGTGTAATCTTTTTTGTGTGGGTTAACTTCCCTCCAAATATCCACCAAACCCTCCTCAAATAGTAGAGCTGCTATTTTAGTGCTCTGTTTTGGTGGGCGTTTAGATTTAGAAGTTCCATTAGCTAGTCTGTCAAGTGCGGAGTCGAAAGCGATGTTCGAGTCTCCTCCAATAAATATTGTACCTTTGAAGTGGGGTTGTAATTTTTTAAGTAACAGATCGAAAAACGTTCTTTGACCTCTGTTAGGCGCATAATATGAAACAAATGTATAAAGTTCACCATCAATGAAACCAGATACTAGCAGGAAACGCCACTCGGGATCGACTATCGTCTCCGGTTGTGAGACATTTAAATGCTTGGCAAAGCAGATGGCCACCCCTTTGGTTTTGTTTTCAGCTGAGGACAAGAAGAATTGTGGGTAGTGTTGGTGGAGAAATGAGGGTTTGTAGTGTACTGGGAAGTGTGTTTCCTGCAAAAGAAGGACGTCAATATGCATAGATTGGTAGGACTGAAAGGTCTTTCTACGTTTAATTGGGGAATTCAAACCTTGGGTGTTGTGTGAAATGATTGTAAGGGGGAAATTCCGATCTTTTAAACTAACCATGGTCCAGAGGGGAGAGAACTGTCATTGCATACCGCGGCTTACCATTTCCCATGGAACGTGTAAGCTGGCTGTGATCTGTCGGTGAGGCGAGATGTCTGCTCGGGCCCGGCAAGGGGATACCAGGACCACCCCTGTGACCGGTAGAGCCTAATAAGGAGTACAGGAGGGTATAGAAAGAGGGTGGGGAAAGAGCAGAGGGTAGAGAGAAGAGAAGTACAATTCATTTTGTGTAATAAACATAAAGCATCAATAAAACTTCAATCAAGACTGAAAAGTGTACTGAGGAGGTGAAACAAAAAAAAAACCCCACCTCGCCCAGTCCAAAGAGTAGGAAGAAATGTCAAACCTACCCTTATGGCCACTCAGGCCAGGGCCTCCTGAAAACAGGGAGGCCGAAAAAAAAACGTTCTTTGACCTCTGTTAGGCGCATAATATGAAACAAATGTATAAAGTTCACCATCAATGAAACCAGATACTAGCAGGAAACGCCACTCGGGATCGACTATCGTCTCCGGTTGTGAGACATTTAAATGCTTGGCAAAGCAGATGGCCACCCCTTTGGTTTTGTTTTCAGCTGAGGACAAGAAGAATTGTGGGTAGTGTTGGTGGAGAAATGAGGGTTTGTAGTGTACTGGGAAGTGTGTTTCCTGCAAAAGAAGGACGTCAATATGCATAGATTGGTAGGACTGAAAGGTCTTTCTACGTTTAATTGGGGAATTCAAACCTTGGGTGTTGTGTGAAATGATTGTAAGGGGGAAATTCCGATCTTTTAAACTAACCATGGTCCAGAGGGGAGAGAACTGTCATTGCATACCGCGGCTTACCATTTCCCATGGAACGTGTAAGCTGGCTGTGATCTGTCGGTGAGGCGAGATGTCTGCTCGGGCCCGGCAAGGGGATACCAGGACCACCCCTGTGACCGGTAGAGCCTAATAAGGAGTACAGGAGGGTATAGAAAGAGGGTGGGGAAAGAGCAGAGGGTAGAGAGAAGAGAAGTACAATTCATTTTGTGTAATAAACATAAAGCATCAATAAAACTTCAATCAAGACTGAAAAGTGTACTGAGGAGGTGAAACAAAAAAAAAACCCCACCTCGCCCAGTCCAAAGAGTAGGAAGAAATGTCAAACCTACCCTTATGGCCACTCAGGCCAGGGCCTCCTGAAAACAGGGAGGCCGAAAAAAAAACCTCAGGGGAGCCTAAGGCGTACCTGAGGGTATATGAAGGTGCACTGGGTCCACCACAGCCCCAGTTCCTCTAATCAATCAAACCAGTGACCGTGTTCCGGTCTATTAAATACAAAAAAAAAAAAAACAGAGCATATAAATATATGTGAAAATATGGGGTGAACATGGAAAAGGAAACCAACATATAAAAAATAAAAAAGGGATAACATACAATTTCCATATTGACCCCTTTTACCACCTATTCAGTGTGGATGTGACTATGTAGGAACCCCCCTAACTACAGGGGCAATCATGAATCCCTTACAGGAGGGGTCGATAGGCCGGGCCTATCAGTGCCCAGGAGGAGGTGGAGATCCCAGGGTCGATATCCACCCTTCTTTAAATAACAAAGGGACACTACGATCTTGCGGGGAAACTCGTTGTTAAGCCCTCCTCCCCCAGGGCCCATTGAGGAAGGCTCTCAAAACCCACCCCTACTCTGTGTTCAAACTATTTACATCACATTTTGTAAAAAAAAAAAAAAAAAAATTTTTTAAGGCATAAAAACAACTATAAAAAAAAAGAGGCCTAGGCCAACTAATATAAGTCTCAGAGCCAGTCGGGAAAACGGGGATGTGCCCCAACAAGTCCTACAGCAGACACGCTGCGCCCTTCAAAAAAGGGGAAAAAAAAAATCTGAGACCCTGTAAAAGAAGTAGAAGTTCAAGTGGGGAAATTCTCCTTCGATCGCTTGGAACTTTGTTTTAGCCAGGATGGCTGTAGAGGGCTTGCTGGGGGGGGGGTCTTTTGGTTGAAGATGGGGTACCCCTGCTTGACTGTGATGTTGAAGGCTCTTGAGGGATGAGGCCCAGCTGGAGAAGAATCCGTTCACCTTCCGCAAAGGTGGAGAAGCTGTAGTTTCTGCTCTTGTGTGAAAAATTCAGTCTCAGCGGGAACGACCACCTATAGGGGATCTCCTTCTCCTGCAGGAGTAGTAGTAAAGGTTTCAAGGCCCTTCTCTTCTGAACTGTGTAGGGGGACAGGTCCGCAAAGATCTGAATTTTGTGGCCGAGAACAGAGATTTCATTCAGATTTCTGGCTTTTCTCATAACTTCCTCCTTTACCGCGTAATGATGGGGTTTCACAATAATGGCCCGCGGGAGTCCATCTTTACGGGGGGGGTTGTAGGGCTCTGTGGGCCCTGTCAAGCTCCAAGCGGTGCTCCGGTATCTCCGGAATAAGATCCTTGATGAGGGTTTTGATGACAGAGTGAACCTCCTTTTCTGCTTCTGGAACCCCCCTCACCCTAAAATTATATCGTCTCGATCTGTTCTCCAAATCATCAATTTTAGCAAAAGCTATTTCAAGTTGGTCCTGCATATCTTGCAATCTTGCTGTGTTCTGATTAATCCTAGCCCCTGCTTGATCCGCTTTTTTCTCCATGTTGTCAAGCCTAAAGCCGAATTGCTGCATGTCAGCGTGTATGGGTGCTGTTATTTGAGCTGCGTTTTGGGCTAGGCTTTTGGATAATAGCTGAGCAAAGGCCTCCATCATGGAGGGAAAGTCTGTGGGAATGGGGGAGGCTTCTTGTGCTTCACTAACAGATAGCAGAAGGCCTGTGTGAGGGTCCATCATAGGGGTGGATGGGAGGCCTGCCTGCAGGCTGAACAGGAGAGATTCTGTGGACGCTGGAGAGTGGGCCTGAGGTAGCAGGGAGTTCAGGGTACCTGGTGACTGAGGCAGGGCACAGTCTTGGTCTGCAATGGAGTCATCAGCAGCTGCCGCCACGCTGTGTCTCGGAGGAGTGGCGGCCATCTTGGCATAACTGAGCGGTCTGGGTGCGGCCGTCATCTGGCTCGTCAGGCTCCTTTTGGCTGTCCCCACCAGCATCAATCAGTTCCTGGGGGTGTCTGGTGCCCGGTGGCGTCTTTTAGGGGCTGAAATGAGCGCTCTGCCTGCGCTTTGGGAACGAGCGGGGCCGTGGTGGAGCGGAGCTTCAGTGGCTAGAAGCCATCTTGGAAGCTACCGCGCATGCGCCTCCCAGTTTTTTTTTTTTATATTTTAAAGTTGCACTTCTATTTGTCAAAAAGCAATATTTTTGTTTGTTTATGATACTGGAGATTTTAGTTGATTAAAATGAACTGGAGATTTTAGTCGACTAAAATGTGACTACAACTAAAACAATTCAGATGACTCAAATACGACTAAAACTAAAATGTCATTTTAGTCAAAAGATAAAAACAAAAGAATATTACGCTTGTGTTAACAAACAAATAAGAAGCTGCACACAAAAGTGTGGTCACCAAAAGTAATATATATATATATATATATATATATATATATATATATATATATATATATATATATATATATACAACGTGTTGCGCTAACAAAAATGATTATTGAATAAAAAAGTAATAGATAAATGTCCAACATGAAAAACAGTCCCACAAAGTAGATGATGAAAGGTAAGTGGTTCAAACAGCCAAGATTGAAGATGGATGAAACTTCTTTCCTCCACCATATAGGCCAATCACCAACACCCAGATGAGATGTCCTCTTACTGAAACTCAAGGACCCCCTGAGAACAGGCAGGTCAAACAGGATTTTGGGGACTTTCTCCCTGTAAACAGTGCTCCAGTTGAATTAAAACAGCCACTGAGGCGATGTCTATGGAAAAATCCCAGAATGGATACCACCTACTCCCTAAAGTGTAATATATATTGATAAAAAGACATTAGATAGTGTAAAACTTTAAGATAGATCCTTGATTAAAAACAAGTGTTACTCACAAGATATAAAATAACATGTGCATGTCTCCAACAAACAAAAATTGACCTGGGTCCCCCCCCACTAACACCCGCAGCTTCCACCACGTGCCCTGGGTTTAGCACCTTTTTTTAAAAGAAATTACCTAGCAAGGGCAGACTAAATAGTAAGGTAAACTTAGAAAATGATAATGTCACTGTAAAAATGTAGCTTCTGACAGGCTGCACAAGAAGCCCCATATCTCCAGAACTATAGGTGGCAGGAGCCCCAAATTTTGACCAGTGGTGGGGTAGGACTTTAGCTACAGGCCTCCAAGCTATGATGCTCCAAACTCAATTGATTTTTTTATAATCATGGCAGGTGAGGCTCTGTCTTACCTGCCTCCCCTGACTGCACATCCCTGGTGGAAGCTAGACTGGAAAGGTAGGGGCCCTTTCGCCTGTAGCTCCAGGTATGGAGAATTTGCTCATAAGGAAATTACCGTGGTGGAGGTGTTTTCTATTTGCACATTCTTGAAGCACTTACCAGGAAGTGATGTATATATATCAGATTACAGACATTATTTATTACTCACAGATAAACTATTGGTGCTAGTGCATACATTTATTCTTTTATACACATTCATATTATTTTTTTCGATTCAATCTTTTTTTATTCATGTTTTTTTCACATAGAACAGATATAAAATAAGTAAACAAAATCTTTCATATAGTACAATGTTGTAAAACAACAACATTAAGTTAATGCATATAGGGAAACAGAATGATATCATAGTAGGATAATTTTATCATTGTATAGGCTTCGGTAGAGGTAAAGGTTTGTCTACCATCCCGGACACCCACTCGGGAGCAAAACTGTGTGGGGGTCGTAGACAACCTCATCCTCTTTAGGTCATTCAGTTCAATCGTGCAGGTTGTTGTACATCAAAGAGAACCATAGTATGAAAATTAGTAAACAAGATAACTCTTAATTGTGAAAACTGGAAAAGTAACCTTGCCAATTATTCCTAGGTAAGATATATAATAGTTATAGTTATAACAGTCAATCTTCCTTGGGAGCCTTTGTTAAGTGAGCACATTAATATTCTCTCAAATGTAGTTATATTGGAAAATAGGTCTAAAGAGAAGTATTCAAAGATTTGCCTTTTTTCCAGACCAACCATGGCTGCCACATTTGAGAGATGTGATCCCTGTTTTTGTGTCTTAATGCTTATACTGTATATGTTCTTTGGTAAAATGTACATGGGTTGTATTCACCACATCCCATAGTGTAGGTGGATCAGGATTCCTCCATTTTCTAGTGATATTGAGTCTGGCTGACAGTAATATATGAGTTATGGTATGTCTAAGCTGTTTTGGGTATTGTTCCAGTCCAAGAGAAAGTAATGCTAAGCTGGGTTATGGGGGAATTATTAGTTGAGTAATTTCAGATAGTAGATGGAAGGTTGCCATCCACTAGTTTGTCAGCTTGGGGCAGCTCCAAAATATGTGGAGCATATTTCCTTTCTGTCCACATTGCCTCCAGCATTTATCGTCTAGGTCTTTATGGAACCTAGACACTCTATCTGGGGTCAGGTACCAACGTTGTGTTAGTTTAATTGATAGCGCCCACAATGTATAGCAGCAGGTGGATTTCTATGTGGAGTTGCAGGCTTTAGCCCATTTTTCCACAGTGTACATGTGTCCCAGGTCAGATTCCCATCTAAGTAGAGGGGTTGTTTTAGTGAAGACACTTTTTTTGTGGGAGGAGATTGTAAAAAAGTGAAATGTGGGGGCACTAAGAAAGACCCATGCAGGTTGGGATGTTTTACAGGACCACGATGGCGATGTATTTATAAAATGTTTGGTGCGAATATAAAGATAAAGGTCTGAGTTGGGTAGCTGGTATTCTTTTTGTAGTGTGGGAAATATTTTGAGCATTTTGTTGACTAAGAGATCATTAATTTACATTATTCCTTTCTCTAGCCTTGCAGCATAGGATATTGATATTGAATCTTATTTTGCAGAAACGATAAGGGCATTTTCATTGTGGACTTGATAGAGCAATTTGAGCTGAGTCTCACAAGCTTTAACTGTTGTTAAAATTGTTGGAGGGACATAGGAGGGGGTTTTAGTTCCAAGGGTCACTGAGAGTAACCAGGTAGATAAGTTACCTCCTGGGATAGTACATTTTAGTAAATAAGTGATATTGCGCAAAGTGCATATAAAGTAAACCAAACTATTTAAGTGACACAGATGATCTCACTGCAGTGACTGACAGCAGCTCTCACAACAATGTACACTTCATAACAAAAATTTAAATCAAAACGTGTAACGCTGTCAAACCATGACCTTAATAATTAAAGTGCAAAAAAAATCTAATATAATGCAATCAAGATGAAAACGTGAAAAAATGAATGAAAGGAAAAAAGAAAAATTATTACTAGTTCAAATGTCCCAATTCCACATCCATAAAGTGAACTCAAAATGTGTGCTGATCCAATGTTCAATTTGTGAAGACACCCAGTGCTCCCCATAGGATATACAGGGTAAGTATATCTGCTTACCAGGTTTTAAGACTCTCCAGGGTCTATCTGCGCATTAGTGAGCTTTCACTCCTCGCTATGGGCTCAACCGCATCCACTAGCCAGCCTGCTTAATTGGATTCCACAGGTGTATACTCCACAGTTATCATCAGTTAAGGAAACTTCAGAGTCCGGTCACACATTCATCATATGAAAGAGGAAGATAAACTCACTGTGCAACATTCTTTTAAAAGCACATCGGAGTTTATTCAAAGTTGTGCTTACAGCAAAAACTATAAAATTAGGCTCAAAATGGAAACATTTGTTTGTCCAGCACCCTCCATGAGTGTTTGGACGTCATGGCTGCTCCATGCCTAGTCTGACATACGTTTCATCCAATGGGACTTCTTCTACGCTATTTTATCCCAAAGTGTAGAGGGGGAGGGCAGAAACCACTCTTTTAGTTGAGTGAGCACTGAATCCAGGTGGTAATCTTGAAAGTCCACATGGCCAGTTCGAAGTGATTTGAAGTAGCTAGTTGGTATTGGAATTGGGAGTGTCTTAAAGAGGTTAAGAATTTGGGAGAGATGAAGCATTTTAAAAGCCGTTAGGCGTCCCATCCATGAAAATTAAGAGACACTAATTTGTTAAGGTCCTCTTGAAGTTTGGTGCGAAATGGTAGGTAGTTGTGGTGAAATAATGACCCCAAAGCACCCTCCCCATGTGACATGTAGCCTGGTATGGTTCAGGAGTGGGGGGGCACTCGCTCGTCCCCCTCTATTCTGTCCTCCAGGCTGCATGCTTGGATAAGGGTCTGGTATGGATTTTGGAGGGACCCCACATCAACTTTTTTAATTTTTGGCGTAGAGTTCCCCTTAAAATCCATACCAGACCCAAAGGGCCTGGTATGGATACTGGGGGGGACCCCACTCTGTTTTTTTTTTTTTAAATTGGTGTGGAGTTCCCCTTTATATCCATACCAGATCCGTAGTTTAAGGTTAAACCTCTTTTCTTCTATTTTAATGAGTGGCCACGAGTCTTGTTAAACTCCCTTCTGCAAAAAAGTTTTATCCCTATTGTGGGGTCATCAGTATGGTATTTGTATATTGAAATCATATCCCCTCTCAAGCGTCTCTTCTCCAGAGAGAACCAGTGCTCGCAACCTTTCTTCATAACTAATATCCTCCAGACCCTTTATTAGCTTTGTTGCCCTTCTTTGTACTCTCTCCATTTCCAGTGCATCCTTCCTGAGGACTGGTGCCCAAAACTAGACAGCATACTCTAGGTGCGGCCGGACAAGAGTCTTGTAGAGCGGGAGAATTATTGTTTTATCTCTGGAATTAATCCCCTTCTTAATGCATGCCAATATTCTGTTTGCTTTGTTAGCAGCAGCTTGGCATTGCGTGCCATTGCTGAGCCTATCATCTACTAGGACCCCCAGGTCCTTTTACATCCTAGATTCCCCCAGAGGTTCTCCCCCCAGTGTATAGATTGCATTCATATTTTTGCCACCCAAATGCATTAGTTTACATTTTTCTACATTAAATCTCATTTGCCATGTAGTTGCCCACCCCAATAATTTGTTCAGATCTTTTTGCAAGGTTTCCACATTCTGCGTAGAAGTTATTGCCCTGCTTAGCTTAGTATCTTCCCTACCACAGAGTTTGAACTGTTTGCCCCATCTTCCAGGTCATTTATGAACAAATTAAACAGGATTAGTCCCAGCACAGAACCCTGGGGGACCCCACTACCCAAGAAAGTGAAGATCCCTCGTGACAAAAAAGGGGAACAGGTTCTTCTGTATTAGGTGACGATATCCTCCACCACAGGCACACAAATGTGCTTACCAGATTGGATGGACCTCTTGTTATAGGAGGTCATATGCGCATGTGTCTGCTAGGAGGTGGGTGAGCACTCTGCAACCACTATGGATATCCAATCCGACACCATAGGATGACAGTCCGGTAGTATTATACGGATGATCGTTCCAAAAGTGATGGTAGATAGGAGATGCAGCAGTCCCAAAGAAAAAGGTAATACTCTAAGTGTTATCCGTATAACTGGATAGTTTATTCAATAAAAAGAGACAAGCTCTGAACAGCGCAAACAGTAAAAAACAGAACAGGTAAAACAGCCTGTTCACATCCGAACAGCTGAGAGATGGCAGCGGGTGACATGTGTAATGAAGTTCTGCCCCGTACGCGGCGTTACGTCCAATAGGACTTCGTCAGCAAGGGTGGAGTCAGTATGTCACCCAGGAGCCTTAAATACAAGCCGACTGTCAGCAGAGTATGTAACGAAACAGGAAGCAGAAACAGCGTCAAAAACCGGCTCAGTTCCTCTGTGGAGACACCAGCTAATTCCAAAAATAAATGTTATAAAAACCCACATATACAAATCATTCCACAATGATCTCAAACAACTGCAGGGATCTAATATGTGTCCAGGAAGGAAAAATGTATATATTATGTACCCGCAGCTGTCTAAGGGGATATAGCCGTTTCTGTCCGTCGGCCTAAAGGAATTAGTGCACTTGAAAAGAATAAGGATGTAGTTATCCGCCTCGCTGACAAGGGGGGGGGACTGGTCATTATGAGTAAATCCTACTACAAAGGGGAAATGGACCCCATTTATTATCAGATAGGAATACATATCAAGTGTTGAGTCATGATCCTATCACCCAATTTAAAGAGGAATTAGAATCTCTGAAGCTCTTTTAGGACCAAGAACTATCATTCTCAAGTCAATGTCCTGGCAGAAAGGTTCTTACAAAGGGATATACTAGAGAACTTATAGCGGAAGAGATTTAGAAGGTGGGCAATATGGTCCAATCTATTTTGATAGCTGATTCAAATAAAAATAAAAATAATAAGAAAGAGGATTTTGAGTACAGGATCATTTTAGATTAAAATATTCAACACAAGAAGTTTGAAAAGATCATTCTGAGATATTGGGATATTTTGAAAAAAGATAACATCCTAGGTCCAACCCTCCCAGCTCGCCCCAGATTTATCTACATAAGACCACCAACCTTGAGGGAAATTATATCCCCTAGTGTGATGGATCCTCATGTGGTTAAAGAAAATAGACTTTTTAGTTTTATGTCTGGATTCTATGCATGCAGTAAATGCCCAGCATGCAAGCAATGTAAACATAACATCAAAAAAAGGAAGGAATTCATTGCCTCTGCCAACAGAACATAACAGATTAAACCTCTGATTACGTGTGACACTGTGAGCGTGGTATACATGTTTCAATGTGACTGCGGACTTCAATACGTGGGGAGAACTTCCAGACCCATGGGAGTCCATATAGCAGAACATGTTAATAATATTAAAAGGGGTGTAAAGACACATAATGTGTCAAAACATTTCAGGACCTTTCACAACAGGGACCCAAGAAAATTACAATTCTGGGAAAAAGTCACCAAACATTGGAGAGGGGGTAACCATATAAGGCAGCTGAGCCAGCGGGAGTCCCTATGGATCCATGAAACCAGGGTAGCAGTTCCTAGGGGGTTAAACGTTGAGTTTGACCTCAGCTGTTTTATATCTGATAAATAGGATTTCATATGCGTGTGCCTTATTTTCGCTTTTTTTTTTTCCTGTTTTATGTATACGGTTTTTCCCTGTTTTATACATATGTTTTTTATGTGTATCTTAAATTTTATCAAATTTCATTGAGATGGCCGCGGGGACATAGTATATACATTTTTCCTTCCTGGAAACATATTAGATCCCTGCAGTTGTTTGAAATCATTGTGGAATGATTTGTATATGTGGATTTTTATAACATTTATTTTTGGAATTAGCTGGTGTCTCCGCAGAGGAATTGAGCCGGTTTTTGACTCCATTTCCGCTTCCGGTTTCGTTACATACTCTGCTGACAGTCGGCTTGTGTTTAAGGCTCCTGGGTGACATACTGACTCCACCCTCGCTGACAAAGTCCTATTGGACGTAAAGCCGCGTACGGGGGGCGGAGCTTCATCACACACGTCACCCGCTGCCATCTCTCAGCTGTTCGGATTTGAACAGGCTGTTTTACCTGTGCTGTTTTTTACTGTTTGCGCTGTCCAGTGCTTGTCTCTTTTTATTGAATAAACTATCCAGTTATACGGATAACACTTAGAGTATTACCTTTTTCTTTGGAACTGCTGCATCTCCTTTCTACCATTACTTTTGCAACCATCATCCATATAATACTACTGGACTGTCATCCTACGGTGTCGGATTGGATATCCATAGTGGTTGCAGAGTGCTCACCCACCTCCTAGCAGACACATGTGCATATGACCTCCTATAACAAGAGGTCCATCTAATCTGGTAAGCACATTTGTGTGTCTGTGGTGGAGGATATCGTCACCTAATACAAAAGAACTTGTTCCCCTTTTTTGTCACGAGGGATCTTCACTTTCTTTAAATGTTTTTATATGTTATGGACTGTTCTACTTATGCGCTGCACTAACATTGTTTTTAATCAGTATTTATAGGCTTTGTGATTTCCTATAGTGTTCAGCTTGCATCCATGTGCTACTAGTTTGTGCTGATTGTTCCCTTCTATACGGACCCCACTACCCACCCCTGACCATTACGAGTACTCCCCATTTATCACCAACCTCTGAACTTGCCCTTGTAGACAGTTTTCAATCCATGTACTCACCCTATGGTCCATGCCAACGGACCTTATTTTGTACAGTAAACATTTATGGGGAACTGTGTCAAATGTTTTTGCAAAATCCAGATACACCACATCTACTGGTCTTCCTTTATCTAGATGGCAACTCACCTCCTCATAGAAGGTTAATAGATTGGTTTGGCAAGAACGTTTCTTCATTAATCCATGCTGATTACTGCTAATGATACCGTTCTCATTACTAAAATCTTGTATATAGTCCCTTATCATCCCCTCCAAGAGTTTACATACTATTGATGCTAGGCTAACTGGTCTGTAATTCCCAGGGATGTATTTTGGGCCCTTTTAAATATTGGTGTTACATTGTCTTTTCTCCAATCAGCTAGTACCATTCCAGTCAGTAGACTGTCAATAAAAATTAGGAACAATGGTCTGGCAATTTCTTGACTGAATTCCCTCGGGTGCAAGCCATCTGGTCCCGGTGATTTATTAATGTTAAGTTTCCCAAGTCTAATTTTAATTCTGTCCTCTGTTAACCATGGAGGTGCTTCGTGTGATGTGTCATGAGGATAAACACTGCTGTTTTGGTTACTGAACCCCTCCAAAACCCTCATGAAGAACGAGGAGAATAATAAATTCAATATCTTCGCCATCTCCCCATCCTTTGTAACCAGATGTCCTTCCTCATTCTTTATGGGGCCAATATGGTCTGTCCTCCCTTTTTTACTGTTTACATACTTAAAGAATTTCTTGGGATTTTTTTTGCTCTCCTTCGCTATCTGTCTTTCATGTTCTATCTTAGCCATCCTTATTCACACTTACATTTCTTGTTGCATTCTTTATAAAGTCTGAATGCTGATGATGATCCCTCAACCTTATATTTTTGAAGGCCTTCCCCTTTGCTTTTATATGCATTTTTACATTGGAGTTAAGCCATCCAGGACTTTTGTTCGCTCTTTTAAATTTATTATCCAATGGCATGCATTGGCTAATGCCCTTATTTAATATGCTCTTAAAGCAAATCCATCTCTCCTCCGTGTTCTTTGTTCCTAAGATTTTATCCTAATTTATGCCTTCTAGCAAGTTTTGTAGTTTAGGGAAGTTGGCTCTTCTGAAATTAAGTGTCTTTGTATTCCCCTTATGTTTCCTATTTCCTGTTATGTTCCTTTGGTATTTTTTGATAACATACTGCATTCATCTTGCCAACAATTTTGATCAAATTTCCTGTGCCTTTGTAGCTCACACATCCCCAAAACATCACTCCAAATGACTTTGTGCCAGAAGGTTTGAGGCTTGTCTCTGCGCTGTTTGGCGTATTGTAAGCGGAAAACTTTGTGGCATTTGCATAGTAATGACTTTCTTCTTATGACTCGACCATGCAGCCCATCTTTCTTCAAGTGCCTCCTAATTGTGCATTTTGAAACAGCCACACCACATGTTTTCAGAGAGTCCTGTATTTCACCTGAAGTTATTTGTGGGTTTTTCTTAGCATCCCAAACAATTTTCCTGGCAGCTGCGGCTGAAATTTTAGTTGGTCTACCTGACCGTGATTTGGTTTTAAAAGAACCCCTCATTTTCCACTTCTTGATTAGAGTTTGAACACTGCTGATTGGCATTCTAAATTCCTTGGATATCTTTTTATATCCCTTTCCTGTTTTATACAGTTCAACTATGTTTTCCCGCAGATCATTTGACAATTCTTTTGCTTTCCCCATGACTCAGAATCCAGAAATGTCAGTGCAGCACTGGATGAAAGATGCAAGGGTCAGTCAGGAGTCCAGAAACTCATTGACCTTTTATACACACACACTAATTACAAGCAAACAGATCACAGATGAGGATGGTTACCTTTAATAGCTATTCAAACCCCTTTGTGTTAACTTGTGTGCATGTTATCAGGCCAAAATCACCAGGGTATGTAAACTTTTGATCAGGGTCATTTGGGTAGTTTCTGTTGTCATTATGATTTAAAAAAAAGGAAACGCAGTTGATTGATAATAAATGGCTTCAGCCAAACACTAACCATGACTGAAAGAAATGTTTTTGTGTTATCATTCATATTCTCTGAAAAATGGCCAAGAAATCATAAATTCTGCCAGGTTATGTAAACTTATGAGCACAACTGTATATATATATATATATATATATATATATATATATATATATATATATATATATTAAACTGCCTGCAAGCTACTAACTATCCTGCCTCTAGCTAACATTCTCTCAATCATAACACTATATATGGCCGCCATGTAAGCAGCCTTATATAGTGTGGGGCGTGGACTTAGCCCCCTGATCCACGATCATCTAAAGGCACCCTGCCTTTGGCCAATCATGGCTCTCACAGCAGAGCGTGCTATGAGTGGCCAAAGCATGCAGGTCAGGTGCATGCTTTGGCCAATCATCAGACGTCAATGCACTGCGATCTTGCAGTGCATTATGGGGTGTTCCGCAGTGCTTGAATTTGCTGCAAAGGCCACATAATGTTTGCTATTTGGTGAACGAACGAACACCCGATGTTCGACTTACGTTCGACTTGAACATTGGGCCCTTTCCTATTGAAGTAGATTGCTAGTTGTGGCGTCAACTCCTAGATTTAGGATGAATGATTTAGTGTTGTTTACCTTATAGTAAGAGATTCTGCTGAACCAGGTTCGCATCTTCTGAATTTCTGTGAGAGAAGTGGCTGGGTCTGTGATCATAAGTATTACATCATCAGCAAATAAGCTGATTTCATGTTCTTGATCTGCAATGGAAACACCTGAGATGTGCTCCGCTAGAGGTTCCATTATTAGGTTAAAAATTAAGGGGGGGTCCCTGTCTTATCCCATTAGAGATTTGGAATGGCGATGAAAGGGTGTCTGCTGTGTAGATTTGAGCTGAAGGGACAGAATACAAGGCCATTATGGCGTTGTATATTTGACCCCTATATTTGGCTATTAGCTTCGCATACAGTTTTAGGTTTGTGTTGAACAGCGATATGGGTCGGAAGTTCTTAGGTGAAGATGGTTCTTTTACCGGTTTCGGGAGGGTCACAACCCATTTAACATTTTGGAAGGAAAGGACGAAGAGGAGGCAGTGGAATTGTAGATCTTACACAACATGGGTAAAAAGATTTGTTGGAATTTTTTATAATATTCTCCAGTGAATCTATCTGGGCCTGGGGATTTGGAATTTGGAAGGTTGTTTATTGCTTGCATAATTTCAGGGATGGTGAAGGGGGTATTGAGGAATGATAGTTGTGTCGAAATGGAAGGGAGGTTAGCTTGTGCAAGAAAATCCTCTTGAGAGGGTTTTTACCCTCTCTAATGTTGTAGAGGTCTTTGTAGTATGCATTAAATGCATTGGCAATGTAGTTAGGCTTTAGAAGTTTCTCACTGGTATGAAGATGAAACAGATATGGAATTATGGATTTGATTCCTATTCCTTTAATACGTAATGCCATTAATCTACCCGCTTTGCTGCCTGTACTATAGGTATCTGCCTTGACTTTGCTATATGCCTTTTCGAATGACTCCAGAAGTAAGGAGCATAGTTCGTGGCATAGTGAAAGGATTTTGGATTGTAGTAAAGGGGAGGGATTGGATTTGTTGTGGGAATCAGTGGTTTCAATGTCAGCTGTAAGTTCATCTAACTGCTGCGTCCTCGTTTTTTTTGATCTAGCTCCCGATTGGATAAATACACCCTTAATAACGGCTTTGTGGGTATTCCACACCACATTGGGTCAGATACTGATTCTGAGTTAATGGAGAAAAAATCTTCTAGCTGCTGTTTGAGGGAGGCTGAATAGCAAGGAGTTTGGAGAAGATAATGAATAGCTATGGTGATACTGACACGGGCATGATCTGACCAGGTGGTAGTGTGAATCACAGAGGCCGACACATTTTGAAGCAACCATTTGTCAGAGAGGAAGAGGTCAATACGCGAGTAGGTGTTAAGGCGCAGTGAAAAGTAAGTGTAATTGTGTTCGCTCACATGACACCTCCACACATTGAATAGGTCATTTGAGGTTACAAATTTGTTCAGTGGGTATTCATGTCTCTTAGGACCAGCTGTTGAGTCCATCTTGTGATCTGGAACTAGGTAAAGTCTCCACACAGCAGTAGGTGGCCTTGTTGTAGGTTTTTTGCTGTATTTAGAGTCTTTTTGGACATCTGACGCTGATTTGGGCGTATAGGGAGACTACGGTGTACTGAATGTTGTTTATTGTACAAAGTAGGATAACATAGAGTCCTTCAGTGTCATTAAAGCACTTATGAAGTAGGAACGAAACAGTGTTTCTTATGACTATCAGTATTCCCCTTTGTTTCAGTGAGTAACACACCTTGAATACATGGGGAAATTGTTTGTGATGGCACGGGGGGTTGCGTCTTGGGCCAAGTGCATTTCTTGAACGCAGAGTACATCGCGATTAAGCATTAGAGCTGATTTCCACATGGATGTTCCTTTAGCCAGGTGGTTCAAGCCTTTCGCTTTTAATGATAATATAGTAAAGGACATGTTAGTGTGTATGAGTGCCTTGCCTGGGAAGCGGTACATTACGATTGGTAGAAACTGAATGAAAGTTCCTCAGGAAGATGCTGACTGCTGTTGGAGGTGTTCTTATGTTGGAGACTCTGAGTGAAACAGAGAAGGTTGTCAATGTGTCTTTTCAGACGATTCTGTGTTCTGTGACTTATGAGAGGCTAAGTATCAAGAAACGTTTGACAGTTAATAACGAGAAAAGTAAAATGAAACAGACAAACAAGTCAGCAATATGTACTCTTGTGAGGTGCTAACCAAACTTGGGAGGAAAGTTCAGAAACTGGATTTGGTTGAGCGTAAAGCCTGACCAGACTTAGTGCTTTAGCGTAATGTGTGAAGGGCAAGAGCACTCATTTGTACTTTGATTTGCGGTTCCCACGGTTATGCCCATATTGAAAGGAGTTGGGTTTCCTTGTAGTGTCAGGTGTGTTATGTGGAAGCTCTGGAATAATACCCCACATATGTAGGAGCTTCATTCCTCCTTCAATTGTTGATATTGTGAGAGGAACTCCATTGTGAGTAACCAAGATAGTGGCTGGGTGCTGCCATTTATAAGTTAGTTTATGGTTGGTAAGGACCTTAGTTACCGTTTTCAGTTGTCTTTTGCAAGGTAAATTGTGAGAGATCATCAAATAGCTGGATATCTGTATGTGGTGCTGGCAATGTGGTTAATACTCAGGAGTACATCTCTGTGGACTGCTTCTTCTAAGTGCTGTGGTTTAGGGATTTTGTGTATGTGGTCAATAGTGAGCTCTGTAGAAGATAGCTCAGGTAACAGCATGGAGAACATAGAGCTGGCATATTTGTGTAGCTCTGCGGGGGGGTGTTCAGGTATGCCGCGTACTTGAAATATTATTGCAGCGAGAGCAGTCTTCAAGGTTTGCCAATTTTGCCTTGATCCACAGTGTCATCTTTTTGCTCCATATAAGCATCCACCAGGTCATTAATTGTGTTAGTGCATTCCTCTATTTTATTTCCATATACTGCACTCTATCTCCTATATGTTTCATATCTGCAGAACATTTTTGAATCAGAGAGGATAAATTTGTCATGAGAAAGGATTGCAATGACATGTGCATGTCCTTCATTGTAGGATCAATTACCGGCTGCCCTGATGTCAGAAATGCAGCTGTTGAGGATTGCAAGGAGGACATAGCATGTTCATTGTGCAGGTCTGTACTCACTGTGGTCTCGGCCTAGTGTGAAGGATCCATCCTCATCCTTGCTTTTTCTGGGTTCTGGGAGACCAGGGATAGTGGAGGAAAGTTGTGAGGGGAAGAGGGTGTTAATCCATTCTCTATTTCCCCTGGATCTGCGTCTGGGAGGTCAGTGTAAGCTAATGGTGGCCCTGCTGCAGCTTTGGCGGCGCCATCTTGTCTTCTTCCTTGCTGATGAGCGGGCCGGAGGAAGAAGGCTGTGAGCTTCTGTGGGCACCTCTCCTCCTTCCTTTTTGATTTGTGATTTTTTTCACTTCAGGCTTGCAGCTTGAAATATTCACCTGCCTGTAAAGCAGGTAATCAAATATACAACCGTGATACAACTTTAATTAGACCTCTAGACTTAGCCTAGATTTGTCAGTGTGCTTTTGGAACTGTAAACATGGTAGATAGCCTCTGAACAGGTAAGGGAGACTAAGTTAATTTCCAGTACTTCCTTTGGGGTCATCACTACAATTATATAATTGAGGTTGCTATCAAAATGTTTGACTGCATGCCTATTTCTGTGACTACAGCTATACTTTAGACAAGAACTTTACTCCATGGTTTCTATAGATGATGTGATTTTCTTTCCTGCAACCACGGTTTGCAGGAAAGAAATGCGCTTGATTCCCCCATCAACACAGTCAGTGTTCTCCCGGCGGGGAAATTAGATGTGGGGTGCCGTGCAGTGGTGGATGGTGCTCAAAATTTTTGGGGGTGCTTAAACAAACTAAAAATTCTGAAAAAAAAATCAATTGCAGCCTCACTGTGCCATCAATTGCAGCCACTGTGCCCATCAATTGCAGCCACTGTTCCCATCAATTGCAGCCACTGTGCCCATCAATTGCAACCACTGTGCCCATCAATTGCAGCCACTGTGCCCATCAATTGCAGCAACTGTGCCCATCAATTTCAACCATTGTTCCCTTCAATTGCAACCTCACTGTGTCCATCAATTGCAACCACTGTGCCCATCAATTGCAACCACTGTGCCCATCAATAGCAGCCACTGTGCCCATCTATTGCAGCCACTGTGCCCATCTATTGCAGCCACTGTGCCCATCCATTGCAGTCATTGTGCCTATCAATAGCAGCCGCTGTGCCCATCCATTGCAGCCACTGTGCCATCAATAGCAGCCACTGTGCCCATCCATTGCAGCCACTGTGCCATCAATAGCAGTCACTGTGCCCATCCATTGCATCCACTGTGCCCATCAATAGCAGCCACTGTGCCCATCAATAGCAGCCACTGTGCCCATCCATTGCAGCCACTGTGCCCATCCATTGCAGCCACTGTGCCCATCCATTGCAGCCACTGTGCCCGTCCATTGCAGTCACTGTGCCCATCCATTGCAGCCACTGTGACCCCCCCGGTGGTATTTAACCAGCACCCCCTGCCCGCCCACTCATTGTCTGACCTGGCACTTATCCCATCTTGGTGGTAAGTCGGGCAGCAGTTGATGGCGGTGAGCTGGGCAGCAGCGAGCTATGGGCAGGGCAACGGCGAGCTGTGGGATGGGCTGTGGCTCCTGTGTCCTCCATGTTTCCGCCGTGCGCCTCTTCTTTCTTCCTGCTAGGCGTCCAATAGGATTGCCTGTCCTTTCAGCTAATCAGGTGACGGGTAGCAGACCTGAGCTTCCTGATTGGTGGAGAGGCAGTTCAGTGTTAGAAAAGCGAATATTCATTTGCTTTTGAAACATAACTGGGTGGGCTCCGAGCGCAATGCTCTGCGCTCCGAGTCCACTCTATTTTGAAGCCTATTAGAGCCTATGTTTCTAATCAGGTGCTTAAAAAAACACCCCACCTCTGTAATTCAGGCGTCCATCATCCTAAAAGGGGCCAGACGCTTTAATAGGGGGTGGCCGCAGCGGCCATGGATAGATTCATGCATAGCATGAATCTATCCATGATACATATAGGGGGGTGGGGTGATAGAGGGGGCGGTGCCTGTGCGCCCTTAATGGATGGGCTGCCACTGGTGCCGTCCCTGCCAGGAGAACGCAGTGATTATTGCCAGTGACTATAGCCACTGGCAATAATAGTATGTAAAAATCTAACATGCTGACTGTACCCAAGTCCAGCGATGGCTCAACAAGGGTACAGTCAGCCTGCCCACTGCCCATAGATGGCCAGCTAAAGGGTTTATGCTGATTGACCTGCTTTGTCTGCAGTTCAAAAAAAACCTCAGTAGGACAGGCTGTTTCCAAATAAACTAAGTGCAATGCAAACAGGTCAACCCAGGCTCTGATTTACTATGTGTACCATATGTTAAGAGCAATAGGTTTTTTGACCTGCGTTTGATGTGTGTTCCATGTGTACAACAACAAATGCAGGAAAACAATGCCCGTTGATGTGAGACCTTAGTTTGATAATATTGCTCACATCCCTATCCTCATTGCCCTAATCAGCCACAATGCAGTTAGTGCAGTTCTCTTTAAGCCCCCTACTTCTTTCTTAAACCTAATATACATAAATCTAACATGGCTTCTGTTGAAATTCAGGTGAATGTATTCAAATTATATATTTAGACTAACAAAGCTGCTGCTAGGTGATCATTAAAAATGTCTGCCATTAGATGGATATTTTACACAGTTCACTACCTTATTTCTTTGGATGCACCATTAAGGAAATTAAAGCAATATTAATTCAACTTGTACAGTGTTTATGAACAGCTGGAGAAAACATTATACAAATCAGCTTTATTTTCTTATTCTTTTTGAGTCTGTGGCACCCTGTTGTTTACGCCTACATATAAAAAAGAATTAGCTTCTTTTAGATTAAGAAAAATTATTGAAAAGAAAGCAAGTTTTGGCAAAAAAAAAATAATAAAAAAGCTGCACCATTTCTTAGCT
The DNA here is from genome assembly GCF_042186555.1 of Aquarana catesbeiana. Taxonomy (NCBI): domain Eukaryota; kingdom Metazoa; phylum Chordata; class Amphibia; order Anura; family Ranidae; genus Aquarana; species Aquarana catesbeiana. Next base: position 434,612,270 of record NC_133325.1, on the reverse strand, counting down.
TATTGAATTTCACACTTGGATATGTGACTGATTGAATAAAAAACTGTATTATCTTCTCTGAAACTTGCAAAAATGAATCTATTGAACAGTACAGTAATACCA